>NC_135817.1:82953323-83315363 GCF_964213995.1 Mustelus asterias
ACACTGGGGCTCATCCAGCTTGGTCCAGAGATACATTCTTTGTAACAACAGGCCCCAGAAATGAGAGTATACAATGACCTCTTCAACTCTGACATCATTGGTAAGCAACCAGTAATACACCCTCGAGTCTAGCTGCCTCAGTGGCTGGAATTTTACCGGCACGCCCGCCAAGATTCCGGGGGCGGGCAAGGCTCGGAGAACAGCATTCTCTGTTGGCCTCGGGTGGGATTGTATGAACCTCGGGCTGACGTGCTGGTAAAATTCCGCCCAGTATCTATGACACAGTTTGTACTCCGAGAAGAGCACCAATAGCCATGAAGCAGGAAATAGTCAATGAGTTGCATCGGATGACAACACAGGGCACCAAAACTCCCATAGACAAGGTCACAAAATGGGTTTCAGCAATGGGAGCTGCAGTAAAGGGAGATGGAACAGTTAGGATGTGTACTAACCCAGTGCATTTGTACAAGATGCTGCTCAGACCTGATCACCCTGTGCAGATAGTGGACAGGTGATTGCAGACATGCCCAATGTCAGGGTTTCAGCATCATGGATGCGAAATGCAGATTCTGGCAGATCTCATTCGGTGAAGAATCTTCAAAACTTACTATGTTCACATCTCCAAGAGGCAGCTATCAATTCCTTTGTATGTCCAATGGGATCTCCACTGGCAATGAGATCTTTGAGTGATACATGGAGCAACTCTTTGTGGTGACACGTCCTGGTTTGGGGTTGTACTATGTAAGAACATGATACACATCTTTGTCTCATCCTCAGCAGAATCAGGACCAAATAGTTGAAGCTTAACCTTGAGAATTGCAGATTCAGGGTCAACCAGATTCTTAACATGGGTCATTTACTCACAATCGATGGTGTGAAGCCAGATCCAGACAAGACAACAGCTATACAACAGCTCGCCACTCCTGTGGACAAGCACACTGCTGGGTCCATTCATTCGTTTGAAGAGACGAGAGGACAGCACTGGTGCGAGTTTTAAAATGGTTTTCTTTTATTGAAAAGAACTTTAAAATTATCATGACAGAAACAGAAAGAAGGCGAACTTGGAGACTGGCTTCTCGGTCAGGATCTCTAAGAACTGAACTGAAACTGAACACACACACTCTGAAATCCAAAATATATTTCATACCGTATCTCGTTATTGGAAGTGCTTTTCGCCTGCTGTCTCCGTCTAGAAAAACAATCCTCGCAGCTGCTGTTATGGGAAACTGTTGTTTGCCTGCATTGTGTACCCTTCGGGAATGCAGTCAACTTTTAGCTAACCCATCATGCCTTCTGATTCTACATGTAGTCAAGTTAACTGCAATTGTTCAGCTTAGCAGTGCTAGTTAACCCCTGTAGCCTAACATTTAAATGTACTTGTGTATAGGCAGAAATATCTTAAAATGAAGTGTTTGCATAGACTGAAGCAAACAGGGCTACGCATACACAAGATCCCTCACACACTTTACAAAGCTTCCTTGCTATGACAAATTACCTTTCGAAAGTAATTCCTTGTTACAGTGAGGTCACTGGACCTCTTTGTCAGCTCCTCCACCTAGGATATTGAATAGCACTGGCAAGAAGACCATACAGCGGTCTTGAACAGACTCAAACAGGCACTGGAATCGTTCCAGTGATGGGGAACTTCAGTTATAGGGTGAGGTTGAGGGAACTGGGGTTAAGATTTGATAAAGGTGTTCAAATCCATAAGGGATCTAGAGTAGAGAGAGAGAGAGAGAGAGAAATTGTTGCCATTGGGGAAAGGATTAAAAACCAGAGCCAGCCGATTTAAGATGAATGGCAAAAGAACTAATGGCGCCAGGAGAAAAAGCTTTGTTACCCTCGAGCATGTGGTTAGGATCTGGAATGCACTGCCTGAGAGTGTGCTGGAGGCAGATTCAGTCAAGGCCTTCAAAAGAGAATTGGATAGGCACGTAATGAGAAAACATTCAGTGAGGAAAAAGCAGGGGAGTGGGATTAGCTGGAGGCACATGATGGGCCAAATGGCCTCTTTCTGTTTCAAAGTGCAATGTCCACATTCTAAGCCATGATTCCTACGGACTCAGTTCCTTACTGGGAGCTGTGGATCACCTCTTATATATTGCATTATGTACACCACTGAAAAATAAATGACCCACTTTGGCAAAACACGCGGCAGAGACTGGAAACTGTAAATCACAAAGCGATATGTGTCCAAAGTCCTCATTTTAAAACACTCACCCAACCTGACCAGCTTTTTAAAAGCTATCTCTCACTCTCTCATTCTCTCTCTCTCTGTCTAATGTGGGCCATTTTGCAACAGCACTGATTATTGACAGACTCCATGTTTAAATAATGAGCTCCTTTTACCCCCGCCATTATGTGCCTCCATCCCACCACACGTAATTGGAGCTGTTCCCACCAGTTAACGGCGTGAGGCTCTCTGCTTTGCCCCTCTTCAATCATTCTGGCATGCAGCACTCATTTCTGCAATGCCAGCTTGAGAATCCGATTAACTTGCGACAGAGTGCTAGCTCAGTGCGAGGTGGAGAATCCTTTCAGAAGCTACTGGACCGGAATGCGAGTCCAAGTTAAGGCTGCGGGAGGGGCACGGGATGGGTAGGTGAGAAGTGGAGGTATCTGTAGAAAGGACTAAGGAGAAGCCTTTGCCAGTTTATATGTGACTCTGGCAATGGAGCAAGTTAATGTGGAAAAAACTGAAAATTGAATTTGAAAAGGTTATAGGGTAGCCATAGTAAAACTATAGAACCCTAACAGTGCAGAAAGAGACCATTTGGCCCTCAAGTCTGCTCCAACTCTCCAAAATTGCATCCCACTCAGAACCTCCCCTCCACCTTATCCCCATGCATTTACCATTTGCTAATCCCACCAACCTACACATCTTTGGATACACTAAGGGACAATGTAGCATGGCCAATCCAACTAACCTGTTCATCTTTTGCTTGTGGGAGGAAACCGGAGCAGAAACCCGCGCAGACACGATGAGGATGTGCAAACTCTGCACAGACAGTCACCTGAGGTCGGAATCAAACCCAAGTCCCTCGTGCTGTGAGACAGTAGTGCTAACTACTGTGCCACCTTGTCGCCCAAATTGTTCCATCCTCAGATGTGTATTGTACATCTGAAAGACTGAGACACACACGAGAATGAATTGTTCCATTTCTCGACATGTATTGTACATATGGCTATGATGCAGAGGTTGATCCTCCTTTTGAGAAGTCACACAGAATCCCCAAAAGAGAATAGCTCACTTCGTAATCTATTAACAGTGTTTGGGAAGGTGTAAACTGTTCTTCATTAACATTTAGAGGCTCACTAAACAGAAAGACCTAACTCACTTTAAGTGAATAATTAACAGGTTATTTATTTAACCAACTGGGAACTTTAACTAAACAAATAACACATCGATTAAAGTAAGGTTCTACTGGAATGCTGTTCAAATAAATACAAGGATCATTCATTACCAAAAAAGAAATGGTAATAGAATTTAGTCACTCTCAAAAAATATACAAACAGGTTTTGTGGCTTTTGAAAAACCTTTGGAGTTCTGTGATTCCGCTGTCTGTAAGCTCTTTCTGATTTGGTACGCTTTTATTCGATAGATGAAGAGTTTTCTTCAGAAAATCGCTCTTTCCCTCTCTAGGTGATGAGAGGTGGCAGCCCTTCAGTTGAACTGCAGGCAGGCAGTTGAGTTCCTCTTTATAACTGTGATGATCTATCAATTTCCCTACACCAGGATTGGTCTGATCCAAATTTGATAGGTTCCTGATAGTTCAGAGTCTTCTTTCAGCTGATAAGCTGTCAAAATTCAAAAGCCTGCAAAGCCTGTTGCCAAGGGAACCCTGATGCTTGGTCCTCGTTACAAACGTTGCAGTCTGCATACCCTGTGTTAAACAGGATGTTAAACATGCAAGCACTGACAAAAAAAACAGCTTTTAAAGCGACCATACTTCACAAACTCAACTTCACAACAATATCAAGAACTAAGACATTGTATAGAGGCTTCAATTCTTCAATTCTTTGCTTCAATTCTTCAATGCTTCAACTCTTTGAAGATATATTTGTTTAATGCATCCCACAATCTCCACATTTTTTCCATTGGAACCTCCTCCTGGCAAGTTGTCTTTCTCCTTCATTCTACAACCTTCACTATTCCTCAATGACTATTAATTGTCTATGAAGTCTTAGAATGCCCAAGACTTGGGTCTTGCTGTCTTCTCTGGAAAGGATCCTTTATTATTTCTCTCACATTCAAATAAGAAAGAGCAATCTAATCGTCAAAAGAATCCGCTCTCTTTGTCCTACTTTTTAGCTCTATCTATTTTACACTGTAACCCTGTGCTCCTCTGAACCAACTTCTCTCATTCTTTTAAAGCTTCAAGTAGCCATCCATCCCACTCTTACTCCTCCCTTAACCTCACTGTGCTGAAATCAAGTGTTACTGTCTCATTTTCGACTCATGCTAAATCTTTCCATGGATTGGAAAACTGTAAAATTTATTTTCTCTCTCTTCTTGCAGCAGGGAACTTGATCCAAGTTTCTCATTTAATAGCTATCTCCACATCTTCTAATCCACTTAACCAACTTTCTCAGTAATAAAAATCTTTTAAATCTGTATGGTACCAAACATGGGCCAACTGTCAGCTTTTAACATTAATAAAAACAGAAAGTGCTGGTAAAACTGGAAGTGCTGGAACAAGTCCCATAAAGTTTAGTTTATTAGTAGATCATAGATAGATACCCTACAGTGCAGAAAGAGGCCATTTGGCCCATCGAGTCTGCACCGACCACAATCCCACTCAGGCCCTATCCCCATATCCCTACATAGTTACCCATTAATCCCTCTAACCTACACATCTCAGGACACTAAGGGACAATTTTAGCATGGCCAATCAACCTAACCCGCACATCTTTGGATTGTGGGAGGAAACCGGAGCACTGGAGGAAACCCACGCAGACACGAGGAGAATGTGCAAACTCCACACAGACAGTGACCCAAGCCGGGAATCGAATCCAGGTCCCTGGAGCTGTGAAGCAGCAGTGCTAACCACTGTACTACCGTGAGACCATTAGTGTCTCAAGTAGGCTTACATTAACACTGCAATGAAGTTACTGTGAAAATCCCCAAGTTGCCATACTCCGGTGCCTGTTCGGGTACACTGAGGGAGCATTTAGCATGGCCAATGCAGCACCCAGCACATCTTTCCGACTGTGGGAGGAAACTAGAGCACTTGGAGGAAACTCGCACAGACAAGGGGAGAACATGTAGACACCGCACAGACAGTGACCCGAGCTAGGAATCGTATCCGGGTCCCTGTCGCTGTGAGGCAGCAGTGCGAACCACTGTTCCACCATGACCCTTCTTCAGAACATAAGACAACATATTTGAGTCATACTGGGCTTAAAATATCATCTCTGTTTTTCTCTCTCTGCTGAAACTGCTGCGTCTTTCCAGCACTTTCCATTTTTATTTCTGATCTTCAGCACCGGCAGAATCCTTCCCCTATGTCGGTTTTTAAGAACTGGATTATCAGCACTAAAGCATACTGCCTCACCGGTTCTGCACCAATTTCTCAATCAGGTGATGAGACACCTTAAATAAGGCACACATTACAGTTTGCTGTTTTGATCTAGAGTGCATTCACAAGAGGAAGGCTTAAAAACTGTCAAATTGCAACTCATTCCATGCTCAAAACTAAACTCTATAATTTAGGAAATTGGTGGCAAAATGGTGAGAGCGTGAGTTTTTTAAAAATTTCAATTTCAAAGCTATCAGACTTGAATGCAGATGCTTCATGAAACACTTTAGTTTGCGGTTCCCTCTGATAGCCCCTTTCAACTAAGGCCAAGAATAGAAAGCACACGCTGTCTTACACTGCACACAAAAAAGCCAAGTTAACAACCATGTCAATATGGTATTGAACAATCATTTCCTCATCTTTGATAGCTATTGTATTGACTGTGTGATTGCGTATCACTCCCCCAACTCATTGTCAATTGAACCATTACTATCATGAGTATTAAAGATGGCCATTATGTTCAGAGAGAAAACTGCCGCTATTACTTAATGTACATCTTAATATTGATCTTTAAGACTGAGTACAAAATGTTACTTTTAGGTCATTCAGTAGAAACATTGGGAATGGGGTCTATTGTTCTCTTTCAATTGATAAAATAACTTTAAATGGGGTTTTGCAAGAAACCCTACTTGTTTATACATCTACTTGTTGGATAACAGTTAGACTGACTCATTTGATTAAAGTTTATGGCTTCCTCTGACTTGTAGATAGTTTATAGATTCATACTCTCACAAGTACCACCATTGTTTAAAAAGTTGTTTATTCCCAGGATGCTTTAGGGTTTGATTTGTCACGGATAATTTCAGCTGAAAGTTTTGCTTTGATATATTGCTGAAACTATAGGATGTGTGATTGGTGTCTCTCACCTTGCCTTGATTCCACCTCCCAAAATATCATGATGACATTGGGATTCAGTCCAAAGTGCAACACTGTAAACAGCAATCTGGGCTGGAATTCTCCGACCTCGCCTGTGGCTGGGGTTCTCCGGTCCCGTTGCTGTGAACTGAGATTTGGCTGAGCACCAAGTTCGCCGTTCTCGCTGGCAGCGACAGCGGGGCGTGCGAGACCAGAGAATTCCGGTGCTGATGTCAGAAATCAGTGACTGATTTTTTGTGTTTGGTTCACTGGTGAATTCTGTTTTCTGGGCAGAAGGCACTGAGTTTAAACACCCAAATTTGAGCACGATGATACTTTATTGGTGGATTATAGTAGTGTCGCATTATCCAAAGTGATTACCGTAATATGAGGTACTGTTCATGGACAGTAACGTTTCCACAGCACTATATCAAAGCCTCTGATCTATTTCAATGTGTTCTCCCAGTGTCCTAGCCCTCATAAATCCCTCAAGAAACACCATTAAAACAAGTTAACCAGTAACCGATTCATAGAATGACACAGCACAAGAAGCAATTAGAATAATTGTGTCTGTGTCACCTCTTTGGTAGAGTATTTCTGGTCCCTCAGTTTATTTAATTTAGTTTAATTGTTTGACTCAAAAGAGTTGTTGAGTATTTCACTATTTTTTGTGGGATCTTCCAGCATGCAAATTGGCTGCCATATTTGCCTCCATGGCAAGTGATTAGGCTTTGAAAGCAACCATCGCTGTTCCAACACTTTGAAAGTTCAGAGGACTGAAAGGCGAATTTTACCGTCCCGTCCATCCATTGACCTCGGGTGGAATTTTCCGGTTTCGGGATGAGTGAGGCTGGAAAATCACACCCATTATATTAAATGCAAAAATACCTTTCTTCACATTTGCATAGTTTTGCTGTTTCATATGCCATCACCAACCATCCAGTTTTGGTTGACTGTCAATTCCTGTTTACCCATCATGCCCTATGCAGCATTGGCATTAATTTGACATCACAACAATTGTCAAATTTTCTTTCCTTGTTTTCAGATCCATCCATGCCTCGCACCCTCATATGTATCTAAAGCACATGTCTGTGTGTTTAAGAAATGTATAACTTTTAGTTGTAGCTGGTACTAACTTTGATAAGCAGAGTAAATTGTAATATACAAAAGGTAAGAATAAATATTGATCTCGATTTTCCCTTTTGAAGTTGATGACAGTTCTATGGATTATTTTGCATTTTCTGTAAACCTTTAATAACTGTTTATGACATTTGTCAAATGTATTGATTTTATTCACGGGGTCATGGTTAGTGCACATGCCAGATTTCAATCTTGTGGTCCACTGAGATAAAGGCAAGCCACTCATGCAGCCCACTCACTTGCCCAAGTTGCCCACCACCGTTGTATAATGCTCAGCACCATTTGGGCCTCCTCAGATACTGTTGCAGTCTAAATGAATCAAGACATGGACAATATTCAGACTTAGCCTAATATGTAGCAAGTAGCATTTGCACCACTTAAGTGTCAAGCTATGACCATCTCCAACAAGAAGGAATCTAACCAACTTCCCTTGACATTCAATGGCATTACCATCACTAAATCTCTCACGACCAACGTCCAGTGGGCGGAAAGGGGGTGGGGGGGAGGGGACAGGCCGGAGGGGGGGGTTGTTGGGGGGGGGGGGTTACCATTGACCAGAAACTGAACTGGACAGTCATATAAATACTGTGGCTACAAGTCTAGATCAAAGGCTTGGATTTCTGCAGAGAGTAACTCATCTCCTGACTCCTCAAAGCCTGCTCACCATCTACATTGGAACAAGTCAGAAGTGTAATGAAATATTCTCCATTTGCCTGGGTGAGTGCAGCTCCAAAAACAGTCAAGAATCTTAACACCATCCAGGACAAAGCAGCCAGCAAAGCACGCCATACATCACCTTAAACAATCACTGATGCATAATGTCAGCAGTGTGTACCATCCACAAGATGCACTGCAGGAACTCACCAAGGTTCCTTCAACAGCACAATGCAAACAAGCAAACTCTACAACCCAGAAGGACAAGGGCAACAGATGCAGGGAAACACCACCACCTGAAAGTTTCTCTCCAAGTCACTCACCATCCTGACTTGGAAATATATTGCCGTTCCTTCTGAGTCGCTGGGTCAAAATCCTGGAACTCCCTCCCTAACAGCACTGTGGGTATACCTACACCACATGAATTTCAAAGGTTTAAGAAGGCGTATTAACACTATCTTCTCAAGGGCAATTAGGAATGGGTAATGAACGCTTGCTTATCTAGCATCCTCGGACAATGTGCTAATGCCATTTACCTTAACTACTCTATGTGGTAGCATAGAACATAGAACATTACAGCGCAGTACAGGCCCTTCGGCTCTCGATGTTGCACCGACCAGTGAAACCAATCTAAAGCCCATCTAACCGACACTATTCCAATATCAGCCATATGTTTATCCAATGACCATTTAAATGCCCTTAATGTTGGCGAGTCCACTATTGCTGCAGGCAGGGCATTCCACGCCCTTACTTCTCTCTGAGTGAAGAACCTACCTCTGACATCTGTCCTATATCCATCACCCCTCAATTTAAAGCTATGTCCCCACATGCCAGCTATCACCATCTGAGGAAAAAGGCTCTCACTATCCACCCTATCTAATCCTCTGATCATCTTGTATGCCTCTATTAAGTCACCTCTTATCCTTCTTCTCTCTAACGAAAACAACCTCAAGTCCCTCAGCCGTTCCTCATACGACCTTCCCACTATACTAGGCAACATCCTGGTAAATATCCTCTGCACCCTTTCCAATGCTTCCACATTCTTCCTATAATGCGGCGACCAGAACTGTACGTAATACTCCAAGTGCGGCCGCACCAGAGTTTTGTACAGCTGCAACATGACCTCCTGGCTCCGAAACTCAATCCCTCTACCAATAAAAGCTAACACTCCGTACGCCTTCTTAACAACCCTATCAACCTGGGTGCCAACTTTCAGGGCTCTATGCACATGGACACCAAGATCTCTCTGTTCATCCACACTACCAAGTATCTTACCATTAGCCCAGTACTCTGTAATCCTGTTACTCCTTCCAAAGTGAATCACCTCACACTTTTCCACATTGAACTCCATTTGCCGCCTCTCAGCCCAGCTCTGCAGCTTATCTATGTCCCTCTGTAACCTGCAATAACCTTCTGCACTGTCCACAACTCCACCGACTTTAGTGTCATCCGCAAATTTACTAACCCATCCTTCTACGCCCTCATCCAGGTCATTTATAAAAATGACAAACAGCAGTGGCCCCAAAACAGATCCTTGCGGTACACCACTAGTAACTGAACTCCAGGATGAACATTTCCCATCAACCACCACCCTCTGTCTTCTTACAGCTAGCCAATTCCTGATCCAAACCGCTAAATTACTTTCAATCCCATGCGTCCATATTTTCTGCAATAGCTTACCGTGGGGAGCCTTATCAAATGCTTTACTGAAATTCATATACACCACATCAACTGCTTTACCCTCATCCACCTCTTTGGTCACCTTCTCAAAGAACTCAATAAGCTTTGTGAGGCACGATCTACCCTTCACAAAACCGTGTTGACTATCCCTAATCAAATTATTCCTTTCTAGATTATTATAAATCCTATCTCTTATAATCCTTTCCAAAACTTTGCCCACAACAGAAGTAAGGCTCACTGGTCTATAATTACCAGGTTTGTCTCTACTCCCCTTCTTGAACAAGGGGACAACATTTGCTATCCTCCAGTCTTCTGGCACTATTCCTGTAGACAATGACAACATAAAGATCAAAGCCAAAAGCTCTGTAATCTCCTCCCTAGCCTCCCAGAGAATCCTAGGATAAATCCCATCTGGCCCAGGGGATTTATCTATTTTCACACTTTCCAGAATTACTAACACCTCCTCCTTATTAACCTCAATCCCGTCTAGTCCATTAGCCTGTATCTCAGTATTTTCCTCGACAACATTGTCTTTTTCCTGTGTGAATAATGACGAAAAATATTCATTTAGCACCTCTCATAGAAACCCTACAGTGCAGAAGGAGGCCATTCGGCCCATCGAGTCTGCACCGACCACAACCCCACCCAGGCCCTACCCGCTAATCCCTTTTTTTTTACCCGCTAATTTACCCGCTAATCCCTCTAACCTACGCATCCCAGGACTCTAAGGGGCAATTTTTAACCTGGCCAATCAACCTAACCCGCACATCTTTGGACTGTGGGAGGAAACCGGAGCACCCGGAGGAAACCCACGCAGACACGAGGAGAATGCGCAAACTCCACACAGACAGTGACCCGAGCCGGGAATCGAACCCAGGACCCTGGAGCTGTGAAGCAGCAGTGCTAACCACTGTGCTACCGTGCCGCCCCTGTGCTACCGTGCCGCCCCTTTCTCCTTTCTCTTCAGACTCCACGCACAACTTCCCACTATTGTCCTTGACTGGCCCTAATCTTACCCTAGTCATTCTTTTATTCCTGACATACCTATAGAAAGCTTTAGGGTTTTCCATGATCCTACCTGCCAAAGACTTCTCATGTCCCCTCCTGGCTCTTCTTATCTCTCTCTTTTGGTCCTTCCTGGCTAACTTATATCTCTCAAGCGCCCTAACTGAGCCTTCACGTCTCATCTTTACATAAGTCTCCTTCTTCCTCTTCACAGGAGATTCAACTTCTTTAGTAAACCATGGTTTACAATTCTGCATTCTAACCACTCTCTGAGTAAGGAGAGTTCCATACAGTTTGCTGAGTTCAATACAGTTTTACTCTGCAGAAGGCTGCACAGAGGTCAGGGATGATAAGGCAGGATAATGCACATGAATAATGATGTACTGAATATCAATCATACCGTGAATAGGAATGCTTCAGTGCTGTGGGAGAGGTGGAAATCAAATTGGACGCTGGAAACAAAACATTGTTAGAGAGGTGGCCAAGGATTTACAAGCAAGTTAAACAAAAGACCTCAGAAAGGAAGGGAAGGCTAAAGGTGGAGAAAGAATGGTTTTGATTTGATTTATTATTGTCACCTGTATTAGTATACAGTGAAAAGTATTTTTTCTTGCGCTCTATACAGACAAAGCATACAGTTCATAGAGAAAGAAAGGAGAGAGTGCTGAATGTAGTGTTACAGTCATAGCTAGGCTGTAGAGAAAGATCAACTTAATGTGAGGTAGGTCCATTCAAAAGTCTGATGGCAGCTGGGAAGAAGCTATTCTTGAGTCAGTTGGTACGTGACGTCAGACTTTTGTATCTTTATCCTGATGGAAGAAGGTGGAAGAGAGAATGTCCGGGGTGCATGGGGTCCTTAATTATGCTGGTTGCTTTTCTGAGGCAGTGGTAAGTGTAGACAGAGTCAATGGATGGGAGGCTGGTTTGTGTGATGGACTGGGCTTCATTAATGACCCTTTGTAGTTTCCTGCGGTCTTGGGAAGAGCAGGAGCCATACCAAGCTGTGATACAACCAGAAAGAATGTTTTCTATGGTGCATCTGTAAAAGTTGGTGAGAGTCGTAGCTGACATGCAAAATTTCCTTAGTCTTCTGAGAAAGTAGAGGCATTGGGGGGCTTTCTTAACTATAGTGTCGGCATGGGGGGACCAGGACAGGTTGTTGGTGATATGGACACCTAAAAACATGAAGCTCTCAACCATTTTTACTTCATCCCCATTGATGTAGACAGGGGCATGTTCTCCACTGCACTTCCTGAAGTCGATGACTGGGCCTTTGTTTTGTTGACATTGCAGGAGAGATTATTGTTGCCGCACCAGCTCACCAGATTCTCTATCTCATTCCTGTACTTTGTCTCGTCGCTGTTGGAGATCCGACCATAGTTTCTATATGTATACTGAATATCAGTTGAGGGTCCCAAGAAACTCTTGAGGCTACATTTAAAGGCCTCAAAGGCAATCTGCTAGGCAAGGGATCTAAATGTCTTAATAAACAGCACTTGAATCAAAGAAACATTTCGAAAGGAGCTGCATTGACACCCACTGATGCGACATGAAGGTGCTCTGTGGTAAATGTATCTCATTTAAACAGAGGTACTGCCATTAACTGAATCATTTTATACATTTGCTGCTCAGGCAAATAAATGGGAAACAGAGAGAAAGTTGATGGGCTGCATAGATGAACCATTGATTTCACCATCAAGGAGTCAATGCCCCATAGGCAGCATTCCATTTCAACACCTCATTTGCTGCATAAAAATTAGCCTCTTGTGCTCCTGACAGGCCTGTTTGCCAATGCCTGTGGAGTGGGTAATGTTGGAGGAACAATATGTTGAAGACACTTTGGTAAGTAAGGATTTGCGATAGAAATGATGGGCTGGATTTTCTGGCCACACTCGCACTGAAACCAGAAAAACCCACGGTCAACGGAACTTTCTGTGGTCTGCCCCTTGCCCGCTACAGTTCCCTGTGGGGAGGATGGGAAAATTTGCCCTGATATGTTACTGGGGCCAATTTTCCAGGCCCACACGCCCAATCGCAAACCGTGTCATGGTCGAAGAATAACGTGAGAGGGGCCAAATGTGATTTGGGTCGGTGGGAACCCCTTTTCGGATTCTCCCAGCCTCCCAGCTGCGGCATTGTAATCTGGTTCATGCCCAGCGAGAGTTTGAACCACTTCAGCATATTTAAATCCACATTTCAATCTGAATTTAAATCTACATTTCCAGGGATTATCCGGATTCCACCCAGTTCCCGGCAGAACGGGAAGCCTGCGGAAATCACTACTGGTCTCCACAAATGGAAACCAGGCGTGGTGGCCATGCCACGATGGGGGGGGGGGGGGGGGCTCAGATGCTATTGTAATCCCCAGGTGGTCAGGGATATGGCTGTGCAATGTCCTGGCATTGCCCCAGACACCCTGATACTGCCACATTGGCACTGCCAGGCTGCCAGGTTGGCATCGGCATAGGGCAGGGTCTGAAGGCAGTGGGGGCGACGCCTTCGCCACCCTATAGAGGGCTATCGCTCTCTTGGGTGGGTGGGAGGGGAGGAGGGTCTGATTGCCGGCAAGGATGGTTTAGGGGATGGGGCGATGCCAGTGAGGATAGATGTGGGAGCGAGGACAGGTCACCTTGATGCCTGCATGATGTGGAGGGTGTGACCCGGGCATTTAGTGATGGAGGGGTGGGGGGGGTGGAGGTTGCCACTCCGGGGTCAAGAGTTGGGGATGTGCTCCATGTCTGTGGGAGTCTCAATGTCTGTGTGGTGAGGGGGGAAGGGGACCTTCAACTTCACTTTGATAGCGGGCGCCAAAATGGCGTCCTGATCTCTGAGGAGCCTGTCTTGCCAGCGACTTTCCATCCCGCACATCCCTTTCACTGAGCAACTCACCCCAACCTCGAAAACATTGTTGAAGTGTGGATGGATTGTGATCTGAAACTCGCAGAGCCACCTGATGGGAATCTGACCACTTTTCCCACCGAAGATCGCACTTAGAAATCTTTTGGAAGAATTGCACCCATTGTGTCATCAGTTATATCCAGTACTAAAGTCATCTCGTCCTAGGAATGGAAAGGGTAATGGTCAACAAGGTATGGCAAAGAGAAACACTACCAAAGAGCCAGGACATGCTTGATTGGTCAAATGGCCCCATTCTGTGCCACACCATGCTACTTCCCTGTGTAATTGGATAATATAGGACCTATTTTTCAGGTGTCTAATATATTCACCAGCACTTCCAATGGTAAGTTTGATGCACTCATTCAGTTGACTTATTCATGCCTTTGTAACCTCAAACTTGACTTTTCCATCGCACTCCATGGCATGTTCTACCATCTGTAAACATCAGATCATCCAACTCAGTCACTCCAAAACTCCTTCCCCTTTCACTCCTGTGCTCATTGGTGTACCTTAACTCCTGAGGAAGCCACATCAACATCATGATTTTAAAGATTCACCTCCTTGTTTTCAAAGTTCTCCATGGCCATGTCGCTCAAACTCCCATTTCTGTGATCTCCTCCATCCCCACAACCCTTCAAGATATCTGTGCCCATCTAATTCTGGTCTGTTGTGAGTCCTGAGTTTAACCGCTCCACTGCTGGAGGCTGTACCTTCAGTTGCCTAAAAGCCCTTGGGTCTGGAATAACCTCCCGACACCTCTGTGCCCTTCCATTATGTTTCCCTCCTTTAGAACACTCTGTAAAACATACCTCTCTAGCCAAGCTTTGCGGTCATCTGACCTAATAGTCCCTTATGTGGCTTGGTATCATCTTTTCATTTCATAATGTCTCTGTGAAGCACCCTGTGACATTTCATTATGTTAGAAGCACTAACTAAAGATATGTTAGGATTATTGCAGGTGGTTGGGTTTGCAAGAGGAACAGACGGTGGTAAAATATATCAGTAAGGTTTCCCATGCTGTGTGCAGGATGCTCTTGACTTCATTCATCACAACATGACGCTAATTAGGCCCTTTCCCTTATCTCACCATCGATATTTAAAGGGATCACACAGGATGTGCGGGACTAGTTCCTGGATCTTTACTCCTGGCTTGTATTTGACTTCTGGGAGGTTTTGCCAGAATTTGAGCACTGTTCACTCTTCAGTTCGCCTTAATACAAAGAGAGGGGTTTGGCTGCTTACATTCCTGTTGCTTGATTCTTCACAAATAATCAATCACCAAACATGGATGCTGTTATAAGGCTGCCTTTGGGAATAGACTATTTAAATATTGTTATGGTTCAGGTCAGAAACTCCAAAGTGCTTTATGGAGCCCATCTGAATGATAAGTTTTGCATCTTGAATTTGGCTAGGATAAGCATGAGGTGTTCCACTTCTGGTGTGATTCAGAAGACCCACTAGGGAGCTTTTATCAAACAAAGTTCATTTAAGAATATAGTTAACATGTATAGAAAGAAAATTAGCAAGAATTTTTATCAATTACAAACAAGAAACAAAACAACCACTATAGTGTATAGCCCTTAACAAAGATACATAATGAGTGCCAATCAAACCAAAACCCTTGCCATAGACAAAACCCTTTAAACAGGTTCAATACATAAAGACAACTACTCACGTGATGCTGGAAATTGAGTCCTTTAGTTGAAGTCTGCTGTTCTCTGGATTCACTCCGAACAGTTTGAGGACAGGACAGCTTCCCAAAACACCAGAGAGACTCTGGTCCAGCCCCTGTCAACAGCAAAGTTTCACCCTTCAGGAAAACAAGATCTTGTTTTCAGCTAACCAACAGAATTTTCAAAAACAACAGGGAGAGAGGGAAAACATTTCTATGTAACTTGCTGTCCCTTCTAAAACCGAAACTGAAAATGAACTCCTGTCACCTGACCTGCCCACAGTTTTTTTCTCTTCCCGACAATGACATCACCTAAGGTTGTAAGCATGAATTTTTAAAAACTCTTAAAGGTACACTACCATCACAATATGTAGGCCGAAATTTCCGACCATTCACGCCAACGGGATTTTCCGGCCCCGGTGCAGTAAACAGAGAGTCGGCTGAGCACCAAGTTCTCTGTCCTCGCTGGCAGCAGCAGCGGGATGTGCACAGCCAGAAAATTCCGGCCATAGACTTTTCTAGTTAGCTCAGTAGATGACCATTTTATACAGGCACAGTTCTCCTTCTTCAGCCTCACTGAGGTGGTTTTGCTTTATGAAGGAGATTGTTACTGAGCCAAAGCAACAGTGGCAACCTCTACTTAAGCCCTGCACTTGGGCATGGACTGCACTGCCAGTGGCTGCTGAGGCCAATTCTGGGGCGGGCGAGGCAGTAAAATTTAGGCCTATTTATCTATTTGTAAATAAACCATTATGATTTGTTATCTACCAGCTGATGGTCATCAGTCCTTCCACACCCTCATTGCTAATTGGTCACATTTAGGTGAAGGACGTGGAAGCTTTGGAGGGAGTGCACCAGGATATTGCCTGGTCCCGAGGGTGTTGGCTATGAGGCAAGGTTGAATAGACTGGGATTGTTTTCACTGGATAGACGGAGGCTGAGGGAAGAGCTGATTGAGGTCTACAAAATTATTAGAGGCATAGACTGGGTGGACAGTCAGAGGCTTTTTCCCTGGGAGTAGAAGTATCAATTACAAGGGGACACAGGTTCAAGGTGAGAGGGGGAAAGTTTAAGGAAAATGTGCGGCAGAAGTTTTTCATGCAGATAGTGGTGTGAACCTGGAACGCGCTGCCAGAAGAGGTGGTGGAAGCAGGCACATTAGCAACATTTATGAAGCATTTGGACGGGTACATGAATAGGGAGGAGGGAATAGAAGGATAAGGACTGAATAAAGGCAAAAGGTTGTTTTTAGTTTAGTCATGATCGGCACAGGTTTGGAGGGCAGAAATGGACTGCGCGATGGTGATGGTGGAGTGATGGATGGCCATTGGGGGCTGTGTATAGGTGAACAGTCCAAGCCAGCCAGGCATAGGCAGCAAGGAGAAAGTTTTATTTGATTGAAAAAAGTGGAAGCTTTTTCACTGCAATCAAATTTAATAACATTAACAATTTTCCTACCCTCTCCTGGATTCCAGCTTTCAACTGGCCTGCCAACATAAAGCAATTGCTGTTTAGTCAGCCAGAACCACCCCCCCACCTCAGCCCCCGCTGTTAATTAGCCATTACACCCCACACATCACCAATTAATCTCTCCAAAGATGTGCAGGTCAGGTAGATTGGCCATGCTAAATTATCCATTAGTGTCCCAAAATGTGTAGGTTAGATGGATTAGCCATGGGAAGTGTGTAGGGTTACGGATATAGGGTGGGGGAGAGGGTCTGGGTAAGATACTGTTTCAGAGAGTCAGTGCAGTGCAATGCTGAATGGCCTCTTCTTCTCTGTAGGGATTTTATGTTTGAGTATAATTATAAATTATGCGAAGGCCATGAGCCATAACTTAAACAAGCAACAGTTTATCTTATGTCTTTACGGTTGCACAGTCAGTCCTAGACTGACTCCCCCAAGGTCCACCCTGGTTGGAGTTCATCCCCCCAGGTCACCTGACTTGCTCCCTTAAAGGAGCACTACACACCCCCAAACTACATATATGACACTCATCACTTACACCAAAATGGAAAGGTTTGCCTGCTTTCCCTTAGGAAGCGCGCGTTTGTGATCTGTGGACCAAACCCACCTCTCGAATCCCACCTTCTCAGACAAAATCTGGCCCAAGTCCTGTGCAGCAGGCTTCCCTTTTTGTGCAAGTTGCTGCTGACTGCACACACTGCGCGCTACCTTATCCGCAATATTTATCAATCACAAGTGTTTCTGCTTTCACAACATGCATCTGGTTTGTGACCACAGGAATCTCTCTACTCCCTTATCCCAGTGGGTTATGGTGGATCAGGTGGAGCTTTTCAAAATTCATACAATCACGGAATCCCGACAGTGGAAAAGAGGCCATTCGGCCCATTGAGTCTGCACAGACTCTGACCGAGCATCCTACCCAGGCCCTCTCCCCTGCCCTGTTCCTGTTCACCCAGACATTTCCCATGGCTAATCCACCTAATCTACACATGCTGGGACATGAAGGGGCAATTTAGCGTGGCCAATCCGTGTAACTTGTTGGACTGTGGGAGGAAACCGGAGCACCTGGAGGGAACCCACGCAGACATGGGGAGAATGTGCAAACTCCACACGGGCAGTCACCTGAGGCTGGAATTGAACCCGGGTCCCTGGCACTGCGAGGCAGCAGTGCTAACCGCTGTGCCACCGTGCTGCCCTACTTAATTCTGGAACACTTTGAGAGGATAACTAGTGCAAGGCCAGTGAATTAGCATCGCTGCAAAAAGGAAAAGTAAGGATTAGAAGAATTTTGTTTACACTGATCATTAGATTATGGAGTGCTTTAGAAAAAGTGGTTATTCAGCAGAGACTGTGACAGCGCTTAATAATGTAAATATTAAAAACAATTTAATAGGAAAGGTTGAAATGAAAGCAGAGGGAAATAGGATTAAGGCAGATAACTCCAGTTGATGAGCGAGCAGTGAGACAGGCACAAAGAGCTAATGGCTTCCTTCTGTACTCTGATATCTATGATTCAATGGTGAGTTGCTGTGTTAGAGCGAAGCTGCTATTCGGAAAATGACATCCAGGGAGGGAAGGAGGCCAGGTTTGGACCATGGAGATGCAAAGATGAATGAATATTCTGAAGTTTTAGCTGATTAACTTTGGGAATTGATGCGAGACTTTTCTTGAGAGAATTAGGCAAGCTACGGAGGAGTCTATGAGATTAAATGAGTTGGGTGTGCCAATGATGTGATCGTGATCACATGGTCCAGAGAAGCACTGCACTCACACCTATTTGTACAGAGTTGCGACAGAAAAAAAAAATCTTACGGCCTTCTGGCTGGCAAACAATAATCTCTAATCAATGCAACAAAATTATTTCAAGTCACTGAGAATCCACTGAGCTGTATATCTTGAACAGTATGCATTTTTCTCAATACTTCAGTTTGTACAGTTTCGGGACCCCCCCCCCCCCACTGAAAAAGAAATGAAAGAAAAGTAGCATTTCTATAGCACCATTCATGAGCTCAGTGTGTCCCAAAGCATTTTGTAGACAACAAAGTACCTTTGAAATGCGGTCATTATTGCTACATGCGGCCAATTTATGCACAGCAAGCTCCCACAAATAGCGATCTGATAATCATCAGATATTCTTGTTTTCATGATGTTGGCCAAGAGCTAAGTATTCACCAGGATATTGGGGAGAAATCCCCTGCTCCTCTTCAAAACATCACCCTTGGATTTATACCTCAAATAATGACTGCAAGTTGCCACTGCGTGAAAAACTTCCAGCACTTGTACAGGGACAGGAATTCCCTCAAGGTTACTGTCTTTATTGAAAATCAGTTGTGTTTAATTCCCACAGGTATTGGCTCAATGTTTACCCTGTCAGGGAAATGGTTCCTGTAAGTGGACGATCGACAAGAGCAGGACAATTGATCCAGGATTAAGTACAGCCAATGCTGACATCTCAAGCATTACTGACTGTTCCTTCAGGGGCGATTAGTCCATCAGAGCTGAATCTTGGATGACCTCACTTAACGATAATGCATTAGATTTTCATTCGATTAAATGTAATTTATGCTTTTACCCTGCCTGTAACCGTTGCTCCAACCTATGGCCTTTGGATGAACTGTGAGGCTTGATGTCAGAGAAGCAGAGGATTGGTTGCTGGGGCGTCTTGTTTGCTTCAAAGGTTATGGTGAAAGAGAGTCAAACGGGTTGGAGTGTCGGCCTACAAAGTTATCAAGTTGGCCGTGCGAGCAACGGGGAATGAGGGGTCATAGGTTCAAGGTGAAGGGGGGGGAGGTTTAACACAGATATCAGAAGGACATATTTTACACAGAGGGTGGTGGGGGCCTGGAATGCGCTGCCAGGCAAGGTGGTGGAGGCGGACACACTGGGAACGTTTAAGACTTATCTAGATAGCCATATGAACGGAGTGGGAATGGAGGGATACAAAAGAATGGTCTAGTTTGGACCAGGGAGCGGCACGGGCTTGGAGGGCCGAAGGGCCTGTTCCTGTGCTGTATTGTTCTTTGTTCTTTGTTCTAATAGCGCACTGCCCCGATTTTAACCCCAGCCCAATTTCAACATGCAGCAATCTCACCGGGTACCGGGACGTTGAATTGGGCCTTCACTATTTCAGCCCTGCTCATTCCTCCCTCCTCCCTGACATTCTCCGAGCGCAACTCCACACCTTTACAACAATTAATTATTGCTTTTAACGGCTGTTTTTGCCATTGATAAAGGGTACAATCGGGGTCCCTTTTCAGGCGGGGTGTTTGAGGACTGACTGAGTGACTGAAGTGCTCTTTCTAAAACCACTGCGCTGCGTGTGATTCAAACAAATGGGGAGAGGGCTGGGATCGGGAGCCTGCAGCGACTGTCTTTTCCTCCGCAGCACCTCCTTCTATCAAATGGACTCCTATTGATCTGAAGAATGAATCTTTAAAGCAAGTAAATCGCCTCCTGCACTTGGGACTGTCATTCAGCACTTCCATTTAATTACAAAGCAGGCAGAGACAGCAGCCAGTGCAGAGGAAGTGAGCTCGAGTGCCCCGGGTATTTTCTTTTATTTACTTAATTTTAAAACACCGGTAGCTGTGGATTTTACAGCAAAGAAGCAGGCCATTTGGCCCATCTGGCTTAGAAATATAGAAACATAGCATATATATGGCGCAATCCTCAATGTCAGCAAAACGAAGGAGATAGCCATCGACTTCAGGAAGCATAGTGGAGGACATGTCCCTGTCTAAAGTAGAAGTGGTTGAGAGCTTCAAGTTTCTAGGTGTCCAGATCACCAACAACTTGCCCTGGTCCCTCCATGGTAGCTCTAGGGTTAAGGAAGCCCACCAACGCCTCTACAACTCTCACCGAATTTTACAGATGCATCATAGAAGGCATGCTTTCCAGATGTATCACAGCTTGGTGTGGTTCCTACTCTGTCCAAGACTGCAAGAAACTACAAAGGGTCATGAACGTAGCCCAGTCCATCACGCAAACCAGTCTCCCATCCATTGACTCTGTCTACATTTCCTCCTGCCTTGGAAAAGCAGCCAGCATGTTCAAGGACCCCACACACCCCAGACATATTCTCTTCCATCTCCTTCCATCGGGAAAAAGATACAAAGTCTGAGGGCACGTATCAACCAACTCAAGAACAGCTTCTTCCCTGCTGCCATCAGACTTTTGAATAGGCCTACCTTATATTAAGTTGATCTTTCTCTACACCTTAGCTATGACTATAACACTACATTTTGCACCCTCTCCTTTCCTTCTCCCCTATGTACTCTGTGAATGGTATGCTTTGTCTGTATAGCATGTGAGAAAGAATACTTTTCACTGTATCCCGATACATGTGACAGTAATAAATCAAATCAAATTTTCCCATTGTGTCTGGGTCATCTGAAATAGAGCTATCCAGCCTAATCCCACTTCCCAGCTCTCAGTCCTAAGCCCTAAAGGTTATGTCACTTCAAGGGCAGGGTTTCTACCTCTAACATCCTTGCAGGCAGCGAATTCCAGACTCCTGCCATCCAGGTGAAAAAAAAAATTCTCCTCAACTCTCATCATGTCATTGTTATTTGTGGTACACATGGAGGCCATTTGGCCCATCAAGTCTATGCCGCCTCTCCAGAGAGCAATCAAGTCAGTCCCACTCCTCCCCTTGAACCCCGTCACACTGCAAATCGGTTGCCTTCATGTGTCCATCCAGTTCCCTTTTGAAATCAATGGTTCTATCAGCCTCATGGGCGGTGGGTCCATGATCATTACCACTTGCTGTGTAAAAAAAGCTCTTCCTCACAGTCCGCCTGCATCTCTTGCCCAAGACCTTAAATCTGTGTCCCCTGGCCCTTGTGCCATCAGCCAATGGGAACAGTTTTTCCTTGTCTATATTATCTAAGCCTGTCACAATACTTTAAGATAACTGGAAAGATCAAAAGCACCAAACTGAGATATGATACGTGCTCACTTTTAACAAGTCACAGAGCAACATAGCAAAACCCCTGTTTCCCCAATTTAAAATATATTGGCCTACCTTTTTGCCCTTTTCTATAAGTGCACCAACATTCAATCCCTCCACCACTGAAGAACAATGTCAGCAGTGGGTACCTTCCAAAAGATGCACTGCAGGAACTCACCGAGGCTCCTTAGGCAGCCCATGACTGTAACCAGCTAGGAGGACAAGGGCAGCAAATACATGGGAACATCACCACCTGCAAGTTGCCCTCCAGGCTGCACACCATCTTGACTTGAAAATATGTTGTTCCTTCACTGTCGTTGGGTCAACATTCTGGAACTCCCTCCCAAACAGCACTGTGGGTGTACCTACAACTTATGGACTGCAGTAGTTCAAGAAGGTTGTTCACTACCAGCTTGTCAAGAGCAACTATTGGATGGGCAATAAATGCTGGCCCAGTCAGCGATGTCCACATCCCATGAATGAATTCTTAAAGATTATGCTCCAAAGGGACCTCCTCCAATCAAATTAATATCAGTATATCCTTCTATTTCTCTCTTCCTCATGTATTTAACTAACTTCCCCTCAAATACATCTATGCTGTTCATCTCAACCACTTCCATTGGAAGCAAGTTCAACCTTCTAACCATTCCCTGGTCAAGAAGTTTCTTCAAAATCCATTATTAAATTTTCAGTCAATATCTTGTATTCAAGTTTTGGACAAGTGGATGCAACTTCTCTACATCTACCTGTTTGGAGCCCTCCAGAATTGTAAAGACCCCTATCAGGCCAGTCCTCCACCATCCCTTTTCTTGATGTGGTGATTGTCCCTTTAAGGGTAACACAGCAGAGTAAGGGTCACCAGGCCTGGATGACCAACGGGGACTCCGAGTGGGGAATTACCCCAGGGGGAGGAGTTCTCTGAGGCACGATGCTTCCAGAACTGGATGTGGACATTCTGCTGCTCTTGCAGATCCTTGTAAATTAATCCTTTGTTGTTCACTAATAAAGCCTCTGAAAGTGCATCCTTACACTAGAGAAAGGATCAAACCTATTCAATCTTCCCTGATAACTGTAGAGTTTAGACTTGAACACAGCTGACTGAAGGATAATGTTCTAATGGTTTATAAATGATATTAAATGCAATCCACGTTTCAATGTAGGAAACACGGCAGCAAACTTGGGCGGCATGGCAGCACAGTGGTTAGCCCTGCTGCCTCACAGTTCCAGGGAATTGGGTTCGATTCCCGGCTTGGGTCACTGTCTGTGTGGAGTCTGCACTTCCACATGGGTTTCCTCCAAGTGCTCTGGTTTCCTCCCATAGTCCAAAGAAGTGCGGATTGGGTTGATTGGCCTTGCTGAATTCCCATAGTGTCCTGGGATATGTAGGTTGGAGGGATTAGTGGAGTAAATGTATGGGGGTCTGGGATGGGATTGTTTTTGGTGATGGGCCGAATGGCCTCTTTCTGCACTGTAGGGTTTCTATGAAATTTGAACACCAGTGTCCCAGGAACAGCAATAAAATAATGACCATTTAATCCATTTTAGTGATGTTACTTGTGGAATTAATACTGGCCTAAGGACACAAGAGAGATGCCACCTCCCTGCTTTCTCACACCTGGGTGGGCTGGTTAGTGTCGCATGACAGTGTCTCCAACTGTGCATCACTCCAGCCTCAGCCCTGGTTAACTGCGGAAATCTCAGTGGTGGGATTTAAACTCGTAACCTGCACACTCCAGCGGCAGAGCCACCAAGGGATACAGGGGAGCACAATGAAAAGGTGAGTTCAAAGCTGTCCCCAGGAGATTGGTGGGATAAAAGGGGAATCAACAGGACACCTCTGGTTAGCGTAAAGGAAGTAAACACTCTGGAGTCTTCCATTGAAATATCGAGCCGGAGACGCAGGAAAGGTTCTCTAAATTGCAAATCAAAAGGACCCTCTTAATCGCAACCACATGCAAAAAAATCAATGTCCTAAATTTCTATGCCAAAGAAAAACAACAACTTTCATATACGCAGCACCTTCTCTGCAGTAAGACCTTTCAAAATGCAAAATCACACTCAACCAATCAGTTGGATGGTTTTAGAAGCCACCCGACTTTCAATCCATACAAACATAAAAATTAAGAGCAGGAATCGGCCATTCGGACCCTTGAGCCTGTTCTGCCATTCCCTCCCTGGTTCGTCCAGAATCTTTCTATCTCTACCTTAAAAGTACTCTTAAAAATTAAATACTAGGGCAGCACTAGGTGGCACAGTGGCTAGCACTGCTTCCTCACAGTGCTAGGGTCCTGGGTTCGATTCCTGGCCTCGGATCACTGCCTGTTTGCACGTTCTCCCCGTGTCTGCATGGGTTTCCTCCGGGTGCTCCGGTTTCCTCCCACAGTCCAAAAGATGTGCTGGTTAGGTGCATTGGCCATGCTAAATTCTCCCTCAGTGTAACCCGAACAGGCGCCGGAGTGTGGTGACTAGGGGATTTTCACAGTAACTTGATTGCAGTGTTCATGTAAGCCTACTTGTGACACTAATAAATAAACTTTAAATATTCAATGACCCTGCCTCCCCAGCTCTCCAGGGAACAAAGGTTCAAAGACAAATGACCACTGAGGGAAAAACATTTCTCCTCATCTCCCTCTTAAACCATGTCCCCTCGTTCTAATATCTCCCATGAGGGGAAACATCTGTACAGCATTTACCCTATAAAATCCCCTCAGGATCTCATGTGCTTCAATAAGATCACCTCTCATCCTTCTAAACTCCAATGGATACAGGCCCAATCTGTCCAAACTTTCCTCATCGGATAATTCCCCCATCCCAGGTATCAGTCAAGGGAACCTTCTATTATTATTCATACCATATAAACAGTTTGAATTCATACAAAAGCTTTAATGTACTAGAAATATCCCAAGATACTTCACGGGATCAATAACCAAACTAAATTTGATACCAAGTCACAGAAGCAAACGTTGGGAAAGGTGATTAAAAGCTTGGCCAATTATGAAGATTTTATGGAATATTGTGAAGGAGAAGAGGGAGGTGTAGAGAGGTAGACTGAGGGTTAACAAGAAAGTTCCAGACCCAATGGTCCAGGCAGCTGAAGGCATGGCCACCACTGTTGGAGCAAAGGAATTTGTAAATGCGCAAGAGACCAAAATTGGAGGAGTGCAGGGATCTGGGAACTGGAGATTACGAGAAAGGGAGAGGAAAAGCCATGGGAAGATTTGAAAACAAGGGATGAAAAGTTTTAGATTGCAGCATTTCTTGATTGGGAGCCAACGTAAGTCAGCAAGCGCAGGTAGACAAAATGGGTTTGGTGCAATGTAATAGTGCACTTTCAGAAACTTCATTAGCAAACAACAAAGGATTTATTTACAAGGATCTACAAGAGCAGCAGCAGGTCCACAGCTAGTTCTGGAATGTCTCTTGCCTAAGGGGACTCCTCCACCTGGGGTAATTCCCCATTCTGAGTCTCGATTGGTCACCCAGGCCAGCTGACCCTTACTCTGCTGTGTTGCCCTTAAAGAGACAATCACCACATGTCGGTTAGGTGCAAAGCCACAAATTTGTGAAAAATCTCAGATTCATGCAAGATACCACGTGGGAGCCAGCTAGGGGAGCTTTGGAATAGTTGATTCCAGAGGTAAAAAATGCACAGCTGAGGGTTTCAGCTGGAGATATAGTTTTAAAACCATTTTCTTTCCTTCAGATATTTGGGGACGGGGGTGTGCGCTGGGTGGGTGGGGGGGAATTCTCCCAGCCTGCTGTGCTGCTCTAGCAGTGTAATGGGCCGGGAGACATCAGCAGAGGCTGTTTAACGGGCTCCTCACTGGGCGACCTGGGCCTCCGCGCATCTCTGCGGCGAAGGTTTTTAGAGTAGACAGCTCCGGGTTGATTTTAAATATTTCAATATTTAAATCCACGTTTACATTTCATTAGTGGGCCCAGGATGGATGTCTCCTGGCCCAATGGCATCACCCCACCCCCCTCCCCACTCCCACCCCCCTCCCCACCCCCCACCCCCTGCCAGGTATGGTTCACTCCAGCGGGGTTTACAATTGCTCCCCACTAATGGGGAACAGGTGGCTGACCCCGCTGGAAGGAACAGAGGCCATTGAGGCCCCTCCAGGAGGTCGGGGGCAAGGAGGGGAAACCCCTTGGGCACTGCCAGCCTGGCTCCCTGGCACTGCCCAAGGGGGCAGGGCCGGGGGGGGGTATGGTCTATTGGAGGGGGGCCTATTGTGGGGGGAGTGATCGGTGTGGGTTGGGAGCGGGGTGGGGGGGTGGAAGGTGGACATCGGAACTGGCCAGAGAGGTCCAGAAGGCCAGCGATCTGGGGGGTGGGGGATGTGAGCTGCAGTGATGGGGGGATTATGGGGCTGGCCAGCGATCGGGAAGCTGGCAATGCGGGGCTTCTGCGCATGCGTCAATCTCGGCTCTGACAGATCGGCACATGCGCAGTGGCCCGCTCAGCACTATGCTGCCGGCCTCTCCAGCAGGAATAGACCCTGCCCCCAGATTTTCAGAGGGAATCCCGCTAGGGCTCTCTGCATTGCTTAGAGTGTAAGAGATTCAATTTGAAAATCACGCTCAAGAAACTAAACTAAACAAATTCCAGTTTTCACGCTAATTGGAGACTTAAAATTTTTTTGAGAGAATCCCAGCCTTGAATTCAATAAAAATCTGGAATTTAAAGTGCAGATGACCATGAAAACATTGTTCGAATCCCGCCACGGCAGATGGTAGAATTTGAATTCAATAAAAATAAATCTGGAATTAAGAATCTACTGATGACCATGAAACCATTGTTGATTGTCGGAAAAACCCATCTGGTTCACGACTCTCCTTTAGAGAAGGAAATCTGCCGTCCTTACCCGGTCTGGCCTACATGTGACTCCAGAGCCACAGCAATGTGGTTGACTCTCAACTGCCCTCGGGAAACAAGGGGTGGGCAATAAACGCTGGCCCAGCCAGCGACACCCATGTCCCATGAATGAATTTTTAAAGAAATTCAGGGAAGGATACACAAGGATAAAACTAATGTTTTAGATAGAAAGAGGATGGAACCAGGAGAGATGCTGTACATGGAGCAGAAAATTTTTTGGAGAAATTAGCTTAGTAATTAAATGCTCATTAAAGATCTGAATATTCATAAGATAAAGGGAGCAGGTGGAACAGAAGTTGAGAGTCCTTTAAAGGAAATGCAAATAAATTTAGGGGTCCTGTGGTGTTCAAAGCTCATTAAATATAGGAGTAGAATCGGAAGATAGGGAAATAGCTGATGTTCTATTCCGAAAATAGAACACTTAGTTCTTATCAATTTCTCTGCCCTCTATTCTGAAGGCTTAATTGTTTGGTGATGGATGACACCAGTAAACATAACAGCATAAGAAATAAGAGCAGGGATA
Organism: Mustelus asterias; assembly: GCF_964213995.1. Classification (NCBI taxonomy): domain Eukaryota; kingdom Metazoa; phylum Chordata; class Chondrichthyes; order Carcharhiniformes; family Triakidae; genus Mustelus; species Mustelus asterias. Next base: position 82,980,624 of record NC_135817.1, read on the forward strand.
GGTTACTTGGCTCCTCACGCTTGCTCAGAAGATCATAACTGACCTGGATGTGGCAGTAACTTCACATTTTTGCCTGCCACCCCCCCATAACCCTTAACTCCTTTATCGATCAAAAGTCTATCTAGCTCGGCCTTGAATACATTCAATGGCCCAGCCTCCACTGCTCTCTGGGAAAGAGAATTCCTCCTCATCTCCATCTTCAAATGGGAGACCCATTATTTTGAAACAGTTGCCGGAATTTTACCGCCTCGCCTACCCAAAATCAGGACGGGCAAGGCTCGTGGAACGGCATTCTCTGTTGGGCTCGGATGGGATCTTATGAGCGTCGGGCAGGTGAGGAGGTAAAATTCTGGCATGGGTCCCTAGCTCTAGACTCCCACACAAGGGAAATCACCCTCTCACTATCCACCCTGTCAAGTCCCCTCTTATATGTTTCAGTAAGATTACCTCTCATTCTTCTAAACTCCGATGAGCATACACACAACCTGCTCAAGCTTTCCTCACAAGACAACTCCCTTACCCCAGGAATCACCCGAGTGAAACTTCTCTGAACTTCTTCCACGGCAAGTATGCAAACTTTTCAATGCCTCACTGCAGTTGAGCTCAAGAGCAATATCAGTTTCTTGGGGGTGGCATGGCGGCACAGTGGTTAGCACTGCTGCCTCACAGTGCCAGGGACCCGGGTTCGATTCCCAGCTTAGGTCACTGTGCGGAGTCTGCACATTCAGCCTGTGTCTGCGTGGGTTTCCTCCGGGTGCTCCAGTTTACTCCCAAAGTCCAAAAAGCGGCTGGTTAGGTGGATTGGCCATGCTAAATTCTCCCTCAGTGTACCCAAACAGGCGCCGGAGTGTGGCGATTAGGGGATTTTCACAGTAAATTCATTGCAATGTTAATGTCACCTACTTGTGACAATAATAAATAAACTTTACTTTACTTCTCAGGATGGGATTTTAAAGATTGAAAATAGGAGCAAGGAGTAGGCCATTCAGCTCTTCAGGCCTGCCCCACCATTCATTATGATCATGTCTGATTATCCAACTCAGTAACCTGATCACATTTTCCCTCCATATCCTTTAGCCCAAAGGGGCTAGGTCTGACCTCTTCTTGAAAACATACGATGTTTTGACTCAATTGCTTTCTATGTTTGAGAATTCCACAGGCTGACCACTCTCTGGTGAAGAAATTGCTCCTCATCTCAGTCTTAAATTATCTACCCTGTATACTCAGACTATGAGCTCTGGTTCTGGACATGCCCACCATCGGGAACATCCTCCCTGCATCTGCCCTGCCCAGTCCTTTTGGAATTTCATAAGTTTCTATCGGATCCTCTCTCATTCTTCTAAACCCCTGCGACTTTAATCCTAATTGACTCAATCTATCTTCATATGTCAGTCCCTCCATCCCAAGAATTAGTCTGGTAAACCTTCACTGCAATCCCTTCAGAGCAAGAACCTCCTTCCTCAGAAACGGAGACCAAAACTGGACACAATATTCCAGGTGTGGTCTTATCAAGGCCCTGTATAATTGCAGCAAGGCATCCCTGCTCCTGTACCTGAATCCTCTCAATATGAAGGCCAACATACCATTTGCCTTCTTCACCACCTGCTGCATTTCTGTAATTTGTCAAGCATGGTTTCCCTTTCATAAATCCATTCTCACTGTCCAATCCTGCCACAGTTTTCCAAGTACTTTGCTATTAAATCTTCTTCAAGGTCTCTAACATTTTCCCCACGACCAACGTTAGGTCGACTGGTCTATAATTCCTTGTTTTCTCTCTATCTCCATTTTTTAAATAGTGAGGTTACATTAGCTACCCTCCAATCCATTGGAATTGTTCCAGAATATAGAATCATGGAAGATGAGCTCCAATGCATCCACTATTTCTAGGGCTGCTTCGTTAAGTATCCTGGGATGTAGATTATCTGACTCCTTGCATAGGTTCTCATCCCCCTGTCATTTTAGTTTAAACCCTCCCCAATCATTCTAGTAACTATTCCCCCAGCACGTCAGTCCCGGACCTACCCAGGTGTAAACCACCCAGCTTGTATTGATCTCATCTTTCCTAGAACCAATCCCAATATCCCAGGAATCTGAAACCCTCCCTCTCACATCATCTCTTCTGCCAAGTATATATCCAAAACATCCTGCTATTTCTACTCTGACTAGCTCGTGGCACTGGTCGTAATCCTGAGATGTATGGACATAGGGTTCCTGATCTTTCATGGCAGGGACTCCATGATGTCAATGGTGGGGAGTGGGGAAATTGGGAATGTTCAGTCCAGTTTGGTTTATTTATTAGTCACAAGCAGGCTTACATTAGCGCTGCATGAAGTTACTGTGAAAATCCCCGAGTCGCCATACTCTGGTGCCTATTCGGGTACACTGAGGGAGAATTTAGCACGGCCAATGCACCCAACCAGCGGACTGTGGGCGGAAACTGGAACACCCGGAGGAAACCCACACAGACACGGGGAGAACGTGCAGACTCCGCAGAGACAGTGACCCAAGCTGGGAATCGAACTTGGGTCCCTGGCGCTGTGAGGCAGCAGTACTAACCTCTGTGCCACCGTGCTACGGAATCCAAATCGCTGGGGACTCCAATTGGATTCTCCGCCCACCACTCCCCCCCTCCCCCTCCCCACCAACTTTCCTGCCCACCGAAAACAAAGATGAGAAACCCCGCCCTACTATTTTTGCATTTTAAGCAATTATTTATCCAATCCTTCTTAAAGTAGTTAATGGACGCTAATGTTCTTCCTGGAAATCCAACCTGTATACACCTATCTCTCCTCACGACCATTCCGAAGTTCTGTCTCGTGTCATTCACTCGATTTTCTGCTTTCCCAATGAAATGTCATTCAGTCAATCTGAACGATTGTTCACAATAAAGTCTGTTCCCAATGATGCAAAGTCACATTTGACAAGAGATTTGACTTATTCAATCATCTGAATTAAGCAATGAAAGTAACACATGAAAGTGGAAATTTAGCGCAAAATAATTTAGACAATCAGATGACTCTGCTTAAGTGATCTTAAATAAGGAAACCGTATCTTGTCACCCTCCTCCCTGCATGCTCTTTGTGACACTTCTCCTTTTCAGTCTGACAGTGTACTTGTATAAGGTGGGTTTTCAACGCTATAAATGTGGGTTTCAATGAAGTGTTCATAAAAGACTTGGAATAAATGTATAAGCCACCATGGTTAGGATAAGGATGTAAATTGGGTAACAGATCGGTTAACCTAATAGAGGAAACAAAAGCGGCAATCAATGGTACACGTTGTAGCAGCACAGCTGTGACCAGTAGGGTACCCCAGGGATCAGTCCTGGGATCTCTGCTGCCCATGGGGTGGGGGGATGGGGGGTGGGGGAAGGGGGGGAAGGGGGAGGCTGTTATTGTTTCTGGTGCTGTATTAAAAATGTTCAAAGACAAACAGGGTTACTGGTGCTTGGATTACCAATAGAACGGACTATTGCTAAATACAAGGGATGCTTGAGAATAAATACATTATTTTTATTGAGAACAGCAAAATTCAGTTTTGGAAACAAAGAGAAGCCATGCAAGACGGTGCAAAATGAGTGATAGCCGGCCAGCAACCTTGTTTTATACACCATCCAAGAGAACTAAATCGAAAGATATATATAACGGGGGCAGGTAGCAGATCCAGGACTATCTGCTTACACTGTCGCTCAAAGTTAACATCCACCCGATAGTGTTTACAAGCATAGAAGGAGACCATTCAGCCCATCGTGCCAATGCCAACACTCTGAAAATGCTGAGGTTAAAGCAAAATACTGCAGATGCTGGAATCTGAAACAAAAACAGAAAATGCTGGAAAATCTCAACAGGTCGGACAGCATCTGTGGGGAGAGAATAGAGCCAACGTTTCGAGTCTAGATAACCCTTCATCAGAGCCCAGCATGAAATGTTGGCTCTATTCTCTCCCCACAGATGCTGTCAGACTTGTTGAGATTTTCCAGCAATTTCTGTCTTTTATCTCTGAAAATGCTATCGGAAGCAAAAAAGGATTTTCATTTATATAGCACCTTGCACAACCTCGACCACTTCCAAAGTGCTTTACAACCAATGCAACTAATTGGGACGGCGAGGTGGCATGAGGTGGCATGGTGGAGCAGTGGTAAACACAGCTGCCTCACAGCACCAGGGACCCGGGTTCGATTCCCGGCTTGGGGACAGACACCGGCACTGTCTATGTGATGTCTGCACGTTCTCTCCATGTCTGCGTGGGTTTCCTCCGGGTGCTCTGGTTTCCTCCCACAGTCCGAAAGATGCACTGGCTGTGCTGGTTCGATGTACTGGCTGTGCTAAATTCCCCCTCAGTGTACCCGAACAGGCGCCGGAGTGTGGCGACGAGGGGATTTTCAAAGCGACTTCATTGCAGTGTTAATGTAAGTCTGCACTAATAAATAAACTAAACTAAACTACAGTACATTATCTTTGAAGCAGAGAGACTATTGTAATGTAGGAAATAAGGCAGCCAATTTGCTCAAACACATTCCCACAAACAACAATATGATAATACCCAGTAACCTGTTTTCATAAATGCTCATAAATTTTGGCCCAGGAAGAACTCTTTGTCAAGAGATTTGACTTATTCAATAATTTGAGTAAAGCGATGAAAGTAACACATGAAAGAAAGTGGAAACTTAGTACAAAATAATTTAGACAATCAGATGGTTCTCCTTAAGCCAACTTAAATAAGGAAACCGTATCTTGTCAACCTGCCCCCTGCATGCTCTTTGTTACACTTCCCCAAATCCTTTTCAGTCTGACAGTGTCCTTGTGTAGGTTGGGTTTTCAATGCTGTAAATGTGGGTTTCGATCAAGTGTTCACAAAAGACTTGCAACTAATGTAAAAGCCACAATGGTTAGGAAAGGATGTAAATTGGTTAATAGATTAGTTAACCAATTAGAGGGAACAAAAGCAGCAATCAATGATACACGCTGCAGCTGCACAGCTGTGGCCAGCAGAGTACCCCAGGGATCAGTCCTGGGACCTCGGCTCCCCTTGGGGGGGCGTTATTGTTGCTGGTGGTGTATTAAAAACATCGAGAGTCTTTTTCTTTTCTCCTCCCAACAGTGCCGTGGGATCTTTAACATTCCACCTGAGAGAGCAAAGGGGGCCTTGATTGAAGGTCTCATCCAAAGATGTGCACGTTAGGTTGATTGGCCATGCTAAATTTCCCTTTAGTGTCCCAATGTGTGTAGGGGATGGGTGGGGAGATGAGCAGGGTAAATACATGGGTAAATATGTGGGGTTACAGGCATAGGGCCTGGGTATGATGCTCTTTCAGAGAGTCAGTGCAGACTTGATGGGCCAAATGGCCTCCTACTGCACTGTAGGATTCTATGAGTCTATGAAAAGTCAACACTTCTTACACTGCAGCACTCCTTCAGTGTTGCTCTGGGAGTGTCAGCCTAGGTTATGTGCTCAAGTCCAGCTGTCTAGTTCCTTTAGTCCCATGTGTTTTAAAGGCTGTTTTGATTTCTTCTTCCACCACTAAATCTAGTCGGACGTCTCATGTCCTGATCACCCATTGCTTGGAAAATGTGTCCTTCTTAAGATTGTAAAAGAATACTGAGGAAAAGATAACTACCCACACCCAACTGAAAATCATAAGCATTTGATGAGGTTGTCATTTGGGCACACTTCTTATATTTGTCTCGTTAGTAATTCAGTTAGCCGTCTGACAGACTCACAGCGAGTTAGAAGACATTTGTCATGTACATTTGTATTGAAAACTCTCCATCTGGAGCATGTCTAATGAAAGAGAATTAAACAAAGTCATCGACCTGAACGGATTGCTGCAGAAGCCTCACTGATTGAGATAAATGCCTGGAAATGGACCACATCAGCAATCCAGTACACGTGATACAAGATGAATACAGAACCAGCATCCCTGTCATGTAACGATTAGATTGTTGTGATAAAATAAGCACTCAAATGCAAAAGGCATAATTTAATGCTCCCCCTTCCCCCAACGTGACAAGCTTGCTGGTGTGGGACATTTAATCAGGCAACGAGTGACCCTATCACCTTCTCACCACCATCCCGACTAACTCTGGCAGACAGACCCACGGACAGCCTCCCTGCCCTGCCGTGAGGCCTATAGTGGACAATTAATTCCTATTTAACGCCCTCATCCCACTGATATAAATCCAGTGGCAAATGGGGCTTTGCCATGGAGGAGCACAACAAGGAAACCCTGGCGTGCATTCTTATAAGCTTCTGGGGGAAGGGTTGGGCAGAACTTGTTCAAAAGCACGCAGTGCCTGATATGAAGGGAGCCAGCACCAAGTAAAGAGGGGTTCTGCTGAGAACAATGCCCCCAGCCCTTATGGCCCCCCACTTCTCTGCAACACTCATCCTGGCAAAACTCCCTCCCATATCACTCACCTCTGGCCGGGGTCCAACCATGATCCTAAGCCTTATGTGGGTGTCATATCAACAAGGGCCACTAGCCTATCAAATGCCTGAGTCGTACTTAATTCAGTGGGTCTTCCCTAAGAGAGGAGATGCAGAGTTTGCACTGGCTCCCCAGCCATCAAACCAGGTCCCCGTTGCCTCCATCAAATACCTTCCCAAGGAAACTGGGTGCACAATATTAGAGGTAGTCTTCTCGCCTCTGAGTCAGAAGGCATTGGGCCAACTCCCACTAAAGTCTTGAGCGCATAATCTTGGATTCAGTACTGAGGGAGTGCTGCACTGCTGGAGGTGCCATCTTTCAGACGAGAGATTAACACAAGCCAAAATTCAATCATCCCTCTAAGGTGAATGAAAGGATCCCATGTCACTAAATTGAAAAATAACAGAGGAGTTATTCCTTGAGTTTTGGCCAATATTTATTGCATAAGCAACTGTTAATAGCAGATGATCTGATCATTATCACATTGTTGCTTGTGGGAGATTGCCATGTGCGAATTTACAAATGCATTCACTACACTGTAACAGTGAATACAAAAAGTAATAATTGGCTATGAAATGTTTTGGGGCATTCTGTGAAAGATATATTATGCATCGAAATATATTGAATAAATTGAACAGAATCAGACATTCTACGTCACCTTTTATACTCCACTCTGGAAAGCCCACCAACGCCACTACTTTCTCAGGAGGCTCAGGAAATTCGGCATGTCCGGTACGACTCTCACCAATTTTTACAGATGCACCTTAGAAAGCATCCTTTCAGGATGTATCACAGCTTGGTATGGCTTCTGCTCCGACCAAGACTGCAAGACGCTACAAAGGGTCGTGAATGTAGCGCAATCCATCACAGAAACCAGCCTCCCAACCATTGACTCTGTCTACATTTCCCGCTGTCTCGGAAAAGCAGCTAGCATAATTAAGGACCCCACGCACTCTGGACATACTCTCTTCCACCTTCTTCCGTTGGGAAAAAGATGCAAAAGTCTGAGAACACATATCAACCGACTCAAGAACAGTTTAGAAATGCATTCATTACACTGCAACAGTGAATACAAAAAGTAATAATTGGCTATGACGTGTTTCAGGCTAAAGGGACGATCCTTTAAAACAGAGATGAGGAGGAATTTCTTCACTCAGATGGTGGTGAATCTGTGGAACTCTTTGCCGCAGCAGGCTGTGGAGGCCAGGTTATTGAGTGTCTTTAAGACAGAGATAAATAGGTTCTTGATTAATAAGGGGATCAGGGGTTATGGGGAAATAGCAGGAGAATGGGGATGAGAAAAATATCAGCCATTATTGAATGGCGGAGCAGACTCGATGGGCCGAGTGGCCTAATTCTGTTCCAATGTCTTATGGTGTTATGATGGCCTCCAGCATCCTCTCTGTGTCTACACTATCAAAACATTTTATAATTTTAAAGACTACTAATGGACCACATCTCAGTCTTCTATTTTCATGATAAAAGAGAAATTATCTCCAAATTTGCAGATGACACAAAGTTGAGTGGGAGGGTGAGCTGTGAGGAGGATGCAGAGATGCTTCAGCATGATTTGGACAGGCTGAGTGTATAGGCATCTGCATGGCAGATGCAGCATAATGGGAATAAATGTGACATTATCCACTTCAGTAGCAAAACTAGCAAGGTAGATTATTATTTGAATGGTTGTAAATTGAGAGAGGTGGATACTCATCGAGACCTTAGTGTCCTTGCGGATTTGAATATAGGAATAGGAATGTTTTGCTGCAATTGTCTCGGGTGTTGGTGAGACCACACCTGGAGTATTGTGTGCAGTTTTGGTGTCCTTATCTGAGGAAGGATGTCCTTGCTATAGAGGGAGTGCAGCCAAGGTTTACCAGACTGATTCCTGGGATGGCAGGCCTGACATATGAGGAGAAACTAAGTCGGTTAATATTATATTCACTGGAGTTTAGAAGAGTGAGAGATCTCATAGAAACTTATAAAATTCTGACAGGATTAGACAGGGTAGATTCAGAAAGAATGTTCCCAATGGTGGTGGAGTCCAGAAATAGGGGTCATAGTTTGAGGATAAGGAATAAACATTTTAGGACTGCGGTGAGGAGAATTTCTTCACCCAGAGGGTGGTGAATGCATGGAATTCATCTGCTGAATCTTCAAATTAATTTGTCAAACACAATTTCCCTTGTTAACCATGTTGACTCTGTCTGATTGTATTATGGTCCTGCTATTACCTCCTTAGTAATGAATTTGTGTATTTTCCCAATGAAAATATCACTTGTAATGGCTTCTCTTCCTGCTCCCGCATCATTGCATCTGGTGTCCAACCAAGGATCAATCCTTGCCATTTCCTATTTCTCATCTACATGCTACCCTTCAGCAGCATCATCCAAAAACACAGCGTTCGTTTTTGCACTCATGCTAATGACATCCAGCTCAAGCTCAATGCCATCCCTCCCAACTTCTCCACTATTGCCGTTATGTAGCGAGTAGTTATGATGTAGAAAGGACTGCATGGAAGGGTGGTGGAAGCAGATTCAGTGGTAAATTTTATAAGTAAGAAGTCTCACAACACCAGGTAAAAGTGCAACAGATTTATTTGGAATCACAAGCTTTCGGAGTGCTGCTCCTTCATCAAATGAGTGGAGAGGTAGGTTTCACAAATGTAGCATATATAGGAAAAGAAACAATTGCAAGATAATGGTTGGAATGTGAGTCTTTCCAGGTAATCAAGTCTTTACAGGCACAGACAATGCGAGTGGAGAGAGGGATAATCACAGGTTAAAGGGGTGTGAATTGTCTCAAGCCAGGACAGTTAGTAGGATTTTGCAAGCCCAGGCCAAATGGTGGAGGTTACAGGTAGTGTAACATGAACCCAAGATCCCAGTTGAGTCCGTCCTCATGCGTACGGAACTTGGCTATCAGCTATTACCTGATGAAGGAGCAGCGCCCCAAAAGCTCGTGATTCCAAATAAACCTGTTGGACTGTAACCTGGTGTTGTGAGACTTCTTACTGTGCCCACCCCAGTCCAATGCTGGCAACTCCACATCACAACATTTATGAGGGAATTGGATGAACACCTGAAAAGGAAAGATTTCCAGATCCATAGGGAAAGAGCAGGGTGGAGCGGGACTGATTGGAGTGGCACGGTGGCACAGTGGTTAGCACTGCTGCCTCACAGCACCAGGGACCCAGGTTCGATTCCCGGCTTGGGTCACTGTCTGCGTGGAGTTTGCACGTTCTCCCCGTTTCCTCCGGGTGCTCCGGTTTGCTCCCACAGTTCAAAGGTGTGCAGGTTAGGTTAATTGGACATGCTAAATTAATCGTTAGTGTCCCGGCATGTGATAGGTTAGAGGGATCAGCACGGTAACTAAGCGGGGATAGGGCCTGGGTAACTAAGCGGGAATTGGTTTCGGTGCAGACTCGATGGGCCAAATGGTCTCCTTCTGCACTGTAGGGATTCTATGACTCTATGACTGGATATCTCTTTCAAAGAGTGGGTAGTGGTAAGATGGAGTCCATGGCTGCTTCTGTGTTGTATCATTCAATGATTCAAAATGGATAACTATTTCAAAGAGCAGGCACTGAAGTGAGGGGCCAAATGGCCTCCTGTAAGATGTGCTGTAAGATTCTATAACTTCTCAGAGGTGATTGGGATGTTTACAGTGTGTTCATGTAGCATGGCAGGTGTAGCATACAATTCTTGATCCTAGTCTGCATAATTACTGCTCAGATTTAATTTTCCCCGATTAATTGCTGCCTCACTGATTGCATGGTCAAATGAGCACAGAACTTTTGAATGTATTTTGTAATTAAGACTGAATTAATCCCTTGCTCCGGAGGACAATTGAACCAGCAGCTGCAGCAAAGGCAGCAGTCACTGTTCACATTTATAATTAATCCATTGTGCGAGTGTGATTGGGAAAGGTGTCTGCAAGGGATTATCAGTCCGTTGTTTGTTTCCAAATGACATACAAGACTGCTCGATTGGCAAGTGGCTCATTTGGCTTAAAAGGGGGACATTGAGGTAACATCCCACGCGAGTAGCAAAAAAAAAGCAGCAATTTGTATTTATACAGTGATAAACATAAGAGGAATGGGCTGCCTGAAAGGCTGGTGGAACCAGATTCGATAGTGACTTTCAAAAGGAAATTGGATAAACGATTGTAAAGGGAAAAAAAATTGCCAAACAACTGGGGAGAGAGCAAGAGAATGGGGGAAAATTCAATAACTCTTTAAAAAACCGGCACAATGGACTAAATGATCTTGTGTGCTGTAAGATTCTGTAATTAAATCTAAAGAGTGTAGTCATGCAAAGATGTTCATGGAGTTAAAGAAGGAGATAGCAAGTCAGGTGATATTTAAAATGCCCCCAGAAGAATGAGGACGGCTGGGAAAGTAGAGTTTTCTAACTGGTGCTTCTGACGGCAATGCGCCAAAAAAAAACCCAGGACTTCCCCCCACTGGGTAAGAGTACTCGATTTCCTCGCAATCAAGCTGTGATGATCAGGCTGGAGGATGTTTGTGCTGGTGAACGGTACTATTTCCATTACAGACACTCAGCGACAGCATCAAGCAGGGTCAGATGAAGATCAGGACAGCCAGATTTCACGAAGCTGTGCTTCTCTTTCTCTCTCGTCTCAACAACGTCTCGCAGCTCAACCCAAGAAAAACAACTCCGGCTACAGCAGTGCAAAATTTGTTCCACCCTACTGAATTAGGGATTGGCAACAGGGTGGCACAATGGTTAGCACTGCTGCCTCACAGCGCCAGGGACCTGGGTTCAATACCCGGCTTGGGTCACTCTCTGTGTGGAGTTTACACATTCTCCCCGTGTTTGCGTGGGTTTCCTCCGGGTGCTCCGGTTTCCTCCCACAGTCCAAAAGACGTGCTGGTTAGGGGCATTGGCCATGCTAAATTCTCCCCCAGTGTACCCGAACTGGCGCCGGATTGTGGCGACTAGGGGATTATCACAGTAACTTCATTGCAGTGTTAATGTAAGCCTACTTGTGGCACTAAGAAATAAATTTACAGACGTCATATTGAGCCCTCTCTGAGAGTTCTGAGGATCCAGTTATCATAGAATCATAGAATCCTACAGTGTTGAAGGAGGCCATTCAGCCCATCGGGTCTGCACCGACCACAATTCCACCCAGGCCCTATCCCCATAACCGCATGCATTTACCCTAGCTAGTCTCCCTGACAATAAGAGACAATTTAGCATAGCGAGTCCACCTAACCCGCACATCTTTGGACTGTGGGAGGAAACCGGAGCACCCGGACGAAACCCACGTAGACACTGGGAGAACGTGCAAACTCCACACAGACAGTGACCCAAGCTGGGAATCAAATCCGAGTTGCTGTGAGGCAGCAATGCTAACCACTACTCTACAACGCCAAATGGCACCAACTAGCTCGGCAGATCATGGGGGTGCTGACCTCATCTGCCTCTCCTCTTTCAATAGAGGAACTGAAGGCAAGTTTCCACAAGAAAACAAGCTTCATTGTTCATGTCAGTATCAATGATATAGGTCGAACCAGGAAAGTAGTTCTGCTTAGGGAGTATGAGCAGCTAGTGGGGTAAATTTAAAAGCAGAATCTTGAAGGCAACGATCTCTCCTATTATGGAAGCCACATGCAATTTAAGGCGAGGTAACTAAGATTAGGGGATTGAATGACGAGCTCAAAGATAAGTTTGGGAGAATTGGGTTTTGATTTGGATTTGATTTGATTTATTATTTTCACATGTATTAGCATTCAGTGAAAAGTATTGTTTCTTGCGCGCTATACAGACAAAGCATACCGTTCATAGAAAAGGAAAGGAGAGAGTGCAGAATGTAGTGTTACAGTCATAGCCAGGGTGTAGAGAAAGATCAACTTAATGTCAGGTAAGTCCATTCAAAAGTCTGACAGCAGCAGGGAAGAAGCTGTTCTTGAGTCGGTTGGTACTGACCTCAGACTTTTGTATATTTTTCCTGTCAGAAGAAGGCGGAAGAGAGAATGTTCGGGATGCGTGGGGTCCTTAATTATGCTGGCTGCTTTGCCGAGGCAGCGGGAAGTGTAGACAGAGTTAATGGATGGGAGGCTGGTTTGTGTGATGGATTGGGCTACATTCACGACCTTTTATACTTTCTTGCAGTCTTGGGCAGAGCAGGAGCCATACCAAGCTGTGATACAACCAGAAAGAATGCTTTCTATGGTGCATCTGTAAAAGTTGGTGAGAGTTGTAGCTGACATGCCAAATTTCCTTAGTCTTCTGAGAAAGTAGAGGCGTTGGTGGTCTTTCTTAATTATAGTGACGGCATGGGGGGACCAGGACAGGTTGTTGGTGATCTGGACACCTAAAAACTTGAAGCTCTCGACACTTTCTACTTTGTCCCCATTGATGTAGACAGGGGCATGTTCTCCTTTACACTTCCTGAAGTCGATGACAATCTCCTATGTTTTGTTGACATTGAGGGAGAAATTATTGTTGCCGCACCAGTTCACCAGGCACCAGTTTCCTCTGGGTTTCCTCCCGCAGTCCGAAAGACGTGATTTGGCGATGCTAAATTCTCCCTCAGTGTACCCCAACAGGCGCCGGAGTATGACGACTAGGGGATTTTCACGGTAACTTCATTGCAGTGTTAATAATAGAAATTAATATGTATGATCTTACAGAGACATGGATGCAAGGTGACCAAGGCTGAGATCTGAATATTCAAGGACACTTGACATTTTCGAAGGATAGAAAGCTAGGAAAAAGTGGTGGGATAGCTCTGTTAATTAAGAATGACATTAGTACAATAGTGAGAGGTGACCTTAGTCCTAAAGATCAAGATGTAGAGTCAGTATGGGTAGAGATCAGAAATAGCAAATGTAAGAAGTCACTTGTGGGAGTAGTTTAGAGAACCCAGCAGTAAGAACAGTATAGAACAGGATATACAGTAAGAAATAATGGAAGATTTTTGACAGAATCATAACATTAATCATGGGTGATTTTAATGTACATATTTATTGGACTGACAAAGTTAGTTCATCAAGTGTTTTCAAGACAATTAATTTTTAGAGCAGCACATTTTAGACTCAACCAGAGAGCAGGCTATTCTAGATATGGTAATGTGCAATGAGAGAGGATTAATTAATGACCTCATAATAAAGAATAAACAATGCTTATGACAGGATTAAAATTCACATTCAGTTTGAGGAAGAGAAGAGTGGATCTTAGACCAGTTTTTCAAACTTAGATAAGAGCGATTACAAGGACATGAAGAAAAAGGTGGCTAAAGTGAACAGTGTAATTAGGTTAAGGAATAGGGCAGTAGAGATGCAGTTGGACACATTTAAGGAGATATTTCATAACACTGAGTAAAGATATATTCCAGTGAGAAAGAAAGACTTGAGAAGGATGCACCAGCCATGGCTAATTGAGAAAGTTAAACATAGCATCGAAAGCAGAAGCATATTGTTCCATGAAGATTAGTGGTAGGTCCAAAGATTGGACAAGATGTTTCTCCTCATGGGAGAGTCTTGGATCAGAGGGCATAGTCTCAGAATAAAGAGGCGCCAATTTAAGACTTCTCTCAGAAGATTGTGAGTCTTTGGAACTCCTTAGCCACAGAGTGCTGTGGAGGCAGTCATTGTGTATATTGAAGGCTGAGATAGATTATTGATCAATAGGGGGATCAAGACTGATTCCGGGGACAAGGTTAAGATTGTTTTCGCTGGAGCTCAGACAAATCAGGGGGGATCTCATAGAGACTTATAAAACCTAACAGGACTAGACAGGGTTAGATGCAGGGAGGATGTTCCCAATGGTGGGGGAGTCCAGAACCAGGGGTCACAGTCTGAGGATTCGGATTTAGGACGAAGATGAGGAGACATTTCTTCACCCAAAGAGTGGTGAGCCTGTGGAATTCATTACCACAGGAAGTAGCTGATGCCAAAACATTGAATGTATTCAAGAGGCAGCTGGATATAGCACTTGGGGCGAATGGGATCAAAGGTTATGGGGAGAAAATAGGATTGAGAAGGATGATCAGCCATGATTGTGATGGCGGAGCAGGCTCGAAGGGCCAAATGGCCTGTTCCTGCTCCTATCTTCTATGTTTCTATGTAAGAGTTACAGGAAAAGGGCAGGAAAGTGGACTTGAAGAATGTCGGATCAGCCATGATCCTATTGAATGGCAGAGTAGGCTGTAGGGGCCGAATGACCTATTTCAGCTCCTAGTTCTTATGGGCTTAATTCAAAAGCCAGCAAAGAATTATCAAAAACAATAATAAAGAGGGAGAAACTGGAATAGGAAAGAAAGTTAACTAGAAACGTAGAAACTAATCGTAAAAGTTTTTGCAAATATTTGAAAAGGAAAAGAACTAAAGTGAGCATTGACCCTCTAGGAAGTGAGCTTGGGGAATTAATAATAGGAAAGTCAATGTTATTGTCGAGCTTTAGTGAGGTGTCACTATTACCACACTTTCTAGTCTTACTGAACCTTATTTCACTTCCTTTGGACAGACTTGAGACAGTTACTATAATTTAATTTCAAACAATTTTTTTCTAACTAAATACAAAGACCTCAGAGTGAACATATGGTACTTTGGACAGCCGTTTCTAGCTCTCTTGGAGTCGCTTGGTCATCAGACTACTGATGTCAATCATTAATATCATCATGGTCTCATCAACATATACATTAACCCATTACTCAACGTCTCCCCTAAGTATGGTCGGAAACTGTTACATTATTTTGTTAAAATATTGACATTACTCCGACCCATTTCCCCTCTCCAAGTCACTGTCGCAAGGATTTGTTCTTGCTATAGAGGGAGTACAGCGATGTTTTATCAGGCTGATTACTGGGATGGCAGGTCTGTCATATGAGAAGAAACTAAGTCGGTTAGGATTACATTGACTGGAGTTTAGAAGAGTGAGAGGGGATCTCATAGAAACTTATAAAATTCTAACACGGTTAGACAGGGTAGATTCAGAAAGAATGTTCCCAATGGTGGGGGACTCCAGAACGAGGGGTCATAGTTTGAGGATAAGGGGTAAACCTTTTAGAACTGAGGTGAGAAAAAAAAATATTTTTTTTTAGTTGAGGCCAAAACATCATCTGATTTCAAGAAGAAACTAGATATGGCTCTTGGGGCTAAAGGGATCAAGCGAAGTGGGGTGAAGGCAGGATCAGGGTATTGAATTCGATGATCAGCCATGATCAAGATGGAGCAGGCTTGAAGAGCCCAATGGCCTACTCCTGCTTTTAGCTTCTATGTTTCAATCCCCATCAATGTTCTCAACTCCCTTGGAGGATATTGTGAACATATATGACTGGTTGTCTTTTCCCTCGGAGGCAAACGCATTGACAGAGTGAGAAAGCAATTTCCTACAACTGCTGGTAACTGGGCTGTGATACCTATGATGACTCAACAGTAAGAGTTGTGAAACCCATTGGATGAAAAAAACTAACATCCCCTCTGGAATCTTTTGTTCCTTCTTAGCACACTGAGGGAGTGTCTGAAAGATGAAGGACTTTCAACTTCCATGGAGAGCTTGACAGCTATATCATTCACTGCTGCATGGATGATGACAAAATTATTCAGTTTCTGAGATTTGATTAAATTTGGAAAACAAGAAAAAGAATGACAAATATCCTGGGAGACATTGCAGGATAGGAAGAAATTACAAGATCCCTGCTGCATTTAGGGTTCTTTATATAGTTGGTGGTCATGCTTATTTCAGTGTGAGACTGCTTTACTGTAAGCAATGGGGTGAGAGTGTCAACATTAAAAAGATAAGACTACCTTATGGTGCAGCACGGTGGCACAGTGGTTAGCACTACTGCCTCACAGTACCTGGGACCCGGGTTCGATTCCTGGCTTGGGTCACTGTCTGTCTGTGGAGAATCTGCACATTCTCCCCGCGTAGGTTTCCTCCAGGTTCTCGAGTTTCCTCCCACAGTCCGAAAGACGTGCTGGTTAGGTGCATTGGTCATGCTAAATTCTCCCTCAGTATCCCCGAGGGTGGCGACTAGGGGGTTTTCACAGTAACTTCATTGCAGTGTTAATTTAAGCCTACTTAGAATCATAGAATCCTACAGTGCAGAAGGAGGCCATTTGGTCAATCAAGTCTGCACCGAAAACAATTCCCCCAGGCCCTATCCCCATAACCCTATGCAATTACCTTAACCAGTCTCCTTGACACTAAAGGGTAATTTATCATGGCCAATCCACCTAACCCGCACATTGGAAGGAAACCGGAACACCCGGAGGAAACCCCTGCAGACACGAGGAGAACATGCAGACTCCACACAGACAGTATCCCAAGCTGCGAATCAAACCCAGGTCCCTGGCTCTGTGAGGCAGCAGTGCTAGCCACTGTGTCACCGTGCCGCCCTTGTGACTTGTGACACTAATAAGTAAACTTTTAAACTATCTTCAACAATGAAATGAACATGCGGAACAGGAACTAGACAAAGGACTTTTCAGCTATATAAACTCCATAGTTTTGGCTCCGCTTCTGCATTGAAAGACGACTTGAGTATAAGCATGACTTGCTGATGAGGTTCAAGTGTGGCTGCAACTTCCTTTCACACAATCTAGTAGGCTCTGCGCTTCCTCTGGTGGGATGATCTAATTGGAATCAAGCATATCCTTCACCCTGGATATCTGACTGTAGTCAACCAGCAATTTACGATGCATCACGGTGGGACAAATATGCGAATTCAGCTTTGCGGCAACTACCTCAGCTAATTCCTCAAAAAGACGCTTCATCTGTCTTGGATTCATAGAGTGTAACAATGTCTAGGACCTCATCTTCCAACGGATTACCCATCTCTCAGCCTCCTTCTCATGACCTTTGACAGGCAAGAGCCAGCCTAAGTCTAGAAGCCTGTCTAGTGGATGATCACCATCATTTTCAATGCCTTTAATTTCCATATCATCTAGCCCACCCGTGAAAAGAATTGAGAAAATATCAAACTCCTCCAGTGGATGGTATTTCAATAAAAGGAATGACTCGCCACACAATGAATAAACCTCACGTGCTCAAATTCTATTGGTTCAGCAACCAACTTCAGAAATTCCTCCTTTAAATGAAACTTTGTTGTCCAGAACCTATACCAAGTCTTAAATATGCTGGCCTGCAATATAGAGTGTTTCATTAATTTACTTTTCATAGAATCATATACAGGAATTTTAGCACCTCGCCCGCCCGAGGCTCGTAAGATCCTGCTCCCGGCCAATGAAGAATGCTATTCTGCGAACCTCGCTCGCCCCGATGCTGGTAAAATTCCGGCCATAAAATCCTTACAGTGCAGAAGGAGGCCAATCGGCCCATCGAGTCTGCACCGACCACAATCCCACCCAGGCCCTATTCCCGTAATCCCACATATTTACCCTGCTAGTCCCCCTGACACGAGGGTCAATTTAGTATGGCCAATCAACCTAACCCGCACATCTTTGGAGTGTGGTAGGAAACCGGATCACCCGGAGGAAACCCACGCAGACAAGGGGAGAATGTGCAGACTCCACGCAGACAGTGACCTGAGGTCGGAATTAAACCTGGATCCCTGGTGCTGTGAGGCAGCAGTGCTAATCACTGTGCCACCCGTGCTGCCCTTTTCCTTCAGAGCAAAGATCAAAAAGAAAAAAAAATTGATGATGAGAAGAAACAAAATGTCTTAAGCATTGATTGAGATGCTTTTTGAGATCGATCCATCAAATCAGCCCAAGAGCTCAATGCTTTTCAACATACATCAATCTGAGTCTTAATAAGGCAGAAAGAAAAAGCAGCAACGATGATTTGAATGTACAGTTTGCAAGAGGGCAAGGGAACTGACAAAAGCATATCTCATTTATACCCAGGTTCAGGCGGCTGCTGGACTGAGAGCTGTCAATTAAAGTTAGAACAAGGAGGTAATGGGCGGTAAGTGTGGCTAATGAGCCATGACTTCAATCCCTGCAATACGCAGGAAATGCTAATTCTAACACAATGTCACCTGCTCCATTGTACAAGCACTGATCAAACAAAAATCTCTCCCTGGAACCCAATGTCCAGCTGCTGCTGTTAAATGGAAATCGGTTTTCATTTTAAATGTCCTACTGCTACCAGTTCATGTGAAAATGTAACGTGGATGTATTAGTTTTAGAAAGAGAGTGTTATTTCGGTGGAAGGGTGAAAACAGAGACTGTGCTGTACTGTTTAGGAGATGGGATTTAGCACACAATTACAGTCCTAATTGTTGCTTAGCCATCTTCTGAATTTGCCAGAAGTGTAAAGACAGACACGGCAGGTGAAAGTCTCAAGTGCTGAGGTGACACAATTTTTCCGGAGCTTTGTACTTCATTCTTAAAGTTACAAAGCCAATGCTCAGAGTGGACCGGGCAAACCCAAATCCATTCCTTACTTGCTCCAAAAACCAAATTCAAATTCCAATTGAATCCAATTCATGGTCCCCACGAGGGAGGCAAACAAGATCCAAGCTGACATGATGAGGCATTGTATCCCATCCTGGCATGGAGTGCACTGGCTGGCACATAGTAGCAAGTTTCACAGTGGCTCAGGAACAAAGTGAGAGGGTGCAAATATCCTTGGACCTTCGGTTGCAGAAGCATCAGAGATGGAGGTAAGAAAGAGTTCCACTGGCTCTCCTGCCCCACTCTCCTGCAGTAGTTGGTACCGCTCTGCGTAGCTTCATGGCCTCTTTCCATTCCTCCTGTAGACCTCTTGCAAGATGATGATGGACAGGTAGTCCTTTTCTCCTGGTGACAGTCACCAGGGGTCCAATAAGGGGGAGCAGCATACAATTTAAGTAAAGCCCTCAAGGAATTTCTGCATAAACATTGATAAGAGTGTTGGGGAAGCCTTGACAAAGTGTCCAAGACAGTCCCAAGACATCTTCTTCAATCCTCCAGGAGCAGTGAACAGTGAAAGTAGCCCTCGATCCTCAGTAATAACTTGTTTACTCCTAATAAATGTGAATTATCCACTTTGGTAGCAATAATAGAAAGACAGATTATTACTTGCGTGGGTGTAAATTGAGAGAGGTGGATACGCAATGGGACCTTAGAATCCTCGTGCATCAGTCACTGGAAGTAAGTGCGCAGGTACAGCAGGCAGTAAAGAAGGCAAATGGTATGTTGGCCTTCATAGCGAAAGCATTTGAGTATAGGAATAGGGATGTTTTGCTGCGATTGTATAGAGCGTTGGTGAGGCTACACCTGGAGTAATGTGTGCAGTTTTGGTGTTCTTATCTGAGGAAGGATGCCCTTGCTATAGAGGGAGTACAGCGAAGGTTTATCAGGCTGATTCCTGGGATGGCGGGTCTGTCATATGAGGAGAGATGAGGTGAGTTAGTTTAGAAGAGTGAGAGGGGATCTCATAGAATCTTATTAAATTCTAACAGGATTAGACAGGGTAGATTCAGACAGAATGTTCCCGATGGCGGGGGAGTCCAGAACTAGGGGTCATAGTTTGAGGATAAGGGGTAAACCTTTTAGAACTGAGGTGAGGAGAAATTTCTTCATCCAGAGGGTGGTGAATCTGTGGAATTCACTACCACAGAATGTAGTTGAGACCAAAATGTTGTCTGACTTCAAGAAGAAATTAGGTATAACTCTTGGGGCTAAAGGAATTGAGGGATATGGGGGGAAGGGGGAATCAGGATATTGAATTCAATGATCAGCCATGACCAAGATGAATGGCTGAGCAGACTCGAAGGGCCGAATGGCCTACTCCTGTTCCTACTTTCTTTGTTTCTCTGTAATCAGCTGGTCACTTTTAGGAGAGAACATTAGTATAAGTGCTATCCACAGCCTCCTTAAAGTTAATTAGTCGGCCAGTTAAGTGGCAATTAGCCCTTAAGTTTCCTCTGAGCAACCATTCCTGGTGCAAACTTCAACACCTCCATCAACCTGGTGCTTTGCACTGAAGGTGGAATAAACTGGTAGGTATGCTGGCGACAATTCTGACTCTTCAACACCAAAGTTATCCAGGGAAAACTGTCCCCAAAATTTCTTATGAGATCAAAACTGGATGGATCCTAACCCTGTCATGTGAGGTAAGTTTCATTCATATTTGACTAATGCAACAATTTCAGGTGGGAGACAACTTTTTATAACATATGTTCATTTGCCAACTGCCTCTCCTTCTATGGATTTATAAAGGTCTGGATGTTGTTACAAAGTAGGTTGTTTGACCATCCTGTTAGACTTGTACACTACTGGTGGCTAAGTCCACTCAGAACACAACCAGCAATGAAATAATTCATCATCTTTGACAAAGGGAGCCCACATTCTCATCAGACCCACAGCTTCTACCATGATGTATGGGATCACCATTACCTCAAAGCTCCTACTCAATACAACACACCATCCAAATATGGATATACATCACCCTGCCTTTGTCATCATTGAGTCATTTTTTTTTTGTTTATATCCAATTCAATCCAGTCAAAGTCCAATTCAAAGTCTCAGCAAGTGAGACATTTCAGACCCAAGCTGACAAACAGGCTCACCACCTCCTGTCTTGGGCTTGATCTACATGATCCAAGCTGATTGGAGCAGGCGTTGCACTTCCTCCAAGGCTTGATCTCATTTGCATCTCAGCCAAAAGGCCGAGATACCGCTTTTAAAAATTGCTTCAAATGAAGCCTCAGTGTAACCTCATGACTTCAACCAAGTGCAGGATGCCAAAACTACACTTGATCTTAGATTTGAGAAGTCAAAATGTTCAAACTCCTCCTAACACTACCTTCAGTCTGCCTTCACCACATGGACTGCAGCTATCAATGAAGAAATCCCACCACCACTTTTTCAAGAGGTAACGAGGAATTGGGCAATACCTACTGGCTTTGTTAGTGTGTCCCTCACATTTTAAGAATGTTATTTTTTTATTTAAAACTTGATGGAATTCTGAGAGTGATACCCCCTCTCTCTGTAAGGTGTCCTGATAAAATATCAGGCTGATGAAAACCAGACAAGACGTAATATGGTCAACTGAATACCAACAATTTTCCACCACTGGAAAAGTAAAGGTTAAAACTTTTGTTTCGTGTCTAGCTGACCAAACAGCATCACTATTCCGTCTCCATTCTGCCCAGTGCAACAATGCCAGAAACTGGTCCATCTCACACAATCTTCCAGCTCTTTACCGAATACCTACCCAGCTCCCTCTACAATTTGTTGAGGAAACGGATGATCCCCTCCAGGCCCAACATTTTTGAGTTGACCTCTAAAACGAGCAAGGCTCGTGACAATCACAACCTCTTTGAAATGTGTCCCCCTTTTCTGTGGTACTGGTTGTAAAGGGCAGACATTCTGTGGGGAGGTGGAGGGCAGTGTGACCAATTGTGTCACAGTTGGTTTGACTCAGCACCCTGGGGTTTAGGAGGGAGGAAATTCATTCAGCGCGGGTTCCCTGAGCTGATATCAGTCTGAGTGCCTGCTGATCAACAACATGCATGTTCGGCTGTCGTGATCCCAATCAGGCTTGGCTTAATAGTCACCTGGACAAATACTCTGCCTAAAATCCATGTCTAACCACATACATGTGGTGAGATACTTGTGTGAACAGTACCCCCAGCAAGAGTCAATAACCAGGTGGAATTTAACATTTGACAATAGACCACAAGTAATAAGTGTTATAATGTAACCAATGATGAAATGCTGTGAGGGTCAGCTGACCCAGTAGACAATGTAACCAATGGCAAAATGCTCTGGTGGTCAGCTGACAGGATATAAATAGAAAGCAAATGAGGATTGTGGGGAGCTTTAATGGCCCAGGGTGTGGCCCAAGTTGTGGTGTAATAAAGTTTCTTTATTAAATCTTTTCATTGATTCACTTTGGGAAGTTAGGTTTTTTTGCTTACTGCTGGATGAACAATACTGAGAGGAAAGACAACAGAAGTAAAATTGAACAGGGTTTAAAATTAGTTGCCAATTTGCTATCTCCCATTTTGAGAAACAACCCACAATCGATTCTCCCCTGAATATTTTCAGGTGTTAGAATGATAAAGCAAAGAAGGAGGCCATTCTATCCATCATGCCGACCCATTGAAAGAATTATGAATTTGTGTCTATAATAAAAGCAAAATACAGTGAAGGCTGGAAATCTGAAATGTAGAAATATAGAAACTAGAATCAGGAGTAGGCCATTCGGCCCTTCGAGCCTGCTCTGCCATTCATCTTGATCATGGCTGATCATCGAATTCAATATCCTGATCCTGCCTTCCCTCCACTTCCCTTGATCCCTCTAGCCCAAGAGCTATAACGAATTTCTTCTTGAAATCAGACAACATTTTGGCCTCAACTACATTCTGTGCTAGTGAATTCCACACATTCACCATCCTCTGGGTGAAGAAATTTCTCCTCACCTCAGTTCTAAAAGGCTTATCTCTTATCCTCAAACTATGACCCCCTAGTTCAGGTTCCCCCATCATTGGGAACATTCTTTCTGAATCTATCCTGTCTAACCCTGTTAGAATTTTATAAGTTTCTAATGAGATCCCCTCTCAATCTTGTAACCTCCAGTGAATATAATCCGAACCAACTTAATCTCTGCTCATGTGACAGACCTGCCATCCCAGGAATCAGCCTGGTAAACCTTAGCTGCACTCCATCTATAGCAAGGACATCCTTCCTCAGATAAGGACACAAAATACTGCATACAGTATTCCAGGTGTGGCCTCACCAACGCCCTATATAACTGCAGTAAAACATCCTTGTCCCTATACTCAAATCATCTCGCTATGAAGGCCAACATACCATTTGCCTTCTTTACTGCCTGCTGTACCTGGTAAATCTCAGGAGGTCTGGCAGCATCTGCGGAGAAAAAGAGGGAGAAATGGATTTAACATTCCGATATAGGGTGGAAACATAGGCTGGTATTTTACGACTTCGCTCAGGCGAGGCTCATAAAATCCCACCCGTGGCCAATGGAGGATTCCGTTCTGCGAGCTGCACCCGCCCTGATTCCAGTAAAATTATGGCAGTTAACTCTGTTTCTCTCTCAACAGATGCTGCCAGACCCGCTGAGTTTTTTTTTTCCGGCATTTTCCTTTTTATAGATTAATTAGTCCCATTCCCTCGCCTCGAAATGGTGGGAGAGGGGTGGAGGATATTCAGTGGGAGGGGGCCAGCAGGGAGGTGGGGAAAAGTGGGCGTAAGGTCCAGTGGAACAAATGGGACAAAATATAGGCTGAAGCCATTGTTCTGCCATCAGCAGTTCAACTACTTAGGAATGTCAAAAAAGAGAGAGAAAGAAGCAGAACATTAACAGCAGCAGAGTAAAATAACTGGAAGAGCTTAACAAGATGTGAAAATGGAGCTCTGCTTCTGGCAGTTTGATAGAATAAGACAGCATGAGGTTTGGCAGAGAAAGGGAAGATATTAGGTTGGATACTTAATTTAATATGGCATTTCTCCAGAGAGAAAAGCCTTGTCAGATCATTGGCTGTGATTCTGTCAGTCCTGCATAAATTCCAGAATGTTAAATAAGCTTTTCGATTGATTAATGAGAACTGTAACCACAATCAGCAATTCTTCAGTATCGTAGTAACCATCCAAAGTGAATTGACAAGCATCTAAATTCCTCTGTCAGAATTTATCGTTCCACAATGCAGAGTGTAATTAGGTTATGAAGACTAACCTGGTGAATAGTAATGGGAAACTTTCTAATTCTGATGCGATATTACAAAAATGTTTAAGATGTGTTAACTGCATTAAATGTGTCACTTTAATGTGCACTCTGGCTTCAAGAAATCTCTTTATATTGTGGATTTCTAATTATTAATTAAACGGGTGCTCCATGTTCCAAAGAGTCAATGGTTCTGTCCGTACAGATCCCAACACTGATATCATGCTCCCTCGAGCTAATCCCATCTTTTTTCCGCAGTTTTGTTTGAAAGAGATGTATTTATCCATTGTTTTGGCACCAATCTGTACGCATTAGGGAGGGTGCGAGTTCACTCCCTGTTTCAAAGCCTATTAGCCAATCCTGCCCAGGACAGTGGTGGCAGGGTGGCACAGTGGTTAGCACTGCTGCCTCACAGCGCCAGGGATCCAGGTTCGATTCCCAGCTTGGGTCACTGTCTGTGTGGAGTTTGCACATTCTTCCCATGTCTGCGCGGGTTTCCTCCGGATGCTCTGGTTTCCTCCCACAGTCCAAAGATGTGCGGGTTAGGTGGATTGGCCATGCTAAAAAATTGCCCCTTAGTGTCAGGGGGACCAGCTAGGGTAAATGCATGGGGTTATGGGGATAGGGCCTGGGTGAGATTGTGGTCGGTGCAGACCCGATGGGCCGAATGGCCTCCTTCTGCACTGTTGGAATTCTATGAAATGCTGCAACTGATCTAAGCATTCCTGAACTAGGGATGGACAAAAGTAAGGCAGAGTCTCAACATCTGACTGCTATTTAGTCACTCCTGCTGGAAAGCCCCAAAATGCCTTGCAAGCCCAGCACCGAGCGTGCAGAGCCATGAGCCTTGAGCACTATGTAAGTGTCCACTATGTCCCCTGCTAGGGCAAGCTGGCCATCCAAGATGGCAGCCGACACCCTCTCCACATGTGCTCTTGTCCGCATATGTGCAGCAAACTAATGATGTCATTAGCCAGATGCATCAGCAGCAAACACAACCCAGTTAAAAATATTGGAAAGTAAAACCACACATTTCTGTGGCTATTGTTAACAAAACTGTTATGTTACTGTGAATCACCAAGGTTTGTATGTCATAGAACTGAAAAAATGCCATAAGAAAAATGAATCTGAGGGAAATTGCCGAGGTGAAAATGGGTGTTGTTTTATGTTCTGAATAAAATAGCCCTTCATTAATTTAATTTTGATCTTCAGCTTCAGTTCTCATTAGGATTTCCGCGAGTTTGAATTTTTCTTAAAAAAATAATGATGCACTAATTGGAGAGGATGAATATCGCGCTAAGATTGGGGAAATGAGTAGAGTTCTGATCTCCATTGCTCGCAATGACACCACAATGTGAAGCGGTACAATTGCACCGTGTTGGCAACAAAAGCAGCCACAAACGCTCAAACTGTGGCAAGCGTGAGAAAGAAAGACCTGAGCTTATGAAGCATCTTTGATAAATAGCTCAATGAAAGCAAAATACTGCAGATGCTAGAAATCTGAAATAAAAACAGAAAATGCTGGATAAACTCAAGTCCGGCAGCATCTGCGGAGAGAGAACCAGAGATTAATGCTTCAGATTTAAATTTTTATTTTTTATTCGTGGGACATGGGTGCCATTGGCTGGCCAGCATTTATTGCCCATCCCTAGTTGCCCTTGGAGGGCAGTTGAGAGTCAACTCTGGAGTCACATGTCAGCCAGACCAGGTAAGAATGGCAGATTTCCTTCCCTAAAGCATATCAGTGAACCTTCTGTAGATGAATCATTTACATCCGGAACCGACTTTTGAATAGAGTTATGTTGCATTAAGTTGATCTTTCTCTACACCCTAGCTATGACTGTAACATTATATTCTGCACTCTCTCATTTCCTTCTCTATGAATGGTACGTTTTGTCTATATAGCTCGCAAGAAACAATACTTTTCACTGTATCCGAATAAATGTGTCAATAATAAATCAAATCAAATCAAATCATTGGCCAGAATTTTCCAGCCATTCATGCCAGCGGGAGTCTCTGGTCCCACTGCAGTGATGATGTGGAGATACCAGCGTTGGACTGGGGTAAACACATTCAGAGGTTTAACAACACCAGGTTAAAGTCCAACAGGTTTATTTGGTAGCAAATGCCACTAGCTTTCGGAACAGGCTGTCCCTTTGTCAGGTGTAAGGACTGGCTGTTCTGTCTGGAGACAATACACATCTCTTTAACCTGTGCTTAATGCTCCCTTCATTCACATTGTTTGATTATTATTTTAAGACTTGATTATCTGTAAAGACTGCATTCCAATCATTATTCTGTAAATTGAGTTTGTGTCTCTGTATGCCCTGCTTGTGAGCATTTCTCCACTCCACCTGACGAAGGGACAGCCTGTTCCGAAAGCTAGTGGCTTTTGCTATCAAATAAACCTGTTGGACTTTAACCTGGTGTTGTTAAACTTCTTACTGTGCCCACTGCAGTGAACAGAGATTTGGCTGAGTGCCAAGTTCTCCGTCCTCGCTTGCAGCAGCGGTGGGACATGAACAGCCAGAAAGTTCCAGCCGTTAACTCCGTTTCTCTCCTCAGAAGCTGTCAGACCTGCTGAGTTTATCCAGCATTTTCTGTTATTATCTAATAACCGTTAGTAGTCTCACAACACCAGGTTAAAGTCCAACGGGTTTATTTGGTAGCACGAGCTTTCGGAGTGTCGCTCCTTCTTCAGACTCACCTGATGAAGGGGCAATGCTCCGAAAGCTTGTGCTACCAAATAAACCTGATAGACTTTAGCCTGATGTTGTGAGACTACTTACTGTGCCCACCCCAATCCAACGCCGGCAACTCCACATCACATCTCATAACCGACAGATGTCCCAAAGTTCTTTGTAGCCAATTAAATAGTTTCAAAGAGCAGTCACAGTTGAAGCAGCAAATTTCTGCACAGCAAGCTCTCACCAGCTGCAATGTGATAATGGTGGAATAATCTGCTGATGTGATATTGATTAAGGGATAAGTATTGGCCGGGACATTGGGTCAACTCCCTGCTCTCCTTCAAAATAGTGCCGTGGGATATTTTACACTCACGCGAGAGGGGCCTTGGCTTTGCTGCGTGTGAAATATTCTATACAGACACTTTGACCAATTTATCACTCAAAACATGTTTACCCAGGTGCTCTTGCTTTATGAGACAGACAAAGGACTGTGATTCTAACTTAGCTTTATTAAAAATACTTACAAGTTAAGGAAACAACTCTTACACAATAAATTAAGTTAACTTTTCCCTAAGCTAGGCTAGCTGCCCGAAAAACACATGTACTACCCATTCTGGTGCAGCTAACTGATCTATTGGATTCAATTCACTGAGTTCGAATCGACAGATTAACTCAAGGTTTTCCTGGTACAAAGGTGGATCTCACATGCCTCTTCTGTGGTCACGGGTTGCAATAGACCGGACACTGAAGATAAGCATGCAGGTGCAGCAGGCGGTAAAGAAGGCAAATGGTATGTTGGCCTTCATTGCGAGAGGTTTCGAGTATAGGAGCAGGGATGTGTTGTTGCAACTATACTGGGCCTTGGTGAGGCCACACCTAGAGTATTGTGCGCAGTTTTGGTCTCCTTTTCTGAGGAAGGATGTTCTTGCTCTCGAGGGAGTGCAGCGAAGTTTTGCCAGGCTGATTCCGGGAATGGCGGGACTGATGCATGAGGAGAGATTGACTAGGTTAGGATTGTTTTCGCTGGAGTTCAGATGAATGAGGGGGGATCTCATAGAGACTTATAAAATTCTAACAGGTCGAGACAGGATCTATGCAGGGAGGATGTTCCCGATGGTGGGGGAGCCCAGAACCAGGGATCACAGTCTGAGGATTCAGGGTTGACCATTTAGGACGGAGATGAGGAGACATTTCTCAGAGTGGTGAGCCTGTGGAATTCATTACCACAGGAAGTAGTTGATACCAAAACATTGAATGCATTCAAGAGGCGGCTGGATGCAGCACTTAGGGCTCGAAGGGCCAAATGGCCTCCTCCTGCTCCTATCTTCTATGTTTCTATGTTTCTAAATCTTCTCTGGGGTTTGTCATAAGATGCCCATTTTTATCCCCCTCTTTGAACCCTTCTGGAATGTTCTCCGGCTTTCAGTCAATGAGATGACAGGATGGGTCACAGCACCCAGTGAGGTTAGGTCAGGTCATTCTAGGTGTACATATCTCCTTTCAGGATATGGTTAATAGCAGGGACTCTGTCTGAAACTGGGGAATACACACCATAATGTATTTTTCTATTGTTCTGGCTGAGTACCTCCTGATGGGTTTCAGGTTATAACGATGCCCCCATTGTTAAGGTTGAGCACCTCTGTTCAGTAGGCAAGATAGGCCTGGGCTGGTCCCTGTTGGCTTATGACCTGCAATAACCTTGCCTTGTCCGAGTTCTATCAGGCTTTTTGCTTGCAGAAGCTATTTAGCTGTATATTAATTTAAACTGTCCGATTTTATGTTGGCCCTAGTTCCTCAGGCCGTTGGCTACTTGGCCACATATCATCTGAAATATGAAACCTCTGACGGAGCAGCAGTACCTCAGTGCTGCACTGGGAGTGACCGTGTGATAGCCCTCTAGTGGAACTTGATCATGCATCCTTTTGACTTAGAGATGAAGGCCTGTTTGTTGAATCATAGAATCCTTCAGTGCAGAAGGAGGCCATTTGGCCCATCGAGTCTGCACCCGACTACAATCCCACCCAGGCCCTATCCCCAAAACCCCATGCATTTTACCCTGGCTAGTTTCCCTGACACTAAGGGGCAATTTAGCATGGCCAATCCACCTAACCCGCACATCTTTGGAGTGTGGGAGGAAACCGGAGCACCCGGAGGAAACCCACGCAGACACAAAGAGAAAGTGCAAACTCCACACAGACAGTGACCCAAGCCGGGAATCGAACCCGGGTCCCTGGCATTGTGAGGCAGCAGTGCTAACCACTGTGCCACCATGGCTGACATGCAATTGTTCAGTGTGCAGACAACCCATGTTTCATCTTGTGTGTTCTACGATTGTACACTTATGGCCTCGCTACAGTACAACGAGTTAGACAGGCAGGAACAGTTAGTGCAGATCAGCACCCTGCTGAGAACACCATGTCAAGCACTAATTGGAATTGAGCCAGACTGATGACTTCTGCAGCTCGTTAAATTCCTGACGGTAACCATGGCGATGGACAGTACCAGAAAAATAAATAATCATTATTTGAAGTTTGCAAACTGTGGCCCAGATTTTCGCTCCTGGGTCGGGTGCACAGAGATGGGAGAATTCCTGGCTCCACAAAGTTGGCACGGTGGCACAGTGGTTAGCACTGCTGCCTCACAGTGCCAGGAACCTAGGTTTGATTCCCAGCTTGGGTCACTGTCTGTGTGGAATCTGCACGTTCTCCCCATGTCTGCGTGGGTTTGCTCCAGGTGCTCCGGTTTCCTCACACAGTCCGAAAGAGTTGCTGGTTAGGGTGCATTGGCCATGCTAAATTCTCCCTCAGTGTACCCGAACAGGCGCCGGAGTGTGGCGACTAGGGGATTTTCACAGTAACTTCATTGCAATGTTGACGTAAGCCTACTTGTGACACTAATAAATAAATTTTTAAAAAACTGACTTTTGAAAATGGTAGCTTGATGTTGGATATTCCATTGGGCTGGGGTGAGGGCAGTGCGGATGAGCTGGATTGGAAGTTGGGATGGGCAGCCCTGGAAGAATTGAGGAGGTTGCTGGGTGTGGAGGCAGGCTGGGTGTAACATCTGCCTTGAGGCTCCAACTGTGTCCACGATTTATAAAGAAAGGATAAAACATGGAACATCCCTTCACTCCTCACCCCTCACCCTCCTCCCCAGCCCCCCACATTCCCCATGCTCCATCCATGTAACTTTATCCCCCCCTCATAATGCATGATGCACACCATACCAACCTATGCCCTGCTCAACAAGCTTTATGGTCCCTATGCCAACCAAGTCACAACTCACGCCAACCCATGCATCTCAACCTTTGTCCTTGTAATGACCTCAATGAGGCCCGTGATGTTGGTCTTTTGGAGTATGAGCTCCCTGATTGAGGTAATGATAGCTCTGCCCAATCAGGGAGTCTCACTGTGTATAGAGGAGTGTCAGGGCTACTGACACTCTGGATTCTGACTTTGTATCTGAAGCACTCTTAGACCAGATCCAAAAGGGAACCTCATTTCTTCAAAGGGGTAGACTAGCTTTCCAAACAAATGCACAAAGCTTAGACCTATTTTTACTAGCTCTAGCCTGCTCACTTTGCATTTCACACCCTGGGGTACCAAGATCCGACTTCAATGGAAGAAGCTGATAGTTTAGATGGTTAGCTACCGCTGTAAAACACGTATGCTGAAAACATTATTCCCGCTATTTTGGCCCCTCCGTCATGATGGAAATCCGGGACTATGTCTCAAGTGAGGGAGGGAGAAGCTGGTACAAGCTGGTTTAACTTCAAAACCTAGGATTGCTGCCTGCACTGAAAACCCACCGCACAATGATCCCAGCTTGAGATTGCATCCACGCCAATGGCCTCGACTGGTGACCCCACGGAATACAGAGTGCAATCCAAATCGAAAATGCTGGAACCACTTCGCAGGCTAGGCGCTCTATAGGATGAGTCAAACAGAGTTAGGAGGTCAAATTTTCCTGACCCCCAACGAGTAGGGAAGAGAGGCAGGACAGTCAAGAAAAAGTGGCCGAGGATTGCAGTCTGGACTCCCATCTCCATTTCCACCTGCTGCCTCAGGGTGGAGGAAGGAGTTGGCTTCAGAGCAGGCCCAATTCCATTTAACATCATTATGGGGTTATTATGAAGAAAGGTTGAACAAACTTGGATTGTTTTCATTGGATTAAACAGAGTCAACATAAATTTATCAAGGGGAAATCATTGGTGGGATTTGATGGCTTCACTCGAGCAAGACCAGAAAATCCCGTTCGAGGTCAATGGATATTTTTGTTGTCCGCTCCTCAAAGAACAAAGAACAAAGAACAGTACAGCACAGGAACTTGGTGGGCTGAAGGGCCTGCACAGGAAAAGGCCCTTAGGCCCACCGAGTCTGTGCCGTCCATATCCCTCTATTCGCTGCCTATTCATGTATCTATCCAGATGCCTCTTGAACCTTGTTATAGAATCTGCTTCCACCACCTCCTCCAGCAGCGCGTTCCAGGCATTCACCACCCTCTGTGTGAAAACCTTGCCCTTTACATCTCTTTTAAACTTTTCCTCTCTCACTCTCAACCTATGCCCCTGAGTAATTGACCCTTCGACCTTGGGGAAAAAGACTCTGACTACCCACTCTATCCAAGCCTGTCTTAATCTTCTAAACCTCTATCAGGTCCCCCCTCATCCTCCGGCGCTCCAATGAAAGCAATCCAAGTTGGTTCAATCTTTCTTCATAGTCCATATCCTCCAAACCAGGCAACATCCTGGTAAATTTCTTCTGCACCCTTTCCAATGCATCAACGTCCTTCCGGTAGTGTGGCGACCAGGATTGTATTCCGTGATGGGTGGGGCGGTAGAATTCCGGCGCATGTTTGACAAATCCACTCGAGTTCTTTTTAAGGATGTAGCAAACAAGGTGGATAAAGGAAATTAGTGTATTTGGATTTTCAAAATGCATTCAATAAAGTGCTGCCCTCGAGATTGTTACACAAATTCAGAGGGATTGGGGATAATATATTAGCATTGATTGAGATTTGAGTAATGGGCAGAAAACAGAATAGGAACAAATAGGACATTTTCTGGTTGGTTGGTTTAATTAGTGGGATGCTGCACGGATCAGTACTTGTGCTTCAGGTATTTTCCATCCATATTCTTGGTTTGGGTGAAGGGTGTTGGTGTAATGTATCCAAAGATGTGCGGGTTAGGTGGATCGGCCATGCTAAATTGCCCCTTAATGTTAGGGGGTCTAGCTAGGCTAAATGCATGGAGTTATGGGGATAGGGCCTGGTGGGATTACAGTCAGTGCAGACTCAATGGGCCGAATGGCCTCCTTCTGTAGAATTCTCTGATTCTATGAAGTTTACTGACAATATAAAGTTAGGTGGGAAAGTAAGAGGTGAAGGTGACACAAAAAGCTGGCAGAGAGATATAGACAGATTGATTTGATTTATTATTGTCACATGTATTAACATTCAGTGAAAAGTATTGTTTCTTGCGTGCTATACAGACAAAGCATACCATTCATAGAGAAGGAAGCAAGAGGGTGATGCGCGACAATCAAGCACGAGGTACAAGGCTTCAGCAATTGAAGGCTTTTATTGACAAACAATGGAACTATCTAAACACGAGTACACCATTCCAGACTGGAGGGGTCCCGCCTGAGCAGAGGGTCTTATACCTCTCCCCAGGAGGCGGGGCCCGACCGGGATGTGCCATAACAGCATCCACCACAGGTATATTAATCCCACAGTGTAAACACCCTAACCCAATAACAACATTATAACAACCCCACAGTGTCAACACCCTAACCCAACAGTAACATTGGAATAACCCCACAGTGGTAACCAACGATGGTTCACCACAGAGGGTGCAGAATGTAGTGTTACAGTCATAGCTAGGGTGTCGAGAAAGATCAACTTAATGCAAGGTAAGTCCATTCAAAAGTCTGACAGCAGCAGGGAAGAAGCTGTTCTTGAGTCGGTTGGTATGTGACCTCAGACCTTTGTATCTTTTTCCCGAAGGAAGGTGGAAGAGAGCATGTCCGGGGTGCGTGGGGTCCTTAATTATGCTGGCTGCTTTGCCGTGGCAGCGGGAAGTGTAGACAGAGTCAATGGATGGGAGACTGGTTTGCGTGATGGATTGGGCTACATTCACGACCTTTCGTAGTTCCTTGCGGTCTTGGGCAGGGCAGAGATTGGGGGCATTGGGTAAGAATATGACATTTGAAATACAATGTGGCAAAATGTGAATTTGTTCACCTTGTAGGAAAACATTTTTAAAAAGACAATATTTTTGAATGGTGAGTGTTTGGGAAATGTTTGCATTCAGAGGGACCTGCGTGCTCACTGTACATGAGTCACAGAAACTTAACAAGCAAACACAGCAAGCAATTAGGAAGACAGATGGCATGTTAATGACAACCAAGAAAGTATTGGGAAAACTCACCAGGTTTGGCAGCATCTGTGGAGAGAGAAACAGAGTTAATGTATTGAGTCCAATGTGACTATTCTTCAGAACTGGTCCATCAACAAACTCAACAAACTAAAACTTAACTATCAAGTGAAATAAAAGTAAGGTATACTTATCAATGAAACTCTACAGGCCTCACATCTTCAAATGACTGGTCAATCTAGATGAAGCAGAAAGCAAACTCGACCCTTTGCACAGACAGGTATTGGCATCTGCCTCCAAAGAAAACTATACTGTCAGCGATCCACGCTGACAGGAATTTTACTCTGTCCCTGCCCTTGTAATGTACTCGTGTGTAGGGGATCAGTTAGCTCAGTTGGCTTAGATGGCTGGTTCATAATGCAGAATGATGCCAACAACATGGGTTCTATTCCCGTACCAGCTGAGGTTATTCATGAAGGCCCCGTCTTCTCAACCTTGCCCCTCGCCTGAGGTGTGGTGATCCTCAAGTTAAATCACCACCAGTCAGTGCCTCTGGAACTATGGTGGCTTTACCTTTACTACACTTATAATCTCCGGGCTGACAGGAAGTCTCTTCCATCCCTGAAGATAACAATCGGTTTCCCTATCCTTGGAATGCACAACAAAATTATTCCCAAAACCTTCTTTTATATGTAATAATATTATCACCCAACCATATTTTTGTAAATGGCTGATTAGTCAATAATGTTATAAGCGTTAATTTAATTGGTCCCAGTTGTTCTTTATTTCTTTCAATGGATGTGGGTGTCACTGAAAAGGCCAGCATTTGTTGCCCCTACCTAATAGTCCTTGAACTGAGTGGCTAGCGAGGGCCATTTCAGGGGCCTGTTGAGAGTCAACCACTGTTGCTGTGAGTCTACAGTCACATGTAGGCCAGACCAGGTAAGGATGGCAGATTTCCTTCCCTAAAGGACATTAGTGAACCAGATGGGTTTTTCCAACAATCAATCATGGTTTCATGGTCACCATTACTGAGAATAGCTTGATTATTGTTTAATTATCCTTCAGTGACAGGGTAATTAGGTACTTTCTTCTTATGCAATCATCTGTTGCCAGTCTATGATTACTTCTAAGTATTATGATAGGTTACCTTACTGTAAAAGGTCAGCAACATCAACATGGCTTCTTTCCTAAGATAAAGGCAAAATGCTGCGGATGCTGGACTCTCAAACAAAAGCATAAAATGCTGGAAAATCTCAGCAGGTCTGACAGCATCTGTGGGGAGAGAATCAAGCCAACATTTCGAGTCTGGATGACTCTTCGTCAGAGCTGGCAAAGGGTCATCCAGACTCTAAATGTTTTCTCTATTCTCTCGCCACAGATGCTGTCAGACCTGCTGAGATTTTCCAGCATCTTCTGCTTTTGTCATGGCTTCTTTTCTGTTCATCATGAAAATAGACTGCAACCTCACCAACCACCTCGGGGCATATCAAACATTGTGTTTTTTTTAAAGACGAGAAAAAGCACTGATGACTAATAGTGTAAAGTGACCACTTTCTGGAAAATCCCAGTGACAGATTGTGGTGAACCATCGTTGGTTCCCACTGTGGGATTGTTCTAATGTTGTTGTTGGGCTAGGGTGGGATTGATACACCTGTGGTTGTTACTGTTGTGGCACATCCCAGTCGGGCTCCGCCTCCTGGGAGAGGTATAAGACCCCCTGCTCGGGCGGGACCCCTTCAGTCTGGGATAGTGTGTTAAAGTTCTGATAGTTCCATTGTTAGTTAATAAAAGCCTTCTTTTACCGAAGCTTTGTGCCTCATGTCCAATTGATGCGCATCACAGATCTGTCTGGGGGAACTTGGAAAGTGACACCTGAAAAGGTATCAAGAACCATTTTAAACAAAGTGAGAAGTCTCGCAGCACCAGGTTAAAGTCCAACAGGTTTATTTGGAGTCATGAGCTTTCGGAGTGCTGCCCCTTCATCAGGTGAGTCCATTTTAAACAAAGACGCTTGAAATACAGGTATGGAAAATGCGAAAGGCTCCATTTCAATCTCCTGTATTTTGTGGACACAATGGAAACTATTTCTTACATCTCATCAAGCATCTCAAACACATCTGAGATGAAAATGAAATGAACTGTGGATGCAAATCATGCCTATTTCCCCCTCCGGTAAGAGGGGGAAATGGCCAGTAAGATCGCGCCCTGAGAGTTGAGGCCTTCAAAGAGAGACTTTGACTACCCGTGGTCTAGATGATTATATGAGAGAGAGAGGGAGAGAGAACAAGAGTTGTGTAAATGGAACCTGCAGAGACAGGCCTTATCATTAACTGGCACGACTCCAGTATAAACGTCCCTTTTTTTCTCTCTGAGGTTGTGCCCTGGTCCACATAATCTAATCAGCCTGGATCTATCGTTGAGTTAATTAAAGCATTGGTACTTACTTAAAGCAGAATTGATTGTCAGCTGTCATGTGTCTGAGTCAGCAGCATGTATCACAGATATGAAAAGGGTTTGGATTTCTTAATCAGCATCCTGGGTAACCAGGTCCTTTCTTGGGTTCTAGTTTCCAAAAAATGCATAATCCTTTAGCTAAACACAAAAGATGTCGGAAATGCGGGGATTAGAAAAAATTGGATTAATGTCGTGGTGAGATTCTTCAGTAAAAACATGCAACTGTCCCTCCTCCTGTTCCTTGGTGTCACATTTCATTTGCAATTGGTACCAGTCCCCATCCCACCCATTGCTCAGTGAATCAAAGGCCTCTTGTACTGGGTTAGACCTGTGCTGCTACAAGCTTGCTATTAACCTACCGTTGCCCCTTGCCTGTGTTTCAGCAGCTAGCAACTTGGCTGACTGAGTCAGCAGACCTGTACGCCTTTGAGTCAGCAGCCTGTCAGCAGTGAGAAATCACCGGTACTAGCCCAGCCAAGACTATCATATAATGGCAACATTAAGTGGTATGTTAGCTAATTAATCACACGTATTATGTGAGCGGCTCGCCCAACCTATCCTGCCCCCCACCCCCACCCCTCACACACAAAATCAATAATTTTACATCATTGACAAGGCATAAGCCTTGGAGCTTGCACTTCGCTGAAGCTGTCATTCAGTCACAAAGTTGTCCGTTGCCAAGATAAGTCACTGGCTCTCTGACTGGGGGCCAGTGACTTATCTTGGGGTTAATTGCCTGTATTCCTTGGGGTATTACTGGGGTTAATTGTCTGTATTCCTTGGGATATCACTGGGGTTACTTGCCTGTGTCCTGTGCTGGATAGTTTGCCACAAAGTGTTGGGGTCCCTGGGGATCGGAGTGGGCAGAAACATGGCGACAGCTGTGTGCATAACATGTTAGTTAGCAGCTAAGGAGGTGAGATACATTGGCCAGAATTCTCTGGCTGTTCACACCTACCACCCACTGCAGGGGAGGATGGAGAATTTGGCGCTCAGCCAAATCCCCGTTCACTGCAGCAGGACCGGAAAATTCTGCCAGCGTGAACGGGCAGAAAGCTGCCCCCGTCATGTTTCCAATATAACTTTCTGCATCCTATAGCTCCAAAAATACATCCCCCAAATGTATGTCAGCTGTTAGTCAATGGGTAGCACTCTTGCCTCTGAATCAGAAGCTGTTGGGTTCAAGTCCCACTCTAGGACTTGAGCACTGAGGCAGGAGAAGTACTGAGGGAATGCAGCAGTGTCAGAGGAACTGTCTTGTGGGTAAGATGTTAAACTGATACCCAGATGCCTTTTAGGTAGATGTAAAAATCCCATGGCACTATTTTGTAGAAGAGAGGGTGAGTTCTCCCCAGTGACCTATTTGTGGGATCTTGCTCTGCATGAATTAGTTTCCACCTCCACCACAACGGTGGCTACATTTCAGAAAAGTACTTCATTAGTTTTTTTAAATTCAGTCATGGGATATGGGCGTTGCTAGCTGGCCAATATTTATTGCCCATCCCTAGTTGTCCTCGGAGGGCAGTTGAAAGTCAACCATATTGCTGTGGCTCTGGAGTCACATGTAAGCCAGACCAGGTAAGGATGACAGATTTCCTTCCCTAAAGGACATTAGTGAGCCAGATAGTTCTTTCCGATTCTTAATTCCAGATATTTTTTATTGAATTCAAATTTCACCATCTGCCGTGGTGGGATTCGAACCCAGGTCCCCAGCACATTAGCTGAGTTTCTGGATTAATAGTCCAGCGATAATACGTGGAGCCATCGCTTCCCTGGATAATTTAGTAATAAAGTGCTTAGGGTAATCCTGAGGTCATGCGAGTTTTTATTTAATTACTTCCTCAACAATTCAGTGCGAGATATGAATGGTTCCAAACCTCACCTTTCACCTTAGATGCAATTTGTATCTAAGTCCAATTCAGACATGCTGGTCAGAGTTTCCATCTTGTCAACTGGGCGAACTCCACACTGGAAGAACCACAACTTAATGCTAACCACTCCAGAATGGGTATAAGTGTGATCCAACATGGTCCTTAAACTCCGCGAAAACTGGTAAAATCATCATCATCTCACAACCGCATATCTTCTACTCGTCCGGGAATATGCCTTGCAAACATGCAGCGTAATTAATCAGAGTTAATGGGGAAGATTGCAACTGAAACCAAGTGTAATTAACTGTGCTTAATTGAACCAGCTTTGAAGTTCCCACAACATGGGGTTGAAGTCTAAAAAGGAAGAAGATTGTTGTAGTCCCTCGCAGTATGTCGGAATCAGTTAGCGAGTTAATTAACTTTCTCATGCTATAAATCTCTTCAATATTAGTGAAAAGCCAATCCTGAAATTGGCGTTCAATTAGAAGCTAAATTCTAATTAAAATTGATTTTCTGCAGCTTTTTCCTTTCTCTTGCTCTCTTTTTGTATTAATATAAGTGAAAAGATGATACGGTGGCATTTTTTTATAACGCTATGGATTGTATTGAGTCAGGAATTTGTGAGTTCAAGTTCAATTTCGGAAACGTGAGCTAGGATATTCTGACGGCCCCACGCCAGGGGTTTACCGGCAGCAGAGACGGCCTCGCATTGGCCGCCGGTGAGATCTTCCTGACCCGCCAAAGTCAATGGCCATTTGCGTTTCTTGTTGGCCATGTTAAATTGCCCCTTAATATCCCTGGATGTGCAGATTAGGTGAATTGGCCATGCTAAATTGCTCCTTAGTGTTCAAAGGTATGCAGGTTAGACTGACTGGCCGTGCAAAATTGTCCCTTAGTGTCCCAAAATGTGCAGGTTAGGGGGATTAGATGGGTAAATATGGAGAGGGAGAGGATCACCTTCAGCGGGATTGGAAGATCCCGACAGCGGGAAGGTCCAGAAAGTCCCACTCATGAGGTTAACACTTGCGCATTACTGAGGAAGTGCTGCATTGGAGGTGCCATTTTTCAGATCAGCTATTAAGCCAAGGTTGTATCAGCCCGATCAAATAAAAGATCCCATGGTGGTCCTATTTCAGTGAAGAGCAGGGAAGTTCTCCCAGGTATCCTGATCAATATTTATCCCTCATGTACACTTAAACAGATCATAGAACCATAGAATCCCTACAGTGCAGAAAGAGGCAATTTGGCCCATCGAGTCTGCACCGACTCTCTGACACAGCATCTCACCCCACATATTTACCCATCTAATCCCCTTAACCTACATAACTTGGGATACTGAGGGACAATTTAGCACAGCCAATCCACCTAACCTGCACATCTTTGATGTGTGGGAGGAAACCAGAGCACCTGGAGGAAACCCTCGTAGACATGGGGAGAACGTGCAAACTCCTCACAGTCACCCAAAGCTGGCACTGTGAGGAGTAGTGCTTATCACTGTGCCATCATGCCATCCCATTATGATTAACTTACAGATCTCACTTATTTAATTTCTGTTTTTTGGAGTTTGTTGTGTATATATCCATTCCTGTCAGTGGCAATGCTTCAAAAGCACTTTGCTAGTTTTGTAACACTCCAAGATATATGGAGCTCATATCACCCGCACAAGAAAAAGCAAAGAAAAAGAACCAAAGGGATGTGTGTGGAACATTAAGAGCATCCTGTTGGGATTCTATCTGGCCTGGTGGCTGGCATTGTCTAAACACTGAGGAGGTATGAATGGGGAGCAAATATCCATTTAAGAAGGTCCACATGTCCCAAAGGAAAATGGAGTCTGTGGCACAGCCCACCTTGTGGAGATAAGATGAACTAATATTGCCACTCTGCCGTTTGCTTCTTGAGGTTTGAGATCATATCCGTATAATTTTGTGGCCTCGGTTCATCCTCTGTAGATCCTAAAGAGCAAAATGTTATTTTGTGTTCAACAACTATTCAACTTGCATTATTGTTGGAAATTTTGACCATTATTAATGTCGGGTTGGAGTAATGGATTGTGCTAAAACTATTATTTACTATCTATAAAACTGAACTTTTTTATCTTTAAATAAACTGTGAAATTGTGGGGATTCTTATCTGCAACTGGCTGGACTGACAGACTCCTCCAGGGTTTATAGCCAGAGGATTCATTTTCCACAGCTTTAGAGACTATATTGTAGTCATTAAAATCCTTCCATGCAGTGAATGGTATTCTTATCAACGTGCTGCAGCTTTATCAGCCAGCTAACCTTTGTGTGTCTAAAATATGTAATACACTAGGGCAGTCACGAGGAGACAAATTCTCTCTGCCAATGTTAAAGGTTGATTTACTTCACTGAGCTACGAAAGAGGAGCTCTGCACAGAATTAATTGTTCAATTTTTCCCGCAGCATTGTTCTAGAGTTCATGGGTCGCAGAACAGATTAGAGCATAAAACAGGTTTTCTTTCCATAAATTTGCAACTCTTACAATTTCCTAAGAAGAAAAGCCTTGCTTTGTTAAATGGAGGAATTACATTTCTGTAAACCCATTATTAAATCGTTCCTCAGTTATTAGCTTTGGAAGAGCAGTGACTATTGTGTGATGTTGCAGCCATTTCCCACGCAGTTAGATCCCACAAGCAACATAGAGGTAAAAGACTAATTAATGGGCCGGATCTTCAGGCCGCGCTCGCCCCAAAACCGAAAAATCCCACCCGAGGTCAATGCACCTTTGCAATGGGCTTTGACAAAGGGTCACCTGGACTCGAAACGTCAGCTCTTTTCTCTCCTTACAGATGTTGCCAGACCTGCTGAGATTTTCCAGCATTTTCTCTTTTGGACCTTTGCATGGTCCGCCATTCCCCCCCCCCCCCCCCCCCCCCCCCCGCGTGCCTCAGTTCCCGTGGTGGGCGGGACGGGAAAATTCCGCCCAATGTGTTTTGGGTGGAATTGATTGAAGGAGGAATAGGGGAGAACTCCCTGGTCTTCTCTGTGGGATCTTTATTATCTGTTCAAACCAAACAAATAGGCCCCACAGTACACATCTCTCTGTCTCTGTCTCTCTGTCTCTTTCTTTCTCTCTCCCTCTCTCGTTAAAGTGGCTGTTTCAGGGGATAGAGGAAGCCACAGTTCCATTCTAGATTCAATGGCTTCATTCACAAGGGGTAATGACTTGGAACTCAGCACCGTCAGGAATGCCAGCTGTGAAGGAAGATTAGTGCACAGTTTCGGGAAGATATCTTTGGAGCTTAAAGATGAATTGCAATACCTGAATGATTTTGGCTTTAACATGATTAGGAGGCCTCTTTACTTTGTTTTGGACGGCGATCAATAAGTGACTCTATCGAAGAGAATGTCCCAATTTTCTGCTCTCCGTTACTGAATGTGCCAATTGGTATTTGAGACCCAGAATGGGACTGGAATCCAAAACATTTTAGCTTCATGTCAAGAGGTTCAGTAACCAGATCGGGGATTTACTCAACCACAAAATATGTGATATCGAGTCAGCCACTTGTTTCACGTCACTCCCTGATTTGAAATGAAATCAAGAGAGATTTATAATGAGTGGCTGATTCACCCTCCATCATTTTACACTACACCAGAGGCAAAATTGCCCCTCATAGTTTGTACTGGCACTGATTTGTACTCCAAAAATATTTTCTGAAGAGTATTTTTCCACACCAGACCAGACCTGCAGAGATTTTTTTCCCCAGCACATTTTGGTGTTATTTACGATTTTTTTCCCCCTCACTCCTTTGTTTAAAAGCCTGTCATTCAAAATGATTGTGACAGAGCTGAGTTCCAGGTCATTACCCCTTGTGAATGAAACCATTGAATCTATAATGGAACTGTGGCTTCCTCGATCCCCTGAAACAGCCACTTTTACAGAGAAAAAACGAAGTGTAGTACCCAATATTTAAGTGAGAGAACACATCATCTGCGCAGTGTGACACACAGCAGGAAAGTCCCAGGTTCCAGCTGTCATCTTTGTTGATTGAACAGCCTTCAGCGGAAATGGTGCCTCGCTTGATCCTGGTGTCCCTGGGGAACAGAGTAGTCAACTCCAATGAAAATGCGCATAATTTGGCACATTCAGTAAGGGAGAGCAGAAAATTGGGACATTCTCTTCGATAGAGTCACTTATTGATCGCCGTCCAAAGCAAAGTAAAGAGGCCTCCTAATCATGTTAAAGCCAAAATCATTCAGGTACTGCAATTCATCTTTAAGCTCCAAAGATATCTTCCCGAAACTGTGCACTAATCTTCCTTCACAACTGCGCAGTTTGTAATGTATTCCAAATGACTATAAGCGGCAGATTTTAGGAAGGTAAATCATTAATCAATTCTACCCTACATAAGTCTTGATTGAAATATTCATAAGAACTATTAGAGATAATTTATGAAGAAGAGTAATGCAAATTAGTTTGTTAATCTTAATTTTTTTTACATTCCCCACTTTCTAAACAGATGGACAACAGGTGGCACAGTGGTTCGCACTGCTGTGTGGAGTTTGCACGTTCTCCCTGTGTCTGCATGGGTTTCCTTCGGGTGCTCCGGTTTCCGCCCACAGTGGCAAGATGTGTAGGTTAGGTGGATTGGCCATGCTAGCTGTGTAGGGTTACGGGGATGGGCTGGGGGACGGGGGTGGGCGGTGGGAGGGTGGGGGTAGGCCTGAGTAAGATTCAAAGTGGCCAGCAGCTCTTCAGTCCCGGCAGCGCCACCAAGAGCTGTGGTCACAGCTGGAACTGCTGCCAAACCCTCACGGGTTGCACCATTGGAGATCGAACACTGAGATGAGTGGGGAGATTTCACTGAGGCCAGTCAGGTGGACGGCAGTGACGGGATTGGCGGCCTTCGATCTGCCGATTGAGGGAGGGTTGAAACAAGCAGGAGCAGTGATCATTGCTGCGGGGGAAGGGTGGGGGGTGTTTACGTTAGACACAGGGTGCCTGAACAGGAGGTACCATGCCC
This sequence comes from Mustelus asterias, assembly GCF_964213995.1. NCBI lineage: Eukaryota > Metazoa > Chordata > Chondrichthyes > Carcharhiniformes > Triakidae > Mustelus > Mustelus asterias. Next base: position 83,023,029 of record NC_135817.1, read on the forward strand.
CTCAACCCCCCCCCTCCCCATCTCCTCCATTACCCCCAACTATATCTGAAAGGAACTCATGGACTTCTTTGTCACTAAGATTGAGACAATCTGATCAGTTGCCTCTCCCAGTTCCCGCCCAAGGTCAATGGACCTTTCCATGGTTCGACCTTTGCCCGTTATGATTCCCGTGGTGGGCACAACAGGACAATTAGCCCCAGCCTCCGTTTCCATGTGAATGATGATGACAACCAGCTCCGACTTACCACTCTCACTCTCTCAACTCTTCCACTGCTGCTAAATTATCCGATTGCTTATTCGATATTCTGTACTGGACAAGCATAGAAATCATAGATTAGAAATCATAGAAATCCTACAGTACAGAAAGAGGCCATTCAGCCCATCGAGTCTGCACCAACCACAATCCCACCCAGGCCCTACCCCCATATCCCCACATATTTTACCCACTAATCCCTCTAACCTACGCATCTCAGGACACTAAGGGGCAATTTTAGCATGGCCAATCAACCTAACCCGCACATCTTTGGACTGTGGGAGGAAACCGGAGCACCCGGAGGAAACCCACGCAGACACGAGGAGAATGTGCAAACTCCACACAAACAGTGACCCAAGCCGGGAATCGAACCCAGGTCCCTGGAGCTGTGAAGCAGCAGTGTTAACCATTGTGCTACCGTGCCGCCCTGCGTAAACTTCCTCCAATTAAATATTGGGAAGAATGGAGCTATTGTTTTCAGACCCTGTTCCAGTCTCTGTCCTTTGACAATTGGCTCCATCGTCCTCACTGGCAATAGCCTGAGACTAAATCAGACTGTTTGTAACTTTGGTTTTACATTTGACCCTGAGGTGAGCTTCCAACCCCATATCCCCACCATCACTAAAACGGCCAAAATTCACCTCCATTACATTGGACTCTGCCACTGCCTCGACTCATCTGAAGGTGAAACTCTCATCTATCCGTTTGTTACCTCCAGGCTCAACTAGCTACGCTGACCTCCCACATTCTACACACTGTAAACATCAGGTCATCCAGAGCTCTGCTGCCCATATCCTAACTCATATCAACTTCCATTTGCCTGTGTTTCCTGACCTGTCCTCACATCGACTTTAAGATTCTTGTCCTAGTTTTCAAATCCTTCCCTGGCCTCACCTTTCCCTACCTCCCCTCACCCACCCCACCATCCTCACCCCACTCCCCCACCGACCCACAACCCTTTGTTGATATCTGCACTCCTCTAATGCCGCCATCTTGATTATTCCCAATTTCATTGCTGTACAGTTAGTGGTCGTACCTTTAGTTGCCTGAGCCTCAAAGATCTGGGGCTCCTTCCTGAATCTCCCCCATTCTTAACCTCTCTTAAAACTTACCTCTTTGACCAAATTTTGGCCCTCTGCCAAAATATCTCCTGATTTGTCTCAGTTTCACGGTTTGCGTTATGACATTCCAAGGATATTTTATTACATTTGAATTGTTATAAAATATATTTTTTTGTATTTGTTGTTACTCTAAGTTAAGTTGTTGGAATGAGACAAGTGGGGCATAATTGTGGGCGGCATGGTGGCATAGTGGTGAGCACTGCTGCCTCACAGCACCAGATATACAGGTTCAATTCTGGCCTCGGGTCACTGTCTGTGTGGAGTTTGCACATTCTCCCCGTGTCTGCATGGGTTTCCTCCGGGGTGCTCCGGTTTCCTCCCACAGACCAAAGATGTGCAGGCTAGATGGACTGGGCACGCAAAATTGCCCCTTGGTGCCCCAGGGTGTGTCGGTTAAGGGGATTAGTGGAGTAAATGTGTGGGGTTACAGGGATAGGGCCTGGGTAGGATGCTCTGTTGAAGAGTCGGTTTAGACTCGATGGGCTGAATAGCCTCCTCCTGCACTGTAGGGATCCAATGGTTCTCCTCCACAAGGAGAGTGACCAACTTTTGATATGGTCCTCTGGACAATGTGCTGGAGACTGGATGCGGGATTTTACGGCCTCACTCATCCCATAACTGTAAAATTCCACCCGACATCAACGTTGTCTGTTGTCCGCCCCTCGCCTGCTCCGATTCCCGTGGTGGGCAGGGCGGTAAAATTCCAGCCAAAATCCCTTGGTCACAATTAAGCAATGATTAGCTGCAGTAACGGAGGGGACTGTCGGGTGCTTACAAATCGATGAGCTAAATGAATGCTCTTCACCCACAATTATCCTGTGACCTCGTGAACATTCACGTCGACCATTTATAGTACGATTGGATTCGGGAAAAACAGCATTGAGATGAATGGCCGGGTGACGTATGCTTTGGAGCTGGCGGTTGGCCAGAACAGCAGGGGAGCTCTCTACTCTTCCTGAGAGAGCACTGCAGAAACTTGAACATAATGTCGAACCTGGGTTCGGAGTTTTGATTCAATTCTACATCCGAAAGGCAACATTTCTGTCAATGCCTCACTCTGTAGTGTTCAAGTGGGGATTGAGTCCGCAGCTTATAATCGAGGGGCAACTCCTTTTTTGACAGGTGTAGTTCTTTTTCTTAATGTATGTGATGCATTTCCTCTGAATTTCCCTCCCCAGCACCCATTTTGTGCTTTCCATGTATTGACTGAACACTGCGGGACTGAATACTTTGCCATTACATCATGTGCTATAAAAAGGAATGGTCGCCATGAGTTTCTCCTCAATGAAGATAAGTGTAATTGGCTTCCTGCAGATGTTGTAAACACTCTCCTCCATCTCTTTGTACATCTTCCAGGCATCACTTCCCCCCCCATACACAACACACCCCACCTCCTCCTTGGATCATTCTGTCGACAGACGTATTTATTGATCGTTGTGCAGAGCAGAATAAAAAAACAACCTTCTAATCACGTTACGACCAAAATCGTTCAGGTACTGCAATTCATCTTAAAACTCCCAATGAGGCCTTCCTGAAACTGCACGCAATCTTTCTTCTTAATTTATGTACCAAGGAAAAAACCTGTCCTTGTCAATTGGCCTGTGAGAGTCCTCACCAGCATGTATTAATCAATATTTCAAACTGATACTTGGTGGCATGGTTGTGTCGCTCGACTGGGGTGATGCCACAGGATGAGGCAGAGTCCGTGGGAGATTTCCTCCTTCCCCCACCCTGCCCTAACACTTTGAGTTCTATTCAACAGCTTATATAGCAACTCTAACAGAGAAAACATATCAATGTATAGAACGTTGGTTCGGCCGCATTTGGAGTACTGCGTCCAGTTCTGGTCGCCACACTACCAGAAGGACGTGGAGGCTTTGGAGAGAGTACAGAGGAGGTTTACCAGGATGCTACCTGGTATGGAGGGGCTTAGTTATGAGGAGAGATTGGGTAAACTGGGGTTGTTCTCCCTGGAAAGACGGAGGATGAGGGGAGACTTAATAGAGGTGTATAAAATTATGAAAGGCATAGATAGGGTGAACGGTGGGAAGCTTTTCCCCAGGTCGGTGGTGACGTTCACGAGGGGCCATAGGTTCAAGGTGAAGGGGGGGAGGTTTAACACAGGTATCAGAAGGACATATTTTACACAGAGGGTGGTGGGGGCCTGGAATGCGCTGCCAGGCAAGGTGGTGGAGGCGGACACACTGGGAACGTTTAAGACTTATCTAGATAGCCACATAAACGGAGTGGGAATGGAGGGATACAAAAGAATGGTCTAGTTTGGACCAGGGAGTGGCACGGGCTTGGAGGGCCGAAGGGCCTGTTCCTGTGCTGTATTGTTCTTTGTTCTTTGTTCAAGCAGCTATCAAGAGATATGGGGGGGCATGGTGGGATCAGGGTATTGAATTTGATGATCGGCCATGATCATAATGTACGGCGGAGCAGTCTCAAAGGATGGCACAGTGGCACAGTGGTTAGCATTGCTCTCTCACAATGCCAGGGATCTGGGTTCAATTCCAGCCTTAGGTCACTGTCTGTGTGGAGTTTGCAAATTCTCCCCGTGTCTGTATGGGCTTCCTCCGAGTGCTCCGGTTTCCTCCCACACTCCAAAAATGTGCAGGTTAGGTGGATTGGCCATGCTAAATTGCTCCTTCATGTCCCAAGATGTGTAGGTAAGGTGGATTAATCATGGTAAATGTGTGGGGTTACAGGTTAGGGCGGGGAAAGGGCCTGGGTAAGATACTCTGTATCATGTCGACTCGATGGATTAAATGGCCTCTTTCTGCACTGTAGGGTTTCTATGGTTCTAACGGCCGAATGGCCTCATCCTGCTTCTATTTTCTTTGTATGTCTCTATGTTTGGGTGTTATCAAATGAAATTTTTTGCCAAGACACATAAGGAGATATGAGGACATGTTGGTCAAAGAAGTTGGCTTAAAAGATGATCCTAAAGAAGGAGAGAGGAAGAGGAGGAGGGGTGGAGAGGTCGAAGGTGGAAATTCCAGAGCATAGGGCCTACACGTCTGAGGGCAGGATTGTCGTAAAGCCCAAGGAGCTGTGTGAACTTTTTTAGTTATTGATTGTTAGATCAGGGTATTAATATCTGGAACTTACTGCCCAAACCCTAGTCGCTCTTGGTGCTCAGCCATGTTCTTGAACTCTTGCGGGTGATATGGGATGATAGTCCCCCAGTGCTATTGGGTAGAGAGAGTCAGGATCTTCACCACTGCCTGGAAAGACAAGGACTGCAGAGACATGGAACCCTGGCTCTGTGGGTGACACTCTCTGAGCCCAAAGCTTGAGAATTCAACTCCCACTCTAGGGTCTGAGCATATGGGACAAGGCTGACACTCCAGTGCATTACTGAGTGAATGCTGAACCATCGAGGGTGCTGTCTTTCGGAGGAGAGGCTTGGATGTAAAAGAGTGCAGAAAAGATTTACTAGGATGCTACCAGGACTTGATGGTTTGAGTTATAAGGATAGGCTGGATAGACCGGGACTTTTTTCCCTGGACCGTAGGAGGCTTAGGGGTGATCTTATAGAGGTCTATAAAAATATGAGGAGCACAGATCAGCTCGATAGTTAACATCTTTTCTTAAAGGCAGGGGAGTCTAAAACTAGAAGGCATAGGTTTAAGGTGAGAGGGGAGAGATACAAAAGTGTCCGGAGGAGCAATTTTTTCACAGAGGGTGGTGAGTGTCTGGAAGAAGCTGCCAGAGGTAGTAGTAGGGGCAGGTACAATTTTGTCTTTTAAAAAGCGTTTAGACAGTTACATGAGTAAGATTGGTATAGAGGGATATGGGCCAAATGCGAGCAATTGGGACAAGCTTAGTGGTAAAAAAAAGGGTGGCATGGACAAGTTTGGCCGAAGGGCTTGTTTCCATTCTGTAAACCTCTATGACTCTATGATTGAAGACCAAGAATGTCATCCCCGTATCCAGGACAATATTAATCCCTCAGTACATCCCTCATGTTCCTATAGAATCAGAAAGAAGATGTTGCCGATGGTGGGGGAGTCCAGTTCTCCAAAGAACAAAGAAAGAACAATCCATCAACTAGGGGTCACAGTTTGAGGATAAGGGGTAAATCCTTTGGGACTGAGGTGAGGAGAAATTTCTTCATCCAGAGGGTGGTGAATGTTTGGATTCACTACCACAGAATGTAGTTGGGGCCAAAAAGATTTCTGATTTCAAGAAGAAATTAGATATAGCTCTTGGGGTTAAAGGGATCAAGGGTTATGGGGGGCAGGGGGGATCAGGATATTGAATTTGATGATCAGCCATGATTAAAATGATGGCGGAGCAGGCTCAAAGGGCCAAATGGCCTACTCCTGCTTCTAGTTTCTATGTTTCTATGTTTCAGGAACAAACACAGGCCACCTGGTCATTATCACATTGATGTTGTGGGAGGGGGTTTACTGTACACATGTGGCTGTTGTGTTTTCTACAACAGTGGCAACACTTCAAAGTACTTAACTGGCTGTACAGGGTGATGGAAAACCCAGTGGTTGTGAAAGGCGCTGTGCAAATGCAAGTCTTTCTTTTTCTTTATTATCTCTGTGTTCCCTTCCAAGTTGTATGTACTACCCTGACTGTATTGTTGCCTCTCCAAGAAGATCAGACATAAGCTGGTGGGTAGGGACTGTCTAATCATGACGTTTCCCCTATCCCAACCATGTGAATCAGGCTCTACAGACCTTTTTCTGCCTGTCATTTTTTACATGAATGTTGCTATGGCTATTATCACATAGTAAGAAGTCTCACAACACCAGGTTAAAGTTCAACAGGTTTATTTGGTAGCAAATACCATAAGCTTTCGGAGCGCTGCCCCTTCGTCAGATGGAGTGGATATCTGTTCTCCAACAGTGCACAGAGACACAGAAATCAAGTTACAGAATACTAATTAGAATGCAAATCTCTACAGCTTCCACCCTAAACACGTAAAAGAAGCCATCCCCTATGGACAAGCCCTCCGAATACACAGGATCTGCTCGGATGAGGAGGATCCCTCCAGACGCTGAAAGATGCCCTCATAAGAACAGGATATGGCGCTCGACTCATCGATCAACAGTTCCGACGCGCCACAGCGAAAAACCGCACCGACCTCCTCAGAAGACAAACACGGGTAGATAATCAGCATCTTTTCCCAAAGGTAGGGGAGTCTAAAACTAGAAGGACGTAAGTTTAAGGTGAAAGGGGAGAAAAATAAAAGGGGCAAATTTTTCACACAGAGGGTGGTGAGTGTCTGGAATGAGCTGCCAGAGGTGGTAGTAAAGGTGGGTACAATTTTGTCTTTTAAAAAGCACTTAGAAAGTTACATGGGTAAGATGGGTATAGAGGGATATGGACCAAATGAGGTCAATTGGGACTAGCTTAGTGGTAAAAACTGGGCGGCATGGACAAGTTGGGCCAAAGGACCTGTTTCCATGTTGTAAACGTCTATGACTCTATGTGCAGGTTAGGTTGATTGGCCAGGTTAAAAAATTGCCCCTTAGAGTCCTGGGATGTGTAGGTTAGAGGGATTAGCGGGTAAAATATGTGGGGGTAGGGCCTGGGTGGGATTGTGGTCGGTGCAGTCTCGATGGGCCGAATGGCCTCCTTCTGCACTGTAGGGTTTCTATGATTTCTATGATGACTCTGTGATCCCGAACACCCTGTCCCTTTCCCATACTGTCACCAAAGGTGTAACATTTGCCCTTTATTTCCTCTCTCCTCAAGGCCCCAAATACTCCTTCCAGTTGAGGCAGCAACTCACCTGTGCTTCTTTCAATTGAGTGCACTGTATTTGCAGCTCACAATGCAATCTCCTCTACACTGGGGGGACCAGAGGCAGACAGGGTGACTTCTTTGCAGAACACCTCCGTTCAGTCCGGATGCAGAACATCAATCTACTGGTCGCTTGCCATTTTAATTCACCACCGTTCCCTCACCCTCACATTTCTGTCCTCAACCTGCTGCAGTGTTCCAGTGAAGATCAAGCTTGCGGAACAGCACCTCATCTCCTCCTGACTTCACATTGAGGTGAATAGCTTCAGACCATGAACCCTGTCCTTCATTTTGATTCATTATTATTTTTTTGTCTCCAGGCGGAATTTTCCCAAAAAATGGCAAAGGTTTTTTTTATTCATTCGGGGGACATGGGCATTGCTGACTGGCCAACATTTATTCCCCACCCCAAGTTGCCCTTGAATGAGTGGCTTGCTCAGCCATTTCAGAGGGCAATTGACAGTCAACCACATTGCTGAGGCTCTGGAGTCACATGTAGGCCAGACCGGGTAAGGACGGCAGATTTCCTTCCCTAAAGGACATTAGTGAACCAGATGGGTTTTTCTGACAGTGTCAGGTTCTGACTGAAAACAGACAGGTTTTCTCTCCAGATCGTCTGACACTCTTAGTCAAAAGAAAGCAGAGGGTCGTGTTTTATGCCGTGATTCCTGAGGGACACCGGCAAGAGTGGCTCCAGCGGCATTGGGGCCTAGATCTCAAATTAAAGTTATAGATCCCCCTCCTCCATCATCGGGGCATCAGAGAACGCACCCCTACCTCAAAATAGCCCACCTCCCCTCCCCCTCTGCAGTGCAGGCTTCCTTTCCTTCCCACCATCGCAATGCAGGCACAAACCCCTCCCCCCCCCCAAACGCCACCCCTCCCACATAATACAAAGCCTCCAAAAGGGTTTACCATAGGCCCCACTCCTGGCACTACCCTTGGAAAGCCTTTTGACAATAGCAGGACCAAACAATCCCAACACTAACCTCTGGTTCTGCAATATGGTGGGGGGACAGGGCACGGGGTCGAGAGGTGAGGGGTGGATATCCTGCCCAATGTATGTAAAACTAATTTTAGTCATGAACTTGAGGGAGTTTACTTCCTAAAATTCTGGTTGACATTCAAAGGCGGTTGAATTCTTAACATATTATTTCCGGGGGCTTTGTAACTGAGCATCACCCGGGCTACAGATAATTATTAGAAGACCATTCATGGTGGGATCCATGCTCTGTGTCTGAGCATGAAGTCTAGTGGAAATAATGGCCAATGCAGAGAGCTTTATTATGTCTAAAGATCTTCAGGGTGGCACGGGGGCACAGTGGTTAGCACTGCTGCCTCACAGCGCCAGGGACCCGGGTTCGATTCCCAGCTCGGGTCATTGCGTGGAGTCTGCACGTTCTCCCCATGTCTGTTTCCTCTGGGTGCTCCGGTTTCCTCCCACAGTCCAAAAAACATGCTGGTGGGTGCCCCAAAAGAGAAAATGCTGGAAAATCTCAGCAGGTCTGGCAGCATCTGTAAGGAGAGAAAAGAGCTGACGTTTTGAGTCCAGAGGACCCTTTGTCAAAACTGGTTGGGTGGATTGGCCATGCTAGACTCTCCCTCAGTGTACCCAAACAAGCGCCGGAGTGTGGCGACTAGGAGATTTTCACTGTAACTTCATCGCTGTGTTAATGTAAGCCTACTTGTGACACTAATAAATAAACTAAGCTAAAACTACCTTTAGAATGCTCTGCAGTTTGTTTAATGGACAATGCAGCTGCCATTCTTCAAACAGCATGATCAAACCAGAAAAAAACTAAGGTGAACAGTCGGTTAATGTATTTTAGCAAAGTATTGGACAGTCACCATAAACAAGACAGGCTCGCTTTATATCAAGTGAGTCTGGTTTACAAAGATCATCTACTCTAATGCAATTCTTACTAAGTGATTTACAGACCCACTGTTCTGGCACATTAGTGTTTATCACTCAGTAAGCACGGGCTTTGAGGAATTGCTGATGTCGGGAGAACTTTTTATCATGATTCTCGCTCCCCGATCAGTATTTTTTCAAGCATCTCCTCACTTGCTTGGCTCAGCATAGATTAGATTAGCACATACTCTTTGAATTTCAAAAGTAATTAATTGTGTGAGACCTTTGATCAATCATTATATAAATGCAAGCACTGACACGGTGCGTTGATCCGATATCTGCCTCACCAAGATCTCTACAGCCCGTACATAGTGTGTGAAGGGGTAATTTTAAGGGTTGCTAACGGCAGTCAATTTTTTCAGCAACCCCCGCCTTCTTTTGATGAATTAAAAATGATGAAAGGGACTGCAGCGAACTTCAAAAAGCCAATCGGATGAGATGGAACAGATGGTACATTATCTCCGACGGGGAGAAGGCCAAATCGATAACTCTTATCAGGAGAGATTGATGGCGATATTGCCATCCAGCTTAACTTTGGAAGAGTTGAAAACTTTTTGTTATGATGGTTCAGCGCTTTGGATTGGTAAATGACACGTGAGTTATACCATGATGCACAATTGAGAAATTGGTTTGAGAAATTAGTTCTAATGTTCCTCCCTAATGGAGCTGGAAATGCCATTAGTATGAAACTGGACAGCAGCAGTTAACGTTTTGTGAAGTATAAGCTCTCCATTTAGTATTGAAATAGAGTTTGGATTCTCAAAGAAGAAACTGCGACTGGAATCTTAGCGCCGTTCACGTCGGTGGAGTTTTCCCATCCCGCTGCAGTGAACGGAGATTTAGCTGGCTGCCAAGTTCTCCGACTTCGCTGCAGCGGGAACGGCTGGTAAGATCGAGCCCTGCTTGTTCTGCAGACTGAGAGGAACATCGTTTCAAATTGTCAATTGGCACCATGGGCGGGATCTTACCGGCACGTCCGCCCAATGTTCGTATGATCCCGCCCCGAGGCCAATGGAGAATGCCGTTCTCCAAGCCTCGCCCACCCCTGGAATTGGGGCGGGCGTGCCGGTAAAATTCCGGCCCATTGGGTGGGATTTTACGGCCTCGCTCGCCTCAAAACTGGAAAATCCCGCCCGAGGATCAACAGATCTTTCCATGGTCCGCCCTTCGCCTGCTCCAATTCCATGGCGGGCAGGATGGTAAAATTCACCCCAATATCAACAAATGAATTGGAGGTGAGGTGGAATTTAAGGCAGGGACATAACAATAAACAGAATCTAGTTAAACGGAACTTCTATGCAGTACAGCAAAGCCTCCTGATTTTCAAAAAATGGTCATTTCACTAATAAAATACAACTAGAAAATGGCATATCCAGAGTATAATCGTAATCTACCCACTCTCACTCCCAGCTTTTCCTCTATTTTTCCTGAGCTTTGTATTACAAGAAGGATGTGATCAAACTCGATTAGTTACAGAAATCAATGAAGATATCAACAGAAATGGAAATTTGTTCGCATGTGGAAATTTTGGATCGGCTCTGGACGAGAGGAGGCTGAGGAGTGATTTAATTGAAGTGTATAAAATTCTGAGGGCCCCAGATAGAATAGATAGAAAGGAACTGTTTACTGCGGCACGATGGCACAGTGGTTAGCACTGCTGCCTCACAGCAGCAGGGACCCGGGTTTGATTCCCAGCTTGGGTCACTGTCTGTGTGGAGTCTGTATGTTCTCCCCATGTCTGTGTGGGTTTCCTCCAGGTGCTCCGGTTTCCTCCCACAGTCCAAAGATCTGTGTGCAGGTAAGGTGCATTGACCATGCTAAAATTACCCTAGTGTCAGGGGGACTAGCAGGGTAAATGTGTGGGGTTACGGGAATAGGACCTGGGTGGGACTGTGGTCGGTTCGGACTCGATAGGCTGAATGGCCTCATTCTGCACAGTAGGGATTGTATGATTCTATTAATGATGTGGAGATGCCGGCGTTGGACTGGGGTAAGCACAGTAAGAAGTCTCACAACACCAGGTTAAAGTCCAACAGGTTTACTTGGTAGCAAATTTGCTACCAAATAAATTTGCTACCAAATAAACCTGTTGGACTTTAACCTGGTGTTGTGAGACTTCTTACTGTGATTCTATTAACACAGAGGTCAGTAACCAGGGGGCATAAATCTAATATAAGTGGTGGAAGACTTAGAAGGAAGGTGACATCTTTCACCTAGGGGGTTGAGGGAGTCTAGAGCAAACGGATTGAAAAGATGACACAGGCAGAAATTGCCATCGCATTGATAAAATAATTGGATGTCTACTTGAAGTGCTGTAACCTGCAGGGCTAAGGACCAAGCACTGGAAAGTGGGATTAGACTGGATAGTTGTTTATTAGGGGTGACATGGTGGCACAGTGCGTAGCATTGCAGCCTCACAGCGCCAAGGACCCGGGTTCATTGCACATTGTTCATTGTTCAGTTCTTTCCTTCACTAGGGTGGCATGTTGAACCTGACTGCCCTCTGGTGGATATATTCTTATTAACTTCCCCAGTTGAAAATAGCCTCCAAGTTATGTAACTTGTTTGCTAATCTTTACATATTGTCATTGAATAAGATTGAAACAGAACCACGGTCGAGTGTGGGAGAGAAGGGAAATGGTGTGCATTCGGGATTGGTCTTGCAACAAGCTGGTTTTCCTCTGCTATCTTTTAAGCCCCTTTAATATTCTCTGGGCTATTCGACAATATGTCTTCACACTGCAAGATTGTGGAGGATACAATTTATGACCATGATAGTCAGGTAAATGTCCTTGAGGGAAGGAAATCTGCCATCCTTACCTGGTCTGGCCTACATGTGACTCTGGATCACAGCAATGTGGTTGAGTCTTAAATGCCCACAGTTCCAGGGCAATTAGGGATGGGCAATAAATGCTAGTGCAGCTAGCAATGCCCATGTCTGATGAATAAATAAAAATAAGATAATCAGGCTAAACGTCAGGATATCTTTGACCTCCACGAGCTTCTGAAGAACTGCATTAATATGTCAATGTTGAATGATTACTATGGTGAAAGAATTAATCAAATTCCATGTACTTCCTTAGTAGGGGGCTCAATAACCAGTGGGCATAGATTTAAGGTAAGGTGCAGAAGACTTAGATGGAATTTGAGAAATAACTTATTCATCTGAAGGTTGGTGGGAATCTGGAACTCACTGCTGACTCCTGGGTAATTCAAGTAGAGTCTGTCAAAAATGGATCACCGGGGCCTTTCAATAGGAATTCTATTATCTTTCAGATGGACACTTGTCTGTTCCTCGCCTGATCTTCACCGCAACAATTCTACAGAGTCTTGGGAAAAGATCAATGTCAGTGACACCAGGAACAGCTCTGTTATTGCAACATAAAGCCCTGTGGAGTGACTTCTCAGGGCACCTCAACAACTGGGGACACTTCAGCTTATGCTCTTGAAGGTACATTGCGTAGATGATATGAAAATAAAAATTTCTGTTCAAATACTGTCTTTCACAATCTCCAAATATCCTGAAACCCTTTACAATCCTCATTAAAAAATATTAGGAAACATGGCCACCAATTTGTGCTCAGCAAGCTCCCACAAATGGCAATATCATTAATGAGCAGATCTATTGTTTTAGAATCCCTGATTGGAAGATAAATGTTGACCAGGACAGGAAGAAAACTCCCCTGCTCTTCTTCAAAATACTGCCTTTGGATCATCCATTTTAAGAACCCCCTCCTTGATCTCCATTCCAATACATCCAATTTAAAGGGCTTGGCTTAATATCCCACCCAAAAGATGGCACATCAAACAATACAGCATTCCCTCAGTACTACACTGGTGTGTCAACCTGGATTCCATCCTCACACCACTAGGTATACCAACTGCAAGAAGATGGTCATTGAGTTCAGTAGACACCAATCTTTCCTGCAAGCTCAGATAAGAGAATATCCAGCCACCACTCCTTGTAGAAACTCGTAAGTCACGCACAGTGTGCACAGTAGCACAAAACATTGAGGAACAGCAGCAGGTGGAGTGAGAGACCATTAACATTGCAGAAAATGATCATCAAATTACCAATAAATTGAGCATACATCCTGCATGAACATTGCATTCCAAGCATACTTTATTCAACACACGTTACCCTGTAATTAAATCAGAAATGGACAACTTCAAGAGCAAAAATAAACATGTAGTTAGGAATGTGCATCTGTATTCAAACAACAAAAATGTACATATTAATATGTTCTATGTAATTCTCTTTACCGCAAAATAGTTGATCTATGTGAGTCATTGGAAGTAAATATTTGGTACATTCATGCTACTTAGTGTACATTAAGGCCAGAATAACAATTATCTTTAAGCGTCAAATGCCCATCATGTTGCTATGGTTTGAGACCCGCCACCTTTGTTCTGATATCAACAGCTGGAAGCAACGCATTGGATTTTCCTCTTGCTGTATACATGGTGATTTTGGATTTCCTGAGTATAGCACGTGGAGAAATACTGGGACCCACCCCATTAGGGATCCCCACTGAATATCCCGTTAATTTGAATGGAGGCACTTGGGGGCCAAGGTTCCCTTACAAAGTGTGCAATCCCACTCACTTGATTTTTCATGCACTATACCTGAGCAATTCCCTGCTCTGTCCAAGACCGCAAGAAACTCCAAAGGGTCGTGAATGAAGCCCAATCCATCACGCAAACCAACCTCTCACCCATTGACTCCGTCTACACTTCCCGCTGCCTCGGATAACCAACCAGCATAATTAAGGACCCCATGCACTCTGGACATTCTGGCCAGAAATCTACCACCTCACCTGTCACAAAATCGGCGCAGGCAAGGGTTCGACAACGGAAATCTCTGTTGACCTCAGGTGGGAATTTCCAGTCTCGCCCGAGTGAGGCCGTAAAATCCTGCCCAATCTCTTCCACCATCTTCCGTCGGGAAAAAGATGCAAAAGTCTGAGGTCACGTACCAACCAACTCAAGAACAGTTTCTTCCCTGCTGGCATCAGACTTTCGAATGGACCGACCTCGCATTAAGTTGATCTTTCTCTACACCCTAGCTATGACTGTAACACTACATTCTGCACGCTCTCCTTTCCCTTCTCTATGTATGCTTCTTCTGGATAGCATGCAAGAAACAATACTTCTCACTGTATGCTAATACATGTGACAATAACAAATCAAATCAAATCAATTTGCCCATAAATTGGCTCTAACAATATCAGTGACTGACATCAGGAACTCGGTTCCAAATGACAACCCAGTGATCCACTACATTCATCACCACCATATTGTGTTGCTTTTAGCTGTTTGGTTTGGCACACGGATAGATTCACTTCCCATTTGGAAGTCAACAAAAGTCACTAATTCCATTTCCATTTTTCCTTTCAACTTTTTTCTGCAATTCATTACAGTAAACCCTGCACCCACACCAGACAAGTAGAAAATCCAGTAATTTAATACCTATTTTATTTAATTGTTCACCACTTTATACATGAGAGAATCTACATAAATATCAGTATTCTTCAACCATTTACCCCTAGAAAGCTTTTTAAACATTATTAAACCCTGTGCATGAAATACCCAATAATGATTACACTGCATTTTATTACATTTGACTGCAGTGGAACAGATAATTGTTCACCATTTACAGAGTACATTAGTGTAATTGTTAATGTGGAATTAGTAAACCAGATATCTGGATTAATAATCTGGAGAAGATGAGTTAAAGTTCACCATGAATTTGATGATCAGCCATGACCACGTTGAATGGCAGAGCAGGCTCGAAGGGCTGAATGGCCTCCTCCTGCTTCTGTTTTCTATATTTCGATGAAACTTAAGATTCTGAATTCTGTTTGAACATAAAATATGGAAATTTTGAAAAATGATAGCTGTAACAGTGATCACGCAGCTGTTGGAGCCTACTGTTAGGCCACATTTGGAGTATTGCGTGCAGTTCTGGTCACCACAATACCAGAAGGACGTGGAAGCTTTGGAGAGAGTGTAAATAAGATTCACCAAGATCTTGCCTGGTCTCCAGGGTGTTGACTATGAGGGGAGGTTGAATAAACTAGAATTGTTTTCACTGGAAAGATGGGGGCTGAGCAGAGACCTGATAGAAGTTCACAGAATTATGAGAGGCATAGATAGGGTGGATAGTCAGAGGCTTTTTCCCAGGGTGGAAGTATCAATTACAAGGGGGCACAGGTTCAAGGTGCGAGGGAGAAAGTTTAAGGGAGATGTGCAGGGGATGTTTTTCACACAGAGAGTGGTGGGTGCCTGGAACGCGCTGCCAGAGGAGGTGGTGGAAGCAGGCACATTAGCAACATTTAGGAGGCATCTGGATGGGTACGTGAATAGGGAGGGAATAGAGGGATATGGACCAAGGGCAGAAGGTTTTTTTTTGTAGTTTAGTTCAGGCATCATGACGACACGGTGGCACAGTGCTCAGCATTGCTGCCTCATAGCGCCACAGACCTGTGTTCAATTCCGGCCTCGGGTCACTGTCTGTGTGGAGTTTGCATGTTCTCCTCGTGTCTGCGTGGGTTTCCTCTGGGTGCTCTGGGTTTCCTACCACAGTCCAAAGATGTGCGGGTTAGGTTGATTGGCCATGCTAAATTGACCCTAATGTAAAGAGGATTAGCAAAGTAAATGTGTTGGGTTACGGGAATAGGGCCTGGGTGAGATTGTGGTCAGTCAAGACTCGATGGACCGAATGACTTCCTTCCGTGCTGTAGGGATTCTATGATTCTATGATCGGCATGGGCTTGGAGGGCCGAAGGGTCTGTTCCTGTACTGTATTTTTCTTTGTTCTTTGTTGTTTAATGGCCTTTAGGGAAGGTCTTGCCGAATGTGACTAATATGTTACTCCAGCACCATGTCAATGTGGTTTACTCTAAATCATTGCTGAAGTGAACTAGGAATGAACAATAGATCCTGGGGGAGAGTCAATGATCAGATAAGTTGATCTCCCAGGCTAGGGTAGAGCCAATGATCAGAGTAGCCAATGAGGTTTAACCAAGGTGTCAAAGACATCCCAGCCTTTTGGCTACAATGAAGCGTCAGCTCAAGCCCCGGATGGGGTCCAATGCTTTATTTTGTCAGCTTGCTTGTCTCCCTTGTGAGAACCATGAATTGATTCAATTTGAGTTTGTTTCCTTTGGGTGGAATTAAAATTGTGGAAAAAAAAATCCTGGACTTACCACTCACAAAGCGAGAAATAATATTAAAAAGGAATTGAAGATTTTCTTGAAATTCAGGAAAGTTTCAGCTCAGAGGTGGCCTCGCAGCAAAAAGCTGGATACACATGCCCAGTAAATGTAGCTTCAAATGTGTGCAAATGTGTCACTGTGTCAGTGACTTGGTAAAATGACAGAGTCCCTGCATCATAGTCCAACTGAACCCGGACCCTGCTGATGGAGTCTTTCAATGTTAGGTGCACAAATTTGTTATTATGATAGGCTGACAAAGTGCTAATGCAGAGATACAAGCACCAGGCCTTTGTGGTTTTGCGAAGATCAGAATTGCTACCTATCTTTGGTATGCTCCCGTACGCAATCCCTATTCCCCACCAGTTGCCCTTAATTTCGACGTCCCAAACATGGCGCCCACAGAAGAAACTCTGTGTACAGAGGATCTGAGTGTGGGTTTTGAACCTCAATGGGTTACTCGGGTAGAGCTGGTTCTGATATCTGTGTGTCACTGATTGCAGATCGTTAGACAGAATCAAGTGCTTGTTGGCGGTCTTTGAATCCAGGGTCAAAGGAAAGAATTGCTCTAGAGAAGAAAGGAATGGGTTTATCATGTTAATGACAGACCACTGCAGGATAGATTTGACAACATTTTCCAAATAGCACACCACAAAATGTCTTACAGATGGTGGTGTAGTGGTCATGTCACTGGATTAGCAACCCAAAACCGTCAGAGGATACAGCAGGATATAGATCAGTTGGCGACTTGGGCGGAGAGATAGCAGGTGGCGTTTAATCCGGACAAATGTGAGGTAATTCATTGTGGAAGGTCTAATACAGATAGGAAATATACAGTATATGGCAGAAGCCTTAAGAGTATTGATAAGCAGAGGGATCTGGGTATACAGGTACACAAGTCACTGAAAGTGGCAACACAGGTGGAGAAGGTAGTCAAGAAGGCATACGGCATGCTTGCCTTCATTGGTCGGGGCATTGAGTTCAAAAATTGGCAAGTCATGTTGCAGCTTTGTAGAAACTTGGTTAGGCCACACTTGGAGTATCATGTTCAATTCTAGTCGATACACTACCAGAAGGATGTGGAAGCTGTGGAGAGGGTACAGAAAAGATTTACCAAGATGTTGCCTGGTATGGAGGGCATTAGCTATGAGGAGAGGTTGGAGAAACTTGGTTTGTTCTCACTGGAACGACGGAGGTTGAGGGATGACCTGATAGAAGTCTACAAGATTATGAGGAGCATGGACAGAGTAGATAGTCAGATGCTTTTTCCCAGGGTGGAAGAGTCAATTACTAGGGGGCATAGGTTTAAGGTGCGAGGGGCAAGGTTTAAAGGAGATGTGTGAGGCAAGTTTTTTACACAGAGGGTGGTGGGTGCCTGGGACTCGCTGCCGGGGGAGGCAGTGGAAGCAGATACAATAATGACTTTTAAGGGGTGGCTGGACAAATACATGAATAGGATGGGAAAAGAGGGATATGGTCCCTGGAAGGGTAGGGGGTTATAGTTCAGACAGGCAGCATGGTCGGTGCAGGCTTGGAGGGCTGAAGGGCCTGTTCCTGTGCTGTAATTTTCTTTGTTCTTTGTTCAAAAGCCAGGGCTAATGCCCTGGGAACAAGGGCTCAAATCCTACCATGGCAGCCATTCATAAATATAGAATTGAAAGCCAGTCTTAGGATTGGTGACATTTTGATGATTGCTTAATTTTATTTATTAGTGTCACAAGTAGGCTTACGTTAAAACTGCAATGAAGTTACTGTGAAAATCCCCTCGTCGCCACACTCCGGCACCTGGTCGGGTATACTGCAAATTGTGAGGAGGATGTTACTCACAATAAGTATTTGTGGTGGAAGAATCAATCCAGACTGGTCTTTATGTTAAAGTTGGCTTATTGTAAGACACTTCCTCAGTGCTACTAGTTTACAAGAAGCTCTCCACACAAAGCGTTCCAGCTGTCTCTATTTAGAGGACAATCAATGTCACATGTTTAAGTAGCAATTCTCTTAACAAAGTAGTTGCCATGCTCTGTGATTAGTAGTACATTGACAGAGGACAGTGAGACTTCGAGAGGACATAACCAGCTGATGGAATGGGCGGACACGTGACGGATTAATTTAGTGCAAAAGTGAAATGATACACTTTTGGTTGGAGGAATGAGGAGAGACAATATAAAACAAAAGGTCACAATTCCAAAAGGGATGTAGCAAAAGAGAGACCTGGGGATACATTTGCACAAGTTATTGACAATAGCAGGGTAGATTGAGAAAGCCGTGAAAAAAGCATACTGGATCCAGTGTTTTCTAAATAGGGGCTTGAAGTACGGAAGAATGGAGGTTATTGTGAACCTTAATAAAACATTGGTTCAGCCCCAACTGGAGAATTGTGTCATCAATATAAATTTTAATTCCAGATTTTTATTGAATTCAAATTTCAACATTTGTCATAGTGAGATTGGAACCCGGGTCCCCAGACCATTACCCTGGGTCACAAGTCCAGTGATGTTACCACTACACCATTGCTTTGCTCCTTTGAGCCTGACCTGTGTGAGCCATTCAGCACCTCTGTTTCTGGACAGTGCCATGCCCACAGATAGATTCCTGACGGGCTTTGGAGAGGTTGTATTTCCAGAGCATAAATGTTGCCTTCTTTGGTGAGAATTTCTGGTATGTGTTTGATGTATTTAACTGCGTGGTTCCATTACAAGCATGGAATTCTCATTCTGATAACTGTTATTGGTAATCTGCAACAAATACGTAAACTGGGGTTGGTAAGACCTTAGACACAAGGAGCCAAGTGTAAGGTCAGGGGGCATATTGAGTCCTCTAGAATCTCATTGGTACTGCCTGTCATTCTCCTGCGCGGTGGTTTTAGTTTCAAGGTATGAGTTTTAAACCTCACCCAAATAATCTGTGGAAAACAGGTTCATGAACAAGCCAGCTTGTAGCATTTACAAATCAAAAGCTCAGCAGAGAAAGACCTAACAACTAGAAAATTCAAGTCTTTTATCATGTAGGAGTTGGTGTGGATTTTATATTGTGCAAACTCAATTGCTAACCGCAGCTATGTGGAATTATAACTATCTGAAGTTTCAATCCACCCACACCAAAACTATAAGCATTTCTTTAAATCAAAATGATGGGTTAATTAATTCAGTTCTTCTGTTTCTCTATAGGGGTATTGCATATTATAAGAATTCACAGGTAATAAGAGTATTAGGCATTTGGCTGACTGCCTATTTTACTGGCAACAACCCATCACCTTTTAGGATCTGTTCCCCATTCAATTAGATCTCAGCAGATTTGTACCTTAACCCCCATCAATCCACCTTGATTCTGTATTCCTTAAAGGTCCTAACCCAACAAAAATCTAAGAACCTGAGGGGAGAATTCTCCAGCCCTTCCAGCCGACAGGATCTTCCAAACCCGTCGCACGTGACACCACCCACCCCCCAGATTTGATTTGATTTGACTTGATTTATCATTGTCGCATATATTAACATACGGAGAAAAGTATTGTTTCTTGTGCGCTATACAGACAAAACATACCATTCATAGAGAAGGAAAGGAGAGAGTGCAGAATGTAGTGTTCCAGTCATAGCTAGGGTGTAGAGAAAAATCAACTTAATGCGAGGTAGGTCCATTCAAAAGTCTGATGGCAGCAGAGAAGAAGCTGTTCTTGAGTCGGTTGGTATGTGACCTCAGACTTTTGTATCTTTTTCCCAATGGAAGAAGGTGGAAGAGAGTATGTCCAGGGTGCGTGGGGTCCTTAATTATGCTGGCTGCTTTGCCGAGGCAGTGGGAGGTGTAGACAGAGTCAATGGATGGGAGACTGGTTTGGGTGATGGATTGGGCTACATTCACAACCTTTTGTACTTCCTTGCGGTCTTGGACAGAGCAGGATCCATACCAAGCTGTGATACAACCAGATGCTTTCTATGGTGCATTTGTAAAAGGTGGTGAGAGTCATAGCTGACATGCCAAATTTCCTTAGTCTTCTGAGAAAGTAGAGGCGTTGGTGGGCTTTCTTAACTATAGTGTCGGCATGGGGGGACCAGGACAGGTTGCTGGTGATCTGGACACCTAAAAACTTGAAGCTCTTGACCACTTCTATTTCATCCCCATTGATGTAGACAGGGCCATGTCCTCCGCTACACTTCCTGAAGTTGATGACAATCTCCTTCGTTTTGTTGACATTGAGGAAGAGATTATTGTTGCCGCACCAGTTCACCAGATTCTCTATCTCATTCCTGTACTCTGTCTCATCATTGTTTGAGATCCGACCCACTACGGTGGTGTCATCAGCAAACTTGAAAATCGAATTGGAGGGGAATTTGGCCACACAGTCATAGGTGTACAAGGAGTATAGTAGGGGGCTGAGAACACAGCCTTGTGTGGCACTGGTGTTGAGTATGATCTTGGAGGAGGGGTTGTTGCTTATCCCTGACAGCGGCACGGGCGAGGAATAGAAATCACTATCGGCTTCGGCGAGGTGGGAAGATCACACCAGCTGCTAATAGCGAGCTGCCTTCTCCTTGCGGGGTGGGGCTGGAGAAATCGGTCCTCAGTTTCTAAGTTTTCAATTGACCAGTGGCTTCAATGGTTTTCTGGGAAGAGATGGTTCCAGATTCCCACCCCCGCCAGATGTGTGAAGAGGTATTTCCTGGGATTACTCCTGAATGTTTTGTTCTGATTTTAAGGTTATCCCAGCGGGGTAATTAATTTTTCTATCCTATCAATCCCTTTAATCATTGTAAACATTTCAATTTAATTATCCCTTAACCTCCCACATTTAATTATCCCTTAACCTCCCACATTTAATTATCCCTTAACCTGTCCTCATACTGTAACTCTAGTATTATTATGGAGATGCAGTGGGCTGAACAAGATAACAATGTAGTCTCAGATTTATTCCGAAAATTGGGGAAAAAATGTGCCTCACTGTAAAACAAAGAGTTAGTAAAGGAGAATCATCCCTGCCCCACGTGATCTTCCTTCAGAAATATAAACACACCTTTTGATTCTCTTAGTAATCTTTTCATCTCATAAGATTTCAGGTTGCCAATCCATGGACTGGCTGCTATCACCTTCTGCGCTTTTGTGGAGAACCTGGATCTGCTTTCTATTGGGCGAAAGTTCTTGACGACCGCTGTCACTGCAAACAATAGAAGAAGAGAATTCAGATGAACAGAGTGTAAGAGGACGATGAGGATATCTTATGGTGCAGTAGTGGCAACCCTCCTCTGGGCCAGAAGCTCAAGATTCTAGCCCAACTTCAGGACTTGGTGGGCATGGAAATGCGTTCATAACGTGACCAAATAGGGAAGCAGATGATTACTAGAATGGGTGTAAATTGAGAGAGATGAATACTCAACGAGACCTTGAAGTCCTCGTGCATCAGTCGCTGAAAGTAAGTGTGCAGGTATAGCAGGCAGTAAAGAAGGCAAATGTTGTGTTGGCCTTCATAGTGAGAGGATTTGAGTATCGGGATAGGGATGTTTTGCTACAACTGTATAGGCTATTGGTGAGGCCACACCTGGAGTATTGTGTGCAGTTTTGGTGTCTTTATCTGAGGAAGGATGTCCTTGCTATACAGCGAGCACAGCAAAGGTTTACCAGGCTGGTCTCTCATGTGAGGAGAGACTACGTCAGTTAGGATTATATTCACTGGAGTTTAGAAGAGGGGGATCTCACATAAACTTATAAAAAATTCTAATAGGGTTAGACAGGGTAGATTCAGAAAGAATGTTCCCAATGGTGGGGGAGTCCAGAACTAGGGGTCATCGTCTGAGGATAAGAGGTAAACTTTTAGAACTGAGGTGAGGAGAAATTTCTTCACCCAGAGGGTGGTGAATGCGTGGAATTCACTACCACGGAAAGTAGTTGAGGCCAAAATGTTGTCTGATTTCAAGAAGAAATTAGATATAGCTCTTGGGGCTAAAGGGATCAAGGGATATGGGGGGGAGGGGGAATCAGGATATTGAATTTGATGATCAGCCATGATCAAAATGAATGGCGGAGCAGGCCCAAAGGGCCGAATGGCCTACTCCTGCTTCTAGTTTCTATATTTCTACATAAACAGATTGATTATCTCTAAATTAGTCTCTAAATCCTTCCAATATGCCTGATGGAAGGCAGTAAGACACTGAGGCAGGAAAAGAGGAAGGGTTTGGTCATCCATACTGCAACATGGAAATGACAAGACACTACAATACTTTGCCAAGCATTATCATGGACCCATCATGGACCCATTATCATGGGCGGCACAGTAGCACAGTGGTTAGCACTGCTGCTTCACAGCTCCAGGGACCTGGGTTCGATTCCCGGCTTGGGTCACTGTCTGTGTGGAGTTTGCACATTCTCCTCGTGTCTGCGTGGGTTTCCTCCGGGTGCTCCGGTTTCCTCCCACAGTCCAAAGCTGTGTGGGTTAGGTTGATTGGCCATGCTAAAATTGCCCCTTAGTGTCCTGAGATGCGTAGGTTAGAAGGATTAGTGGGTAAAATATGTAGGGATATGGGGATAGGGCCTGGGTGGGATTGTGGTCAGTGCAGACTCGATGGATCGAATGGCCTCTTTCTGTACTGTAGGGTTTCTATGATTTCTATGATCTATTGAAAGTACTTGATCACCAAAGCTGTCTAAGGGAATGGCACATGGAAGAGGAGAAGGAGGAAGGGGAGTACAGGCAGTCACAGTGTGGATGCAACAGACAGTGACAACAGTGTGGATAGAAGAATAGCAATGACAGTGTGAGAACTACAGGCAGACACAAAGTTTGGGGACAACAGACTGTGACACAGAGAGTGGGGTGGGGGGGAACAACAGACTGTGACAAAGGCAGTGTGGGGACAACAGACTGTGACAGACTGTGACACAGACAGTGCAGGGACAACAGACTGTGACACAGACAGTGCAGAGACAACAGACTGTGACACAGACAGCGGTGGGGGGGGGGGGGGGGGGGGGGAACAACAGACTGTGACAAAGGCAGTGTAGGGACAACACACTATGACACAGGCAATGGGGGCGGGACAACAACCTGTGACATAGACAGTGGGGGAACAACAGACTGTGACAAAGGCAGTGTGGAGACTAAAGACTATGACACAGATGGACTGAGTACAGTAGACAATAAACTGAACTCTCATATCCCTGGCATGTGACCCCACTGCACACTGACCCTATATTTTATCACTGGCTCCCCTTGTGTGCAGTTTTCCTTTACCCACCTGAGTGTTTCTGTGAAGATCGAATGTAACCACGCAGCTCTGCAGTGGGGTCCTGTACAACGAATCTTCCCTCACATTCATTGTCCCCTTTCAACATAATGCCTAAAGAAGATGCCACAAGAATTAAAACAAAGGAACAAATATTTGGGTTGGAAACCAGAGTACATTTCACTGCACTGAGAACTTTCCCCTGGCCTTGCCTGGGGGAGGGGGGTGCCGAAGAGGCTTAGCTGCTTTGTGGCATGTGCTTTGTAAATGTATGTGTTTGAGAGCACTTTGTGTGGAATCCCGTACTCAGTCCACAGAAACAACATCATCTATTTAACATTTAACTTTGAGTCAAGGGCAAGTCAGTGCTGGCAGCTATTAATGGTAAACTCACATTACAAAGAAATGGTTAAATGTGGAAATGAGTCAGTGACACGTGGACTGCAAACTCTCTGTTAAACCGTACAGTAATCTTAGACATTGAGCATAGTTTACCATACTATCACTAAACAAAGCCTGGCTCATGTTGAGATCTCGTGGGGATAAGAAACTTAAGGATATTAGTATGAGTAAAGAAATAGTACTGAAGAATTTAACATGAGCAAGTTGCGACAAATATCCTGGACCTGTCGCCTGGATGCTTGGCTTTTAAAAGAGGGAGCAGCAGAAAGAGTGGCAGCATTTGTTTTAATCTTTGAGAATTTCTTAAATTATAGAACAGTTTGCAAATATAGCCCCACTATTTAAGAAAGGAGGAAGAGAGAAAAAGGACACCAAAACAGAAAATGCTGGAAAGTCTCAGCAGGTCTGACGGCATCTGTGGAGAGAGAATAGAGCCAACGTTTCGAGTCTGGAAGACCCTTCAAAAGACTCCAGCATCCAGTCTCTAAACGTTGGCTCTATTCTCTCTCCACGGATGCTGAGAGACCTGCTGAGATTTTCTAACATTTACTGTTTTTGTTTCAGGTTCCAGCATCCGCAGTAATTTGCTTTTATCTTAGAGAAAATGGACAAGTAGGCCAACTAGCCTAACATCAGTGGCAGACAAAATGCTAGAGTCTATTATTAGGCATAGTAATCGGGTAGTTGGAAAATCATAAATAAGCAGAGTTTTATTAATTAATGAAAGAGGAAATCTCAGAATTCTTTGACAATGTAACTTGTAACTAAATGGAAAAGGTGACAAAATTGCATTTGAGTTTCAAAATACATTCAATATGGTGTCACAACAAGTCAGTTACATGGGTAAGATGGGTATAGAGGGATATGGGCCAAAGATGGGCAATTGGGATTAGTTTAGGGGTTAAAACAAAAGGGCGGCATGTTCAAGTTGGGCCCAAGGGCCTGTTTCCATGTTGTAAACCTTTATGACTCTATCACTCTATGACTCTAAGTCATTACAAAATGATTAAGAGTCACATTGATATATTAGCACAGATAGTGGGTTGGTTGATGAACTGAAAACAAGGAAAATTATATTTTAGAATTGCCTGTCTATAATGAACTGGGTACCACCAGGATCAGTATTTGCATCTCAGCTATTTATAGAAACATAGAAGATAGGAGCAGGAGGAGGCCATTTGGCTCTTCTTTTCATTATGATCATGGCTGATCGTCCAACTCAACAGCCTAATCCTGCTTTCTCCCCATAACCTTTGATCCCATTCATCCCAAGTGCTATATCCAGCAGCCTCTTGAATACATTCAAAGTTTTGGCATCAACTACTTCCTGTGGTAATGAATTCCACAGGCTCACCACTCTTTGGGTGAAGAAACGTCTCCTCACCTCCGTCCTAAATGGTCTACCCCGAATCCTCAGACTGTGACCCCTGGTTCTGGACTCTCCCATCATTGATATTAATAATTTCACAAGGAGACTGAGTGTAATGTATCCATGTTGATCATGAGTTAGGAAAGTAAACAGTGTGGAAGATGCAAAGAAGCAGAGGGATATAGATAAGAAATGTTGGAAAAGCTCAGTGTGCGCATCTGTGGAGAGAGAAACAGAGTTAAAGGGCCCCGTTCTACCGTCGGGCGCGAAAACTTGGTAAAGTTGGGTGTGAGGCAAGTAGCACGATCCACGCCCACCTCCATGCCAGTTCCCTCGTTACCCCCGAAAATGGCCGTGATCGGGACCGCACCCGAAACGGGTGCGACGACTATTTATATGCATTTGCATGCATTTGAATTGACTTAATGGGCTGCACGAGCAACCTCACTTCCCCCTTTACCACTGCGTTCGCCCATCCAGAGTCAACACGAAACAGACATGCTCTCCAAAGGTCCAATTTGGGAGCTCCAGCGAGAGAGGAGGTTAAGTGCCGAGCTTCCGACGGCTCTCTGCTTGAGATTGGTGTGGGGGGGTGGGAAGGGGTGGGGTCCGCTGCCACTCTGCCTGTGATCAGTGAGGCGGAAGAGGGGGTCCGCTGTCATTTTGCCTGAGATCGGTGGGAGGAAAGGAGGGAGTGGCCCGCGATCAGTTAGAGTGGCGGAGGGGGTGGGGGGATAAGGGAATCAGTCATGTTGTGGAGGTGGGGCAATGTATGTGGGGGCCAGGGGGAGGCATTATCAGGCCCCGGGAGCGATATGGCAGGGGAGCCACATTCTATCATTTTTTTTCCGTGCATGCGCAGTTGGAGGTGTCGATCGGAGCTGCAGGATTCCGGGCACGTTAAGCTCTGTCCACAGGCTTTTGCAGCACGATTCTGAGTCGCTGATATTTTTGCAGGCAAAGTACGTAGGGGGACACCTGAGAACAGGTCTAAAAGTCGGATCTGAAACACTCCCAGTTTCAAGTCCACCCAGAACTTCGAATGAAAATGGTAAAATAGTGCCCTGAGAAACAGAAGCTAATTACTCCTCCCAGGGTATTGCATTACATTCCAGTTGTGACAGGGTTGGTTTGTGTAAACAAAGAATCGTTGCCATGAATTTATGCGAGACAGTCAACTAATACCTCTGCTTTTGTAATCTGATATCCGAAGTGCGGGTGACAAGAGGAGAGTCAAGTCTATTTTAAGTTTCATGTGGCTGGGTGGATATAATGGTGGAGGGAAGATAAATGCTTCCAGAAGAAATAAAACTCCTTGCTGGGAGTCCTTCCCCTCCCGGCTCTGTGTGTGCTTGCGGCACGGTGGCACAGTGGTTAACACTGCTGTCTCACAGCGCCAGGGACCCAGGTTTGATTCCCAGGTTGGGTCACTGTCTGTGTTGAGTCTGCACGTTCTCCCCATGTCTGCGTGGGTTGCCTCCCACACTCCAAAGATGCTTTTGTAAAAATTCATTCGTAGGACATGAGGGTTGCTGGTTGGCCAGCATTTATTGCCCATCTCTACCTACCCTTGGAGGGCAGTTGAGAGTCAATCACATTGCTGTGGCTCTGGATTCACATGTAGGCCAGACCAAGTAAGGACGGCAGATTTCCTTCCCTAAAGGACATACGCAAGTTAGATTGATTGGCCATGTTAAATTGCCCCTTAGTGTCAGGGAGACTAGCAGGGTAAATACATGGGGTTATGGGGATAGGTGGGATTTGTTGTCGGTGCAGGCTCGATGGGCCAAACGGCCTCCTTCTGCACTGTAGGGATTCTATGATTCTAGTATTAATTATTTTTAAGTGCCTCACTTTAATTTGACCTTTGATTCCACAAACTGTCTGACATTCTGCTGCATGTTATACTTTGTAGTCTTGCGTCTATGTGTAATATTGTAAATAAAAACGACTTGAGAATTTTGAGCACTGGAGCTTAGCAGTGTGGTGTTTACCACCTCTTGGAGTAAACAGAGTGAGTATTGAGCAATGTGCGTGGGTGCCTGGCATTTAACATTGTGACACCCTGTAAATGTTGGCGCTGTGGAATGCCACCCTTCGATACCAGTTGCAAATCTTTGATTGCAGGAGCTGTGGGGGCTTGCTTTTAGAAATTACAATTTACTGAGAAATTGGTGAATAGGAATAGATTGGTGATATATCTTGACGCCAGGCTAAATAAATTAAATTATCATTTGGCAATGCACTGAAGATAATAAGGACAGGGAGAGACTGTCCAACAACCAGTTTGACACAATCAAATGGTTAGCACTGCTGCCTCACAGCGCCAGGGACCCGCGTTCAATTCCCGGCTTGAGTGACTGTCTGTGCGGAGTCTGCATGTTCTCCCCATGTCTGCGTGGGTTTCCTACGGGTGCTCCGATTTCCTCCCACAGTCCAAAAGATGTGCTGGTTAGGTGCACTGGCCATGCTAAATTCTCCTGCAGTGCAGCTGTCGGGGTGTGGTGACTAGGGCATTTTCACAGTAACTTCATTATTTAAAGTTTTAAATAAACTTTAAACTGAATCATGCTATACCAGTGTGGCTGAGAATACAGCAAGAAGTCTCACAACACCAGGTTAAAGTCCAACAGGTTTATTTAGAATCACGAGCTTTCAGAGCACTGCCCCTCCCTCAGGTAATGTCACATTCATCTGATGAAGGAGCAACGCTCCAAAAGCTTGTGATTCCAAATAAACCTATTGGACTTTAACCTGGTGATGTGAGACTTCTTACTGTGCCCACCCCAGTCAAATGACGGCATCTCCATATCATGGCTGAGAGTAAGCAGGGTAGAATGCTGACGTGTGTGGATAGCAGCAAGGACAGGATGAATAGTGACAATGTGAAGGTGTACGGACACTGGTTTATTCATTGGGGACATGGTATGCTTATCAAATTGTTCAGTAATGTTTAGAATAAGTTAATCTGCACCAGTGTGAGGAATGGTTTGGTGTGTGAAATGTAGATTTCTCATTCCACTAATAATTATTTTCACAGCTCTGTGTCTGCGTGACTTTGGACAGTCCAAAATCTCCAAAAGTGACATGATTTGTTTGCTATCAGGTCTTTGTATGTGAGCAGAAATGGGGCTTTCCCATTTGTCTGTGTGAGGAGTGGGCTTGCTTGTTTGCTCTGTGCACGGAGCAGTCTCGCTGGATCAGCTGGTCCATTCCTACCTGTTGATTTTGTACCTTCGTACATTCCTATCACTTCCTCTATGGCCAAGTAGTACTGTTTAGATTCCTCCGTCCTGTTTCTGAGAAGTTGAGATATACTGGACAGATCCAGGGTGAGCTCTGGAGTATCTGGATATGTGACATTCTGAATCTCAGTAACTCTGTAATGACAGAGAAAAACAATACCTTAATCTGGGAGAGATTTCAGATTGAACTTCAAATATTAGCAGGCGATCACTGCAATGGCTCAAGCTTTTCCTGAAATTGTCCGACAAATCACCCAGAAAAGGTCATCTGCGGTTATCTCTCCATAGTCAACAAGGATCTCCACATACTCTGTGTGATCTTAGTTTGCGATTGTTTCCACTCCCTTCAGGAATTTCAATGTATTCCAGTTCAGTCCCTTGGTAGAAAATCCATCAGGTGTGAAACCGAACGTTAGCAGCTCCCTGCACCAAGAGTGCATCAAGTTCAATATGAAGTAAGCGCTGGGTGAGCAGACATTCCCTCTCAACTATCAGGAAACCTGAAGCCATTGACTTCAGCCGCACCACAAACTTTATTCCTTCGCCATGACCCCATCCTTCCCTAAAGGAACTGTCAAATAATGAACCATACCATTTGCAACGTGGGGCAGCATGGTGGCGCAGTGGTTAACACTGCTCCCTCACAGCTCCAGGGACCCGGGTTTGATTCCCAGTTTGGGTAACTGTCTGTGTGGAGTCTGCATGTTCTCCCTGTGTCTGCGTGTGTTTCCTCCGGGTGCTCCGGTTTCCTCCCGCAGTCCAAATGATGTGTGGGTTAAGTGAATTGGCATGCTAAATTCTCCCTCAATGTACCCGAACAGGCACCGGAGTGTGGCAACTAGGGGAGTTTCACAGTAACTTCATTGCAGCATTAATGTAAGCCTACCTGTGACACTAATAAATAAACTTTAAACTTTAAGCTTTGACCCAAGATCAGCAGCGAACCACATATCCACTCCATCACCACGACCACCTAATCCCACCTCCAAAACATCACCAAACACTGCAGCGTCTCATCTGCTCCTGAAATCCTCATCCATGTCTTTGTTAGGACTCTGCATTTACCTGCTCTGTCATTTTTTTTTGTCTTATAGATAGGTTCCTAATTGGTAAAGGGATCAAGTTTACGGGGTAAAAGCGAGAGAATGGGGTTCAGAAACCTATCAGCCCTGAATGAATGGTGGAGCAGACTCAATGGGCCAAATGGTCTAATTCTGCTCCTATATCTTATGGTCTTATGTTGTTCCAGCCTGCTTCTCTACCTTACCTCCTATATAAATTCGAATCCATCCAAAATGCTACCACACACATCCTGTATTTTACCAAGTGCCATTCACACATCAGTCCTGTGCTTGCTGCATTGGCTCCTCGTCAGGTTCAGTGTTAAATTTCTCACACTTGATTTAATATTCCTCCATGGCATCACCCCTCCCTATCTCTACAGCCTCCTCCATTCTACAATTCAATTCTGGCCTCTTGAGCATACCTAATGTTTGGAGTTTCACTGTTAGCAGCAGTGCCTTCATTGGATCAGGCTATACTCTCTAAAATTCTCTCCTTAAACCACTTCACCACTTAAAGCCTTTTTTCTTCTTTAAGGCACTCCTTAAAAATGGCCTCTTTAACCAAGTAAGAAGTCTCACAACACCAGGTTAAACCTCTTCAACCAAAACTTTGATCACATGGTTCAATGTTAAATGTTGTTTGATAACACTGTTGTAAAGCACCTTAGAATGTTGCACTACATTGAAGGTGTTGTATAATCCAAGTGAAGGAACAGCCTCTCACAGTTCCCTGTGGAAACATTGTTTTCTCATCTCTCCATTCTGTCCCGATTCTATCTCAGCTCAGAGTAACACCTCATCTGCAAGATAACACCTCTGACAATGTAGCATTCTCTCAGTGCTCCACCAAAGGGTCAAACTACATGATGTGATTAGAGTGTTGTTTCACTGAAAACAATCTCATAGCTTCCCTGAAGAAATCCAATATCTATGCCGACTCCAGAACTCACCAAGCTTTGAGACTTTGGTGGCAATACGCAAAAGCTAAGTTGAATGCAAACCTCCAACTAATTCATCTATCAGCTCCTGTAAGCACCCTTGTGGAAGGGTTTACAAACTGCCCAATGGACATATCACCCATCGAACTGGAGTGGAAGCAAGTCATCCTCAATCCTAAGGAACTACCCAAGAGCTACACTGACCAGCCTTCCTCCCCATTCCCTTCTCCCAGGGTGATGGAACTCATAAATTTCTGATTCCGATGAGACCCTGTCAGCTGAGACATATTGGAATGTTCTGAAGGTGTAGTGAGGAGCCATCCAATTGAAGTTCTTTCTTGGCAAGGCACCGCAAGTTTCTCTTATTGAGAAGAGGGAGGAACAATGCCAGTCACATTTCCCTTTAGACTGTGTGCATCAGTGATGCTTCATCTCAGCAGCTTAAACTATACTATCAGGATATCATGGTCTCTCAATCTTTAATTCTTCTCCAGATAGTAACGATGATACCCATGAGTAACGGAAAGGCACCTACCTGGAAAGGAGCCACTTAGAATTCTGCAAATGAGAAGAGAGGAGATTAAAGTATTGAATTAACAAATCAGCACTTTGTTGAATCAAACAGAAATGAATGCTATTTAGGGTGAAGAATTGAGTGATGGTCTTTAGAGCGAACCACAGTCACTAAATAATGAGATATTTCTCTACATTCTGAGGTCAGAGGCAATAATGTTGGAGGCAGAAAGAACAAGTTTATAATTACCCCCCAGTGTCAGCCTGTACTAGTTCAAAGTGTAAGGTCAGTTGGTGAGGGGAGAAGCTGATCCGGAGGTGGAAGGAGGTAGTGCGGGTGTTTAGGGAGTGATCAGGTGATCAAGTGGTGGGGGGAGCTGTGCGGGGGTAGTCGAGTGTTGAAGAATAGCCGGGGGAATGCTGGGTAGTCTGTGGGGTAGTCAGGAAGGAGGTTTGTAGGGGGGAAGTGGGGGGTGTGGTCTTCCAGTGCATCTTTTGAAGCACCTCTGGGGTATGGCAACCTCTCCTGCCCAAGGAAACAGAGGTTCTGGGACGGTGTCACAGTGTTACTGAGAGGAGTATTATAGCTACAGAATGATGTATTTAAACTCCCCAGTTGCCATGGTGGGACTTGACCTCATGCCTCTGCTTTACTAGCCCAGTAGCACAACTCCAAAGCAGAACGTTCTCCTGGCCAACATTTCTCACTGCTTCCACCAACATGTTTGAGGTGTTTTCACTGGTCAGAAGGAGGGCCATTCATCCATTTCCAGTCTACTAACCCCTCCTTCGCCAAGATTTTTCAGCCTCGCTGTGGAGGACTTTCTCATTGGCCGATGCGGCGAATCTAAATTGCTGTTGACTTCGGCGGGACTGGAAAATCCTGCCGGGGGAGGGGCCAAAAAATTGTTTCATGTCCAGCCAGAGGGAACAAGACTGACTCCATTTTAATTGGTCACTCATGTCCACTGCTGTCTGGGGCACCAATGCCGCCCCCTCTCCACCTCCCCCCCCCAATCAAATAACAGCTTCAAAAATAATTCCTGACTGATGAAAGATTTGAGAGATATCCCAAGGACAAAATAACATCTGATATAAAGAAAATTGCTTTCACTTATCTGCTTGGGTTGACTTTGATGATTAGAGTCCCTCTGGAATTGCACTAGATTAACATCAGTGACTTCAGCAACAGAGGAAAAGCGGACTGTATCTTCCTTCGGGGAAAAGTTACTGAAGTCTGAGGTCACGTACCAACCGACTCAAAAACAGCTTCTTCCCTGCTGCCATCAGACTTTTGAATGGACCTGCCTCGCACTAAGTTGATCTTTCTCCACACCCTAGCTATGACTGTAACACTACATTCTGCACTCTCTCCTTTCCTTCTCTATGAACGGTATGCTTTGTCTGTATAGTGCGCAAGAAACAATACTTTTCACTGTATGTTAATACATGTGGCAATAATAAATCAAATCAAATGAAAGCAAGTTGAAAAGAGAATTGGAGTACCTGAATGAAATAGAGACAGTCTCCTTGCATCAGATTCTGTGCTTCATCTTTTATTAATTTTATCTGTTGCATCACCTCGGTTATTGCTTCTGAACAGTTTCGAATCTGTGAGAGCACTCGCAGCTCCTCCTGATCGATCAGTTTCAGTATGTTCTCCTCATCGTCCTCCAACTGTTTGCCCCATTCACTGAACTTGTTCGACAGGTTCCCTTTCAGCTCATTGGAAAGCATCTAAAAATCCAAGCCAAGCTCTTGTGACTATCTATTTACACACGGGCACTGCATAGTATAGGGTTCTGTTCAAATTGAGGATCACAATTGGTTAGGACAGATTGACATATTGTATGTTCAGATCGGAATTCTGGAACAGGGATCTTAAAGTACAAAATGACAACGGTGTAACAGATGAAAGCTTGTAGAGCTGTGCTGCCTCCACATTTCACCGTTTAGATAGAGATTGAACCCACAAGAAAAGGGGTCTTGTATTGTAATGTGAAACAAGCCTCCTGGAGTGACTCACAACCTGTTCCCAGCTGCCTGGGAAGCCATAGCCCAGTGGTATTATCACTAGACTATTAATCCAGAAACTCAACGAATGTTCTGGAGACCCGGGTTTGAATCCCACCACAGCAGGTGGTGGAATTTGAGTTCAATAAAAAATATCTGGAATAAGAATCTACTGATGACCATGAAACCATTGTCGACTGTCGGAAAAACCCATCTGGTTCACGAGTGTCCTGTAGGGGAGGAAATCTGCCATTCTTACCGGGTCTGGCCTATATGTGACTCCAGAGCCACAGCAATATGGCTGACTCTCAACTGCCCTCAGGCAACTAGGGATGGGCAATAAACGCTGGCCAGCCAGCGATGCCACATCCCATGAATGAATACTGCTGCTCCATGTCTAACAAACCATACCAATGAGTGATATTTGTATCATGGTTTTAAGGTAATGAAACAGCCTGAGACACATCAGAGGGCATTATGAATTAAAGCATGACACTGAGTCACACAAGGTAATATTAGGTCAGCTGACCAAAACTCTGGTCAAAGTGAATGGTTTGGCAGACTGCGTTAAAGGAGGAAAGCGAGTTAGAGAGGTGGAGATGTGTGGGGGGGCGGGAGAAGGTATTCCAGGGTTGGGACCAAGGCAGCTGAAGGCATGTCCACCAATGATGAGTAATTATAATGGGGGATGCACAAGAGGCCAGAGTTGGGGGAGCTCAGATACTCAGAGGCTTTATGGGTGGAGGAGGTAACAGGGATAGAGAGGAGAAAGGCCGTTGAGGGATTTTAAAACAAGGATGAGAATTTTAAAGATAAGGGGTAGAATTTTGCACTCTGTGCCTGGGTGGGATTGCGGTCAGTACAGACTCGATGGGCCAACTGGCCTCCTTCTGCACTGTAGGGATTTCATGATTCTATGAATGCTGCCGAGACGGGGGGGGGGGGGGGGGGGGGGGGGGGGGGGGGGGAGGGGACCCAGCGTGTAACTCTCCAGCTGTGCAGCCGAGTTTCCTCTCCAGATTCTCTGGCACTCTGTGCACAAACAATCTGGGGGTGTGGCTTTTGCTGGCGGGGCGGGGCCAGATAGAGCCCACAATGCCAGCTTCACAGAGATTGGCCACATTTGTACTTAAAAAGATTAATCACCACCACCTCATCCCACCATGGATAAGGGGAAAACCTCCCACATGTACCGGGCAATCCCACTCTCATGCAAAAGGGGAAATACCCCCAATTGGAGCTTCCTTCCCAGAGGACCCACCCTTGGCAGCGCCAGGGTACCAGTGGACATTGCCTGAGTATGTCTCTCTCCCCTGAGGGCGATATTTACCTATACACCCCTGGCAGGTTCCCCTAGACTGTTACACATTTTTAAAAAGCAGTTGTCAACCTCACCAACGTGACACTAATGCTAAATGTGGGGGGGACATACAGCGGAGAGGAGCCCGTTATTTATATTAAAATTTATTAAAATGTATTTAAATGAGGCTCCCGCCCAGATCACCGGCGTGGGGTGGGGAAAATCAGAAACCGAGATTTAGCCAGCGAGAATCTCGTTTTCCGATTCTCGCGAGATTTCGCGCCCATGTCGCCAGTTGCACTCATGGCTAACGCAGGCGCAGAATCAACCCCCTAGACATTGCTTTTAGATTGGGGGCCAATGCAGGTCCACAAGCACAGGGAAAATAGGGGAATAGAACCTACTGTGAGCTAAGACATGGCAGAGTTTTGGACAACCTCAAGTTTATAGAGGGTAGCACATGTGAAAACAAGCAGGAGTGCATCGGAATAAAGGATATTTATTAGATTTATTGAATATTTGCTAATCTGTAACAAGACCAACCTGATTATTAAGGTAGCAAAACATTGCGGATGCTGGAATCTGCAAATAAAACAGAGAAAGCTGGAAAAACTCAGCCAGTCTGGTAGCATCCGTATGGAGTCAGCATGATCCTTCTTCAGAACTAAACAGAGGTGACAATGTGATCATATATAGAAGAGTTGGAACAGTGATTAGTGGGAGCTGGGAGGGATTGCAATAAAGATGTAGCAAAAGTTAAAATTATTGAGCAGTGCTTTTGAGGTGGGTGTTAACTCAGTTTAGAGGCAAATTTAATTACAGAATTGCTTCTACCTTTATTTCAACTTCTGATTTCTCCAAGTCTTGCTGTTTGATGCAACAATTCTGTTCGACACTCCAAAGGTTCTCAACTTCAATCATCACTTCTTCCTACGAAAAGAATTGAAATATTCTGAACAGGAGTTTAAGAAGTAAATGATTCAATGCCAGTTGAATCTTGATAGTAAGTGGCTCCGGAGATGGTCAGAGTCACAGAACAGAAATATTAAGGATTCCAGCAGGGAGTGACACGTTCCCAGGGAGTGGGGATGTCACTAACGTGAGGCGATAATGTTTTTACCCTATACCCAACCTGTGTTGACTGTGATTGAAGGACCCTTCTGGAAGTGTGAGAATGTAGAACTATCCCAACTTACTTGTTAGCTGAGAGATTTTCACTGCTCTTAACGCCCTTTCACCAGTCACACATTGGGCTCCTTTCTCAGCTGAGTATGAAACAAGTTAGTAAGGCCACACATGGAATAATGTGTACAAGTTCTGGTCACCCTATTATAGAAAGGATATTATTAAACGAGAAAGAGTGCAGAAAAGATTTACTAAGATGCTACCGGGACTTGATCGTTTGAGTTATAAGGAGAATTTGGATAGACTGGGACTTTTTTCCCTGGAGTGTAGGAGGCTTCGGGGGTGATTTTTTAAAAAATTCATTTGTGGGACATGGCCGCCACTGGCAGGCCAGCATTTATTGCCTCTCCCTAGTTGCCCTTGAGAAGGTGGTGGTGAGCCGCCATCTTGAATCGCTGCAGTGCATGTGCTATGGGTTGACCCACAATGTCGTTAGAGAGGGAATTCCAGGATTTTGACCAGCGATTGCGAAGGGATGGCGATATAGTTCCAAGTCAGGATGGTGAGTGGCTTGGAGGGGAACTTGCAGGTTGTGATGTTTTAGAGTCTTATAGAATCTTATAGAGTTCTATAAAATAATGAGGAGCATAGATAAGGTAGATAGTCAAAATCTTTTCCAAAAGATAGGGGAGTCTAAAACTAGAGGGCATAGGTTTAAGGTCAGAGAGGAGAGATACGAAAAGTATCCAGAGAGACAATTTTTTCACTCAGAGGGTGGCGAGTGCCTGGAACAAGCTGTCAGAGGCAATAGTAGACGTGTGTACAATTTTGTCTTTTAAAAAACATTTAGACAGCTACATGGATAAGATGGGTATAGAGGGATATGGGCCAAATGCGGGCAATTGTGATTAGCTTAGTGGTAAATACTGGGCGGCATGGACAAGTTGGACTGAAGGACCTGTTTCCATGCTGGAAACCTCTATAACTCTATGGGCCCGATTTTACCATTGCGTCGCGCCTGTTTTCGGGTGCGAAAACATGGTAAAGTCGGGCATGAGGCCATTAACGCGATCCGCCCCCGGGTCTGCGCGCATGCCCACTCTACCAAGGCCCGAAAATGGCCACGATCCGATTCGTGCCCAAAACGGGCGCAACAGCGATTTAAATGCATTTGCATGCATTTAAATTGAATTAATGAACTGCCCGCCCAACTTTACCAGCATTTCCCCCTTTACCATCGTGTTCGCCCATCCAGATTCGGCGCAAAACAGACATGTATTTAAATCATCGCTGCGCCCATTTCAGGTGCAAATCGGATCACGGCCATTTTCGGGCCTTGGTAAAGTGGGCCTCTGCGCGGACACGGGCGCGGATCGCATTAATGGCTTCACGCCCGACTTTACCACATTTTCACGCCCATTTTCGGGTGCAACGCAATGGTAAAATTGAGCCCTATGACTCTAAGTTCCAATTTTTGCAGGCATAAGTAATGTTGATTCTGTATTTAATATCCCCTCACAAAAAGGCCTTCCCTCTCCTCTCCACTGAAATATTTATATAAATGCTCTTCAGAAGACAGCAAGCTACAGAACTGGTGCTCTGATCAACTGGCTAATTACCACCATTCCAACAATAGGAGTTAATGGGACAGATACAATGGCCCAATTTTACCATTTTGATTCTAAGTGCTGAAGATGGGCGCAATTCAGATCCAACTTGGAAAACTGCTCTCAGGCGCCCCCATTCGCACTCAGCCCCCCAAAAAATCATGAGTCTGAATCGCGCTGTGGGCGGGGCTTAGTGCGTCAGAAATGATCGGAACTCTGAACTGCGCGTGCACAGTGGGGAAAAAAATTTGAAAATCGCGCTGCTGCCACATCGCTCCCAGACCGCAAAAAGTGGATAAATCGGCGCAGGAGCGAAATGTGGGAGCGATGATCCCCACAGATATCACCCCCCCCTACAACATAACTGTCCCCCTTATCCACCCATCCCCCACTACCCAGACTGATTGCGACCCTCTGCCCCCTTTCCCCCACACCGATCACCCGCAGAGTGGCAGCAGACCCCCCTGCACCCCCCCGCCCCCCCACTCCCACGAGACGAGAATCTGGCCTCCCTCTTCCTCCCCCTCACCAGACAACAATCTGGTCTCCCTCCGCCGTCCCCACCCCCACCAGACAACAATCTGGCCTCCCTCCGCCCTCCCTCCCCCACCAGGGAGTGATCTGGCCCGCCTCCCTCCCCCCCCTGCCCCTCCCACCACCGATCTGAGTCAGAGAGCTGTTGGAAGCGCTGAACTCACATCTGCAGAAGCTGGACCGCCCGAAACAGACCTTTGCCGAGCATGTTTGTTTTGTGCCGAATCCGGACAGGCGAACGCGATGGTAAAGGGGAAAATGCTGGTAAAGTTGGGCGGGCAGTTCATTAATTCAATTTAAATGCATGCAAACGCATTTAAATCACTGTTGCGCCCGTTTCGTGCGCAAATCGGATCGTGGCCATTTTCGGGCCTTGGTAAAATGGGCATCTGCGCGGACGCAGGCGCAGATCACATTAATGGCCTCACGCCCATCTTGACCACATTTTCACGCCCGAAAATGGGCGCGACGCAATGGTAAAATCGGGCCCTATATTGCCAAATGTAAGTCTTCAACCAATTCGATTCACTCCTCGTGATATCAAGAAACAGATAAAAGCACTGGAAACCACAAAGGTGACGGGCCCTGACAATATTCTAGGAATAGTACTGAAAGACTTGTGCTCCAGAACTTGCCGTGCCCCTAGCCAAGCTGTTCCAGTACAGTTACAACACTGGCATCTACCCGGCAATATGGAAAATTGCCCAAGAATGATTTGTACAAATAAACAGGACAAATCCAACACGGCCAACTACTGCTCTATCAGTCTACTCTCGATCATCAGTAAAGTGATGGAAGGGGTCATCAACAGCGCTATCAAGCAGCACCTGCTCAGCAATAACCTGCTCAGTGATGCACAATTTGGGTTCCGCCGGGGTCACTCAGCTCCTGACCTCATTACAGCCTTGGTTCAAACATGGACAAAAGAGCTGAATGCCAGAGGTGAGGTCAGAGTGACAGCCCTTGACACCAACGCAGCATCTGACCAAGTGTGGAATCAAGGAGCCCTAGCAAAACTGGAGTCATTGGGAATTGAGGGAAAACTCTCCTCTGGTTGGAGTCATACCTGGCACAAAGGAAGATGGTTGTGGTGGTTGGAGGTCAATCATCTCAGCTCCAGGACATCTCTGCAGGAGTCCCTCAGGATAGTGTCCTAGGCCCAACCATCTTCAGCTGCTTCATCAATGACCTTCCTTCTATCAGAAGGTCAGAAGTGGGGATGTTCGCTGATGATTGCACAATATTCAGCACCATTCGCAACTCCTCAGATATTGAAGCAGTCAATGACTAAATGCAGCAAGACTTGGACAAAAGCAGTGTTGATGACCTCTCCCATCATTGTACTGATGATTGAAAGTAGACCGAAGGGACAGTAAGTGGTATGTAACATTTGCGCCGTACAAGCGCCCCACAATGACAATCTAAAGCACGAATGAATCTGACCATAGCCCCTTGACATTGAATGGCATTACCATCACCAAATCCCCCACCATCAATATCCTGGGGGTTACCATTCACTGGGACATAGACCAGCCATAGAAA
This sequence comes from Mustelus asterias, assembly GCF_964213995.1. NCBI lineage: Eukaryota > Metazoa > Chordata > Chondrichthyes > Carcharhiniformes > Triakidae > Mustelus > Mustelus asterias. Next base: position 83,062,155 of record NC_135817.1, read on the forward strand.
TATGGCAACAGCAAGTCAGAGGCTGGGAATCCTGTGGTGAGTAACTCACCTCCTGACTCCCCAAAGCCTGTCCACCATCTACAAGGCACAAGTCAAGTGTGTGATGGAATATTCTCCACTTGCCTGGATGAGTGCAGCTCCAACAAAACTCAAGAAGCTCGACACCATCCAGGACAAAGCAGCCCCACTTGATTGCTACTCCATCTACAAATGTTCACTCCTCCATCAACACACATGTCTATCACCTACAAGATGCACTGCAGCAACTCACCAAGGTTCCTTATACAGCACCTTCCAAACCCACAACCACTACCACCTAGAAGGGCAAGAACAGCAGATACTTGGGAGCACCACAACCTGAAAGCTTCTCTCCAAATCCCTCACCATCCTGGCTTAGAAATATATCACCGCTTTTTCACTGTCACTGGGTCAAAATCCTGGAGCTCCCTCCCTAACAGCACTGTGGGTGTACCTACAACACTGCAACTGTATTGATTCAAGAAAGAAACTCACCACAACCTTCTCAAGGACAATTAGGGCAGTAAATACTGGTCCAGCCAGTGACACCCACATCCCACAAATGAACTAAAAAAAAGATACCCCAGTCTGCATATCTGTAAACATTCCCACGATTGATGATGGTCAGATTTGCCAGACCGTGATCGCTTCCATTCTCACACTTCATGCATTAAAGACAAAAATAAGAACAATTTGCATTTATATATCACCTTTAATAGAGTAAATCGTCCCTAAGAAATTGACAGGAGCGAAATCAGACAAAAATAGACATTGAACCAAAGAATAAGGCATTTGGATAAGTGATTGGTCAGAGATAAATCTAATGGAGAATCTTACAGGACGAGAGAGAGACAGAGAGAGAGACAGAAAGAGAGAGAGAGAGAGACAGAGAGAGAGAGAGACAGAGAGAGAGAGAGAGAGACAGAGAGATAGAGAGAGAGACAGAGAGAGACAGGGAGAGAGAGAGAGAGAGAGACAGAGAGAGAGAGAGACAGAGACAGAGAGAGAGAGACAGAGAGAGAGAGAGACAGAGAGAGAGAGAGAGAGAGAGAGAGACAGAGAGGTAGAGAGAGAGACAGCGAGAGAGAGAGAGAGAGAGACAGGGAGGTAGAGAGAGAGACAGAGAGAGAGAGAGAGAGACAGAGAGATAGAGAGAGAGACAGAGAGAGACAGGGAGAGAGAGAGAGAGAGAGACAGAGAGAGAGAGAGACAGAGACAGAGAGAGAGAGAGAGACAGAGAGAGAGAGAGACAGAGAGAGAGAGAGAGAGAGAGAGACAGAGAGGTAGAGAGAGAGACAGCGAGAGAGAGAGAGACAGAGAGAGAGAGAGAGACAGAGAGAGAGAGAGAGACAGGGAGATAGAGAGAAAGAGACAGAGAGAGAGAGAGACAGGGAGATAGAGAGAGAGTTGGAGTGGCAGAGAGGTTGGCACGGTGGCACAGTGGTTAGCACTGCTGCCTCACAGCGCCAGGGATCCGGGTTTGATTCCCGGTTTGTGTCACTGCCTGTATGGAGTTTGCATGTTCTCCCCATGTCTGCGTGCGCTTCCTCTGGCTGCTCTGGTTTCTTCCCAAAGCCCAAAAGATGTGCGGTTAGGTGCATTGGCCATGTTAAATTCTCCCTCCGTGTATCCGAACAGGCGCTGGAGTGTGGCGATTTTCACAGTAACTTCATTGCAGTGTAAGATTCTCCATTACATTGTGACTAATAACTAAACTTTGTGAGCTGCTGGCTGGCTGGTTCATCCATAGCTAGCCAAGAGAAAGTCAGGTTAACATTTCTAATATGTTTCAAGATTTGCCCTGCACAGACATTTATAGCATTAAATTATTTCTGCTAAAAATGGTTGAACAGCATTTAATCAATCTAGATAACTTCCTAGAGTTAACACGGGTTCTGGCATATAAACAGAATCAAAATTTACCTTAATTTCAGCTTCTGTTTCAGCTAGGCTCACCATTGTATGGGACTTATGGCTGCCTATCACTCCACATGAAGAACACACACAGACAACATCATCAATACAGAAGAACTCAAAGATCTTCTCATGGTCTGGGCATTTTCTCTCAGTAAAATCAGCCACAGGGTTGACAAGTACGTGATCTTTCAGGACCACTTTTGTCAAATGCGGCTTCAAATGAACGGCACAGAAAGAGGTTTCACATTTCAAACATGTCTTCACAGCTGGGGTTTGATTCTCGCTGCAGTGATCACAGGTAACAGTGGCAATGCTCCTCTCCAAACTGGGCTTGGAATCGAATCTGCTGTGACACTCAGGACAACTGAACCCATCCTGATCCACTGCTTGGGTCCAAACACCCTCGATGCACTTGAGACAAAACTTGTGTCGACAGGGCAATGTGACAGGGTGCTTATACACCTGGAGACACACAGCACAGTTCAACTGCTCTTCTGAAACTCTGCTCTCCATCCTTCTTAAGCTGCCTGACTGAGAGTCTTCACATAGCAGTGTGTGCACACTGAAGCATGTGCAGTGAGTGCAGGGTGTGAAATTCTGCCCAGACGGATTGCAGTTGTTTGTTTCAGTTTCACCTGCTGTCATTATGGATTAACTCACTGCTTCAGGTTATACCAGTTCAGCAACAAAGACCAAGTTTCCAATTTCTGTTTCCAGCCAGAATGTTGTTGGTAAATATTTATGAAGATCAGTAGGGTTTTTTTTTAACTCCGCATTAGAATCTTCAACTCTAGAAACTGAACAAAGAATTTACATTCAATGAAGAAATGTTCTTTAAAAATGACAAGACCCTCTAATATTCAGTGATGACTGTTTGATGCTGTTACAAGTGGCCCTTTTTGGATTTAGTGACCATCCCTAATCAGACCAGACAGGAACAACTTTTTAAAAAATTAGGTTGCATATTTTTTATGGGAAAAATTTGTTTGGTGTGAGTGAGTAGCAATGCCGAGGAATGGATTGGGATTTACGCTCATGTCCAGGGGTCAATGTGCAATTTAATTCATCCTTGATTTGTCTAGTAAAAAACAATTCAATTAACAGCAATGAATGTTCAATACTGGAAGGAGTGCAGTGACACATTAGTTGAAGTGTTATTTTACCCTGGTTCATCCAAAACTATATATAAAATTGTGAAAATTACACAAAATATATATCTTATTTCACTATTACTATGCCAGTGAGGAGAATGTGATTATCGATATAATCATAGAAACATAGAAGATAGGAGCAGGAGGCCATTCGGCCCTTCGAGCCTGCTCCACCATTCATTACGATCATGGCTGATCATCCAACTCAATAGCCTAATCCTGCTTTCTCCCCATAACCTTTGATCCCATTCGCCCCAAGTGCTATATCCAGCCGCCTCTTGAATACATTCAGTGTTTTGACATCAACTACTTCCTGTGGTAATGAATTCCACAGGCTCACCGCTCTCTGGGTGAAGAAATGTCTCCTCACCTCCGTCCTAAATGGTTTACCCCGAATCCTCAGACTGTAACCATTGGTTCTGGACTCCCCACACCATCGGGAAAATCGTCCCTGCATCTATCTTGTCTAGTCCAGTTGGAATTTTATAAGTCTCTATGAGATCCACCCTCATTCGTCTGAACTCCAGCAAAAACAATCTCTCCTCTTACATCAGTATAATCATTTCAGAAAGAAAATTGATTTGATTTTTGGCAACAGATACAAAAACTAGCTCGGTGCAATGGAATGTGAGATCGATTAGATGGTGCAATACCACAGCCTTGCGTGAATTCGACTCACACCAGACATAGGAACGGAAATGGAAGAAAGAATTCTGGAAATGTTCTTACCAATCCCAAAGATGAACAAAAACAAATTCCAAGAGACCACAATGACCATGAGACACTCCACCCAACATTCCACTCACATTTGTACAGTCATATCAATCACCTCCTAGAACTTGTCCAGCTCCTTTCAAATTAATCTCTCTCAACCTAAGGATACAGGTGGCTTTACAGCCAGTGGAGGAATCTTATGAGGTTTCATTTTTTAAAATTCATTTGTAGGAAATGGGCGTCGCTGGCTGGCCAGCATTCATTGCCCAATCCTAGTCGCCCTTGAACTGAGTGCTTTGCTAGGCATGTCAGAGGGCAGTCGAGAGTCAACCACATTGCTGTGGCTCTGGAGTCATATGTAGGCCAGGCCAGCTAAGGACAGCAGATTCCCTTCCCTAAAGGACATCAGTGAACCAGATGGGTTTTTCCGACAATCGCCGATGTTTCATGGTCAACAGTAGATTCTTAATTCCAGATATTTTTTAGTGAATTCAAATTCCGCCATCTGCCGTGGCGGGATTCGAACCTGTGTCCCCAGAGCTTAAATTCAGTTTCTAGGTTAATAGTCGAGTGACAATAGGCCATTGCCTCCTCCTCCAGTTACTATGATAATGTTGAAAACATGGCTGGAATTTGCATATCGCTTGGTCCCGTGAGCAGTAGTAGCAATGATCAAGGGGGGGGAAGTTTGTTTGCGTGGTGCTGTCTTGAGATTACATTATCTCCGTAGGGGCTGGCAGTGCTGTATTCTCCCATGATGTCAATGAGGAATAATAAATACGCCTCATAAGTAGCTGGTTTGCCCAGGGGGATCACGTGTCCTGGATTTTATTTGTGGTGTTCAGTCTTTGCATATGCGCTGTAAGCACCTTGTATGCGCTCCGCACTCTCCACTTTGATCCTCTCTTCTACAACCTGAGAAACTCCGGCAAGCCTCCACTCTCACAGACCTGGCAGCATCACCGTCCCTCCCCACCTCCATCTTAATGCCAAAGTGTTCTCTTAAATTTTTTAATTAGGTAGTTAATCACCTTGGATTTCCCTGCCTCTGGGGAATAGATCTGTGTCTCCATCGATGCTGCACGGAACAACCTACAACTATCAAATTACCCAAGAAAATTACAACAGTTATTATTTCTCTGTGAGAGATGGTGAATTTTAAAATGTTCACAAAACTTTGAGGTCACGTTTGGCTCAGTTGGTGGCACTCTTGTCTTTATGTTGGAGGGTTTTGAGTTAAGTCCACTCCAAAGAGTTAAGCACATAAACAGAATGATACTTCAATATGGTACAGAAGGTGAAAGTGGATAGATTTGGATTTTTAGAGTGCTTTAACACCATCAGATATATCAAAGTGTTTCACAGTGAATGAAGTACATTTTGAAGTGCAGTCACTGTTTCAATTTAAGTAACATGGCAGATAATTTGTGTACAGAAAGCTCCCACCAACAGCAATTCACTGATGCCTAAATACTATGGATGTTTTTTGTGATGTTGGTTGAGGGATAAATATTTATCAAAACACCAGGGATAACTCCCCTGCCTCTTCTTCCAAATTGTGTCACAGCATCTTTTATCTTCATCTTAACAGGCAGTCAGGGCTTTTATTTACCACCTCATCAAAAGATGGCGGCTGAGAGTTTCCAGCAGGGTCGGGGCTGGGGTGGGGGTTGCTGGGGAATCAGAGCTGGCCATGGGGTGGAGGGGCTGACCTGGGGGTCAGGAGATCAGGGCTGACTCAGGGGGGAAGATCGGGGTTAGCCCTGGGTGGGGAGGTGTCGGGAAGGCCAGTGATAGGGGGTGTCAGGAGGCCAGCAATCAGGGGGTTTCTGGGGACATTGGCATGCCAACAATCGGGGGGGGGGGGGGGGGGGGGGGGGGCGATGATGGGGGAGGGGGCCAGCACGCAAGTGCCAATCTCGGCGCTGACAGATCAGCGCATGCACATTTGCCCGCTCAGCGATATGCTTCCAGTCTCTCTAGTGAGAATAGGCCCCTCCCGCCACTTCTCTGAGTGAATCATGCCGAGGCACTCTGTATTGCTCAGAGTGACGAAAATTCGTTCAGGTAAGTATGCTTAAAAACAGGCAGGAAATATTCCCGTTTTTCAGCCTGTTGGGCACTTGGTTTTGTTTTGGGAGAATCCTAGCCGTCACGTCCAACAGTGCGGCAGTGGAGAGTCAATATCAATTTGTATGCTCCTGGAGTAGGACTTGAACCCAGAACCTTGTAATTCAGAGGCAAGAGTGAAACCCACTAAGGCACAGCTGAAAAAGTGCTCGCCTGTTGGAGGTGTTGGCTTTTGGAGGATAAAGCTTTGTCTGCTCATTTCGGTGGATTTAAAAGATCCTGTGGTTCTATTTCGCTGACAATCACGGAAGGTGCCCCTTAGTGTCCCAGGATGTGCAGGTTAGGTGGATTGGCCATGGTAAATGCGTAGGGTTACAGAGTTAGGACAGCAGGAGGATTTGTATAAGATGCTCTTTCAGGGAGTCAGTGCAGAATGGTCTCCTCCTGCATTGTTGGGATTCTATGCTCTTTAGCATTGTTAAAGGTACACTCAAGTCCGAAGAAATCTCAGCATGAATCCACCCCTATAGTGATAAAGAGTAATACAAATACAAATCACACCTACCTTTTTAGTTAGAATAGTTTTCTAAGACAAAGTCAAGACTTCACCTGTACTGTCAGCAACTGAGTTATTCTAGACTCTTGGGCAGATAAGAATATCCTAGCCATTTTCACTGCCTTTTGTTAAGTATATTGACCATCCTTGATTAATGCATTTGCTTCAATTCGCTATATCTGACTGTCTCCATCACTTGTGTATACCTTGTAGGTCAAGTCAGCAAGACCCATAGAAACTGTGAGTTTGGGATACAAAATTAAATTAACTAAAAATACCAGCAGCCCTAAATTATAATCAGATCCAAAACTCTTCAACTATGGCCAATTGCCCTCAGGACACTGACATCATCCCTGCCATAAAAGCTTATTGCCTATTGTGTTCCATGGTGGGTTTGGTCCATAAGGTTCCAACGTCAGATAACACCTCTGAGTAATGAGCCCCAAATCTATTCTGCCCAGGGTTTTCAGTGTGGATGCGGCTGAGCAAGTGGTAGCCATCAAAAAGGTAAACTTCAAGATACTCCTGTGGGCAACTGCCAGCTCATGATTGTCCATTATTGTGTTACACCCTCCCTACACCTAATTACTATAACCCATGGTCCCTTATTGTGGGTGAGCTGCGTTGCTTGGAATATTATGAATCCTCGTGATGAATTTTAGACATTCCAGGGGATAGTTTCTTTTGGTTCCAAAAGATATACACTACCGATTTACGATGGAGTGCAGCTATAAACATGAAGTCATAAGATAATCCAGCTATAAATATAGAAACATAGAAACATAGAAGATAGGAACAGGAGGAGGCCATTTGGCCCTTTGAGCCTGCTCTGCCATTTATCACGATCATGGCTGATCATCCAACTCATTAGCCTAATCCTGCTTTTTCCCCATAATCTTTGATCCCATTCACCCCAAGTGCTATATCCAGCCGCCTCTTGAATACATTCAATGTTTTGAAATCAACTACTTCCTGTGGTAATGAATTCCACAGGCTCACCACTCTCTGGGTGAAGAAATGTCTCCTCACCTCCGTCCTAAATGGTCTACCCAGAATCCTCAGACTGTGATCCCTGGTTCTGGACTCCCCCACCATTGGGAACATCCTCCCTGCATCTACCCTGTCGAGACCTCTTAGAATTTTATAAGTCTCTATGAGATGCCCCCTCATTCGTCTGAACTCCAACGAAAACAATCCTAACCTAGTCAATCTCTCCTCATACATCAGTCCCACCATCCCCGAAATCAGCCTGGTAAACCTTCGCTGCACTCCCTCGAGAGCAAGAACATCCTTCCTCAGAAAAGAAACCAAAACTGCACACAATACTCTAGGTGTGGCCTCACCAAGGCCCTGTATAATTGCAACAACACATCCCTACTCCTACACTCGAAACCTCTCACAATGAAGGCCAGCATACCATTTGCCATCTTTACCGCCTGCTGCACCTGCATGCTTACCTTCAGCGATTGGTGCAAAAGGACACCGAGGTCCCGCTGCACACTCCCCTCTCTCAATTTACAGCCAGTCAGGTAGTAATCTGCCTTCTTGTTTTTGGGGTTATAAGATTAAAATAGTGATACTCCTCTGAAGTAGGGATTTAAAATTAAAAGCAGTGTTTATCTGCTAGACAAAGGAACAAGAGTTAAAAAAATGATGAATATACCTGGCATAATTGTGTGCTCAAGGACAACAACATCCTGTGGCATAGAATATGGGATCTCATCCAAGGTAGTCATTGAGGTTTACGGCATGGAAACAGGCCCTTCGGCCCAACGTGTCCATGCCGTCCTTTTTTATTTAAACCCCGAAGCTAGTCCCAGTTGCCTGCATTTGGCCCATATCCCTCTATACCCATCTTACCCATATAACTGTCTAAATGCTTTTTAAAAGACAACATTGTATCCGCCTCTACTACTACCTCTGGCAGCTCTTTCCAGACACTCACCACCCCCTGTGTGAAAAAATTGCCCCTCTGGACACTTTTGTATCTCTCCCCTCTCACCTTAAACCTATGCCCTCTAGTTTTAGACTCCCCTATTTTTGGGAACAGATATTGACTATCTAGCTGATCTATGCCCCTCATTATTTTATAGACCTCTATAAGATCACCCCTCAGCCTTCTACGCTCCAGAGAAAAAAGTCCCAGTCTATCCAGCCTCTCCTTATAACTCAAACGATCAAGTCCCAGTCGCATCCTAATAAATCTTTTCTGCACTCTTTCTAGTTTAATAATATCCTTTCTATAATAGGGTGACCAGAATTTCACACAGTATTCCAAGTGTGGCCTGACCAATGTCTTGTATAACTCCAACAAGACCTCCTAAGTCCTGTATTCAATGTTCTGACCAATGAAACCAAGCATGCTGAATGCCTTCTTCACTACTCTGTCCACCTGTGACTCCACTTTCAAGGAGCTATGAACCTGTATCACTAGATCTCTTTGTTCTGTAACTCTCCCCTACCATTAACTGAGTAAATCCTGCCCTGGTTCAATCTACCAAAATGCATCACCTCGCATTTATCTAAATTAAACTCTGGAAAGAACATGAGCTGACCATTATGTCACCACAGCAAGGCATTGGTAAATTGTAAACAATTCCAATCTAGCAATAGATGACCTTAAGCATGATTCTAAATAACTTGTGAACTGAATCCTGGAAACTAACTGACCATCACTTTCACCTCTCAATATCCTCTTTGCTCTCAGTATCCTATTGGCTAAAAATGGAGAATGTTGCCCTGCACAAGTGCTCAACATGCTTCCTGCTGGTTTAGTTCTTTTATGACATAAATATTGATCCACACAGTAGATTTGCTGAATCTCCAGCATTTCTCAAAATTAAGGCTGTAGTGAATTGATGATGTTTCTCAATTTTAATTAGGATCTCACTAGACTTTAGAGTTTTCTACTCATGGACATAAGTTAAATATTACTTTAAATATTGATGGATGTCTTAAGTATCTCTCTGTAACATTAAAGGTACTTGGATTCTCTGGTAGAAACAAGATTATATTTATCTTTCCTGGAACTGTTAATGCAGCAATTGGATTACCATCAAATGTGAATTGCATGTTCAGTTGTTCATAAACTTTTATATAATTTAGAAAAAAAATGTCTCAAGTAGTCTTCTGTATCTAAAGTAAGCGCGCAGGTGCAGCAGGCAGTAAAGAAGGCAAATGATATGTTAGCCTTCTTAGCGAGAGGGCTTGAGTATAGGGATAAGGATGTTTTGCTGCAATTGTATAGGGCATTGGTGAGGCCATGTCTAGAGTATTGTGTGTAGTTTGGGTGTCCTTATCTGAGGAAGAATGTCCTTGCAATAGAGCGAGTACAGCAAAGGTTTACAAGGGCGATTCCTGGGATGGCAGGTCTGTCATATGAGGAGAGATTAAGTCAGTTGGGATTTTATTCATTGGAGTTTAGAAGAGTGAGAGGGGATCTCATAGAAACTTCTAAAATCCTAACAGGATTGGACAGGGTAGCTTCAGAAAGAACGTGCCCAATGGCAGGGAGTCCAGAACTAGGGGTCATAGTTTGAGGATAAGGAGTAAACCTTTTAGAACTGAGGTGAGGAGAAATTTCTTCACAAAAGGAGTGGTGAATGTGTGGAATTCATTACCACAGAATGTAGTTGAGACCAAAACATTGTCAGATTTCAAGAAGAAATTAGATATAGCTCTTGGGGCTAAAGGGATCAAGGGATATGAGGCAAAGGGGGGATCAGGATATTGAATTAGATGATCAGCCATGATCAAAATGGATAGCAGAGCAGGCTCGAAGGACCGAATGGCCTACTCCTGATTCTAGTTTCTAAACTCAAAAACGTATCTCCGTACACTCTTGAGTGGAGAGATATATTGGAGAGGCAGGTTAGGAGAATTCTCAGTGGAATCCATTCCATTGACTGAAATTTCAATCTGTAAGATTATTGTTGATTTTAACTCTCGCTGCCTCCAATACTGAAGTTATTTGTTTCCAGGAGTAACATGCAGCAGGATTTAGCTCATTGATAGCAACAACCAAAACTGTGGGGAAATCCTCTCACAATCACATGGGGTTGTATGACATGTAACACAAAGGCAGCGGGCACAGGGACTATGTCAAGTGAATTTCATTTAAATTTAAACTCCGCCCATTTACCATGGCTAATCCACTTAACCTATACATCTTTGAACATTAAGTGGCAACTTATCATGACCAATTCCTCTAACCGGCACATCTTTGGACTGTGGGACGAAACCGGAGCACCCGGAGGAAACCCAGGCAGACACAGGGAGAACGTGCAAACTCCACACCAACAGTCACCTGAGGCCGGAATTGAACCCGGGTCCCTGGCGCTGTGAGGCTGCAGTGCTAACCACTGTGCCATTGTATGAGGAAAACACTCGAACTGAAGAACATGCTATCCGTCAAGTATGCTGATTTGAGTCTGTTTGCCACAATAAGTCCTAAAATGTGAAATCTTGACCTGCGATTTTTTTCATTCAGTTGCTGGGAAATCCATCTCTTTTTCATTAAAGTTGCCAGTCTCTACGGGGACCATACATCAGCCAAGCTGCAAGATGGTCAAGGATGGGATATCAAATATGACAGGTTTTAAAATCTCCAGGAAAGATAGGAGTAATGGTAGAGGGGGAGGAATAGCATCCACAACTAAGAACGAAATAACTTCTATAAGACAGGGGGACAGGTACATAGATCCTTAAAATATCATGAGTCAGTACAGAAAATAATTAGAAAGGCAAATGGCTTATCAAACACCATTTCAAACAATATGCCAAAAACCAAACAACCTTCAGGAATGGGCGCAAGTCCCATTTATGGCTTCAGTCTCTTGAGGTTTTATCCAGAGGAATCTGTAACTAATCCAGGATTTGATGTCAGGGTAGAATTTTCAGGAGTGTGGCTCTAACTTTATGGCTTTCTGGTTCCCACTGGGTCACCCGGCAGCCAACAGGCCTCCAGGTACCAAATTCCACTGTTAATTTTGAACTCTGGTCACATCACCTTGCAGACCTAAGGGAGTTTCTGGAAGAAGGGCCAATGCTGATTCATGGGAAGTCACTTCAGTTGGACATCCTGAGGTGCAAGGAGAGGAAAATGAGGCAGAAGGGAAAGCAAAGACTCCTCCCGCCTACCTCACCTCGCACATCCTTACCATGGGAGAACGGGTTCTGCCAATCGGGGAAGGATCAAAGACCATGGGGCTTCCTGGAGTTTTTTTGTGTCTGCTCCCTTTTCCTCCCCTTGGTATCAAGGAAATCAGTGTACCTGATGAGCAATTTTGGGGCTACTAGGTTTTAAATAGGAATAGTAACATTCTCAAAAAATTCTAACAAGTTTGCCAAACATGATTTCCTATTTGTAAATCAATGCTGAATATGCTCAATCAGATCCTCGAATCCTACAGGAGGCCACTCGGCCCATCGAGTCTGTACCAACGACGATCCCACCCAGGTCCTATCCCCATAACCCCACACATTAACCCTAGCTCATTTCCCTGACATTAAGGAGCAATTTAGCATGGCCAATCCACCTAACCTTCACATCTTTGGAGTGTGTGAGGAAACCGGAGCACCCGGAGGAAACCCATGCAGTTCCAAATGTTTATTCATCATATCCTTTATAATTGATTCCAGCACTTTCCCTACCACTGATGTAAGTGGTAGGGTCTGTAGTTCCCTGTTTTCTCTCTCCCTCCCTTCTAAAATAGTGGGTGACAGTTGCTACCTTCCAATCTTCAGCAACCATTCCAGAATCTATGGAATATTGGAAGATGTTCACCAATGCATCCACTCTATAGCAGCCTTTTTCAACACATACTTCAACACATGCATAATATCAGGTCCCAGAGACTTAACTTTCAATCCCATTAATTTCTCCAATACAACCTTCTTACCTTTGGAGGAATTCTTCCTATACTAATTTCTGCATTCTCCCTAGTCCCTTGAATCTTTACATCTGGGAGATTTCCTGTAGCTTCCTCTGTGAAAGCAGATACAAAGTAATCCTTCAGCTTCTCTGCCATTTCTCCATTCCCCATTATGAATTCTTCTGTCTCGGCCTGTAATGGACCCACACTTGTCTTATCTAAACATTTCTTTTTTACATGCCTAGAAAAGATTTTACTGTCTGTTTTTATGCTTTTTTGCTAGATTGCATTCATATTTTGCTCTCCCTTTCTTTCTCAGTTTCTTGGCCTACCTTTGGAGTCTTCTAAAAACCTCCCAATCCTCAGGTTAACAACCATTTCTGGGTACTTTATAAACCTCTTTTTCAATCTTACACAATCCATAATTTCCTTTGTCAGCCACAGTTGAATGGCATTTTTGGGGGGTTTGCACCCTGAAGGAATATATAGGTGTTTTACACCAAGTAATAGCTTTTTGAAAACTACCCATTGCCTTTGCACAGTCATACCTTTTAATGTATCTTCCCAAACCACCTCAGTCCCTCATGCCTTCATAATTTCCTTTATTCAACTTTAACACCCTGCCTTCAGGAAATTTGGCATGTCAGCTACAACTCTCACCAACTTTTACAGATGCACCATAGAAAGCATTCTTTCTGGTTGTATCACAGCTTGGTATAGCTCCTGCTTTGCCCAAGACCGCAAGGAACTACAAAAGGTCGTGAATGTAGCCCAATCCATCACGCAAACCAGCCTCGCATCCATTGACTCTGTCTATACTTCCCGCTGTCTCGGCAAAGCAGCCAGCATAATCAAGGACCCCACGCACCCTGGGCATTTTCTCTTCCACCTTCTTCCGTTGGGAAAAAGATACAAAAGTCTGTGGTCACGTACCAACCGACTCAAGAACAGCTTCTTCCCTGCTGCTGTCAGACTTTTGAATGGACTTACCTTGCGTTAAGTTGATTTTTCTCTACACCCTAGCTAACATTATATTCTGCACTTTCTCATATCCTTCTCTGTGAACGGTATGTTTTGTCTGTATAGCGCGCAAGAAACAATACTTTTCACTGTATGTTAATACGGGTGACAATAATAAATCAAATCAAATCAAATTCAGATTGAACTTCCTCACTTTCAAACATAATACAATATTCTATCATATTGTGATCACTCATCCATAAATGTCCTTTTTCTTTGCAACTAGATTATAAATTTGCCCTTTTTCATTGCATAATCCATTTCCACTCCCATTTCTGGCCAAGCCAGTGAGGAAATATAGAATCGCAGAATGTTACAACACAGAAAGTGGCCATTTGGCCCATCATACCTGTGCCAGCTGTTTAAAAGATCTATCACATTAATTTAGTTCCCTGTTTCTTCCCCACATGTTTGCAATTTTATTTTCCCTTCAGTTATTTATCTGATAATGATATAAGATCAGTAAAGAGTAAGCACGTTCCATTTTGAATGTTGTTATGCAACCTGCCTCCACCATCCTTCAAGGGTGTGCATTCCAGAACATAACAAATCATCGTGAAACATGTTTTTTCATATCACCTCCGATTCTTTTGCCAATCACCTTGTGCTTGTGCAAGTTAGTTACCAAACAACTTGCCATTGAAAGCAATTTCTCTACCAAAACCATTTGTGATTACGAACATGAATCAAATCTGCCCTTGACTTTCTCTACAGCAAGGAACGTAACCCTAGCTTCTCAAGTATTTTCCCACTTTCTATTACACCTTGAGATTCTCCAGTGAATTTTTTCCACCATACTCTCATGCGTTTAGATTGGGAATCAGATGGACTGTTATCAATTCAGTGGTTTGTTAAACCCAACTGCCTCTAGTGGATATCGTGTTATTAACTTCCTGACTTGCTACAGACTTTCTTGGTTATGAAACGAATTCCCCCTTTCTTGATCCATAGGGAATAACATTGGAATAAAAATATGCTCAGGCCCCAGAAAGCAAAGATGAGGTGTAAAAAATCAGTGTTTTTAATAAACTGGTATTTTCCTCTTAGTATAGAAACTTTATGAGATTAATTAAGCAGCATTGATCCAGTCTCTGGAAAGGCAATTTCTACACACTTCAACTTCTAAACAACTCCTGGAATTGACAAGATCAGTTAGTTCAGGCTGCCATGTTGACATGCACAAGTTGGTATGATAGCATCTTGTGTACCCCCGCTTAGAATATCAAGTGTTTAAAAAGGGTTAGGAAATCACCCTCAGCGTGATGTAAACTAAAACATTGACCTCGAGTAGGGTGATGGACAGGGGAGGAGGAGGCCACCCTGACATTTTGAGTACCAGTCCTGTATCCATTGGTCAGATGGGTTTGAGCAGCTGATTGACACTCCCCCTGCAGGAGGGTAGATTAACAAGTATTCGGGGACAGGGAGCAGTGGTCATCAGGCCATTCTTCATTAGATGGAGGAGGACTAAGAAGAGGGGGATAAGGATGATGAAGACCGAGGCAAGAACTTCCTAACATTTGCACTGGAGAGCTGTTATCATAGGCTATTGAGATTAATACACTCTGTGCCAACGTCCAATCACCCTCTGGGATGGGTAACACACTCTCAATTGTCACAGGTTGCATACTTTTTCTGTCTAATTAATTAATGCATCATGTCCACAGGCTGGCATGGACAAGATGGGCCAAATGGCCTCCTTCTGTTCTGCAACTTTTCTATGACTCTAAACTGTTGCTTCTTAATAAACTATCTAAAATTACTTACGAATAGTCGACTGCCTATCTTAGGTATCCGTGGCCCTGAATCCAAGCATCATACAGTGATATTAATATTGGATTGCTCCAGCGAGATTGCTCCCATCTCCATAGGTACTTTTTGCTTCTCTAATGTCCCGTTTCAACTTCACTCTTCTCTGGGCTATTCTACAAAATGGGCAGGATTTTCACCCTGGAAGTGGGTGGCAGGAGTTGAGAGATTTCCCAGGCTGGCATGCCTGCCTCAGGGGAAAGTGCCCCCAAACACTGGGTTTTCATTCTGTGGGTGCGGGAGCTACTTGGAATCAGATCTGGTGGTCTCAGAGATAGTTTGGAGGCAGTCACAGGGGCGACAGGGAACCGTGATGAATTGTTTAAAGGTCCCAGCATGGGGCTCTGGGACTTCAACCCAGATATAATGAAATCAATAAAATAAAAATACAGCCTCTAACCCTCAGCCCAGACAACCCTTCATCCCCCACACACTCCCCATGCCCAGCCATGCCACCTCCTGCTCCTTTGGCTCCTCTTACCTTCTATGCCATGCGTCAGACATCCACCCAAGCCCTGGGGCACCTCATATCATCCATGCCAATCTATAGCACTTCCATGCCCATTCACCCAGTACACACTCTGTACACAACTTCTGAACCCTATAGTAACAATAGTATGTATAAAATAGATTCAAAAACACAATCATTCATTCATATCTTTCTGTGTTCTTTAATAAAATTGCTTTTACTACAGCCCTATCAAAGTGTCAATCATCCAGACCTTTTAAAGTATCAATAAATGAAATTGCAAGCACTTGACACTTGTTTATTTTGTGTAAGTAACTAATGTGCAATAGATTAGAGAAAATAGATTAGAATAGATTAGAGAAAGAGCTAACAGTCAAGTGATGTTTTTCCTGGGTGCTACTGTTTCAACAGACAAAATGGATGTGTGGCTCTCAGTCAAGCCTCATTATGACTGCTCAAATAGCTGGAAGTAGACAGGAGAGAAGATACTGTATTTCTACAAGGGGCTGGGATCCCTCAAAAAAAATCCTCAGAAACAATGAATGCAAATGTTCAGGGAGATCATTTCCCAGAGTCTGGAAGCAAGGACCATGCAGCAATGACATAAGAGGTCTAATGACCTCATGTGAATGATTAAGGTCAGAGAATATATCCTCACATTACGTCTCCTATCCACCAAATCACCAAAGTTTCATTTTGCTCGATGTACCACAGCTCCATCACTCCCCATCCAGCACTGCCTGACTCATATGTTACACCAAAATACTCCACCTCAGCCTCACAAATCTACCAATGTTGCCAGCCTCAGACCCATTATTCACTGCTTCCACATACCTCTAGCCATTTAGCCGTGGTGGACTAACACACAAGGACAGTGCTACACAAACACTGACATTCATTCTTCCCTTTTGCAAGGCAACATAACATCAATAGAAATGAGTAGAACAGAGCCAATGGAAGACAAGGACATATTTCTGCCTCTGTACAGAGGAGATGGCTCTCTGCATCATGAGGCTGCCTGTGACAGAGGCCCTGGCATCAATAAGAACATTGAGGGTAATTACATGTGCTGCCAGCCCTATGCTTTTTCTCAACTCCCAGGTGCCGGAATGTGGCGACTAGGGCATTTTCACAGTAACTTAATTGCAGTGTTAATGTAAGCCTTACTTATGACTAATAAATAAACTTTAACTTTAACTTTAACTTTTTACTTTAGTCTCCACCTTGGATACAAGCACTAACATTGAGGTTTATAAAGAGTTGGGATCAGCTCGTGGTGAAGCGTTGGGCATACATGGGCTCCAGTCAGGATAATCGATGGTTCCTTTAGTAGCCCACTGGAAGGAAAGATTGCAGACAAGTCCTGTTACAATGGACTTGGATGAGGAACTCGATGGGGTGTCACATAGGAGAGCACTGAATAGACATGCACACCATGACACTGGGTACATTGGCTGGGTGTGTCAAGGAGCATTGAGAGGAGTCCAGTTTCAAATTCCCAAAGAGTGTTTCTTACAGTTTCCTCTCTCTGCTGTCTGCTCCATCTCCTTGTTGTGTCGCTGTCACTGAGGAACTGCAACAACAGCTCCCATACCTGTTGCAGTTTTTGTGGAAAGGTCACCAATTCCTTTCCCCTTCATTTGAGGATGAGCAACACTCCCTGTGAAATCCAGGAACCTACCACTATTGTAATGATATCAAGGCATTCATCACTCATAAGGGATTGGGTAAACATGCTGTGGGTGTATTAAGAGCAAAGAACATTACAGCATGGAACCAGGCCCTTTTGCCCTCCAAGCCCATGCCGAACATGATGCCACAACCAAACTAAACAAAAACCTTCTGTCCTTACTCGGTGCGTATCCCTCTATTCCCTCCCTATTCATGTACCCATCCAGATGCCACTTAAATGTTGCTGATGTGCCTGCTTCCACCACCTCCTTTGGCAGCGCGTTCCAGGCACCCACCACTCTCTGTGTGAAAAACTTCCCCCGGACAATTCCATTAAATTTTCTACCTCTTACCTTGAACTGTGCCCCCTTGTAATTGACATACTTCCACCCTCAAAGAAAGCCTCTGACTATCCACCCTATCTATGCCTCTCATAATTTTTTGGACCTCTATCAGCCTCCGTCTTTCCAGTGAAAACAATCCTAATTTATTCAACCTCTCCTCATAGTCAACGCCCTCGAGACCAGGCAACATCCTGGTGAACCTTCTTTGCACTCTCTCCAAAGCTTCCACGTCCTTCAGGTCGTGTGGTGACCAGAACTGCATGCAATACTCCAAATGTGGTCCAACCAAGGTTTTATATAGCTGCAACATGATTTCCCAACTCTTATATTCACTGCCCCAGCTGATGAAGGCAAGCATGCCATATGCCTTCTGAATCACCTTGGCCACCTATGTTGCCACTTTTAGGGAACTGTGGACCTGCTTCCCCAAATTCCTCTGCATGTTATACAATCATAGAATCCCTACAGTGCAGAAGGAAGCCATTCGGCCCATCAAGTCTGCACCGACCACAATCCCACCCAGGCCCTATCCCCATAACTCGATGTATTTACCTTGCTAGTCCCCCTGACACTAAGGGGCAATTTTGCATGGCCAATCCACCTAACCTGCACATCTTTGGACTGTGGGAGGAAACCGGAGCACCCGGAGGAAACCAATGCAGACATGGGGAGAACGTGCAAACTCCACACAGACAGTGACCCAAGCTGGGAATCGAACCCGGGTCCCTGGCGCTGTGAAGCAGCAGTGCTAACCACTGTGCCACCCTGCCACCTGGTTAGTGCAATACTCCAAATGTGGCCTAAACAAGGTTTTATGCAGCTGCAACATGATTTCCCAACTCTTGTACTCAATGCCCCAGCTAATTGCATGTTAATGTTCCTAAGGGTTCTGCCATTTGCAGTATAATTCACCCCTAAGTTTGATCCCCCAAAATGCATCATTTCACTTTTGTCCGGATTAAACTCCATCTGCCAGTTCTGGGACTGTTTAGGACACTCAACACTTCCTCCTTCGATATATTGACATTCTTCGAGCCTTCACACATATATCCCTGTAAGAAGTCTGGTGAAGGTGAAGGAGCAGCGCTCCAAAAGCTCGTGATTCCAAATAAACCTGTTGGACTTTAACCTGGTGTTGTGGGATTTCTTACTGTGCCCTCCCCCAGTCCAACGCCGGCATCTCCACATTACATATATTCCTAACCTCGACATCCATCATGTCCTTCTCCTTGGTAAATACCAATACAAAGTACTCATTAAGGATCTCACCCACTTCCTGTGGCTCCACGCATAGCTTCCCTCCATTGTGTTAATTGGGCCTACTCTTTCTCTTGCTACCCTCTTGCTCCTAATATATGCATAAAAAGTCTTGGGATCCTTCTTGACCCTATTTGCTAAAAACATTACATGGCCCCTTTTAACCTCCTAATTCTGCATTTCAGTTTCTTCCAACTTCCCCAGTTTTTAGTTGCCTAGGCCTATTGTATGCTTCATTTTTTCTTTTGACTAAGCTTACAATTTCCCCTGTCATCTATGTTCCCAAATCCTTCCATTTCTTTCCTTCATTTGTGAAGACTGGATACTTGAAACAGTTATACATGTATAAAATATGAAGACACATCAGCAGCAGAGTTGTCTGCATTTGTTCAGCTTCAGAGAAAAAGTTAAATTAAAATTGGATTGCATGACACACTACCCTTCGAGTGATGTCATGCTCCTAACCCTTAAAGCAATATTACAACAACCACAAAAGCACCAAAAGTACTCCAGCGTATTTTCAGGCACTTTATAATAAATATCAGGGAAAGTTACTTTACCTGCAAGATAGATGCCTGGCTCTTTACTTAACACTGGTGTTGGGCCCTCTTTGAAACTGAGCACATATTTTTTGATATCTGAAGGCACTGTTGACAATGGTGGTGATAAGATTCAGGATACAGAACTGAAATCTCAAATATAGCTATACTGAATCCTTAATGGCAGTTTCAGAAAGATAACGCAATAATGACAATTTGCCTTTATGTCGTGACTTTAATTTAGTTCCAAGGATCTTTACAAATCCAGGGTCAGACAAAATTTGACACAGAACCTCACAAACCAGAAATAGCCAAGGGAATTTCAGAGCTTAGGGCCCAGGCAGCTGAAGGCATGGCCACCGATAGCAGAACGGTAAAGATCAGGAATGCAAAAGTGGATGGAATTGGAACACAGGGACCTCAGAAGATTGTAGAGCCGGAAGAGATGAAAGGATGGAGTGAGACCATGGAGGGACATGAAAGTAAAGATGAGAATTCCAACTTTTTTTTTAGTTTATTTATTATTGTCACAAGTAGGCTTACATTACCTTCTCCTGTACTCGAAACCTCTCGCAATGAAGGCCAACATGCCACTTGCCTTCTTTACCGCCTGCTGCACCTGCATGCTTACGTTCAGTGACTGGTGCACAAGGACGCCCAGGTCCCACTGCACACTCCCCTCTCCCAAATTACAGCCATTAAGGTAGCAACCTGCCTTCTTGTTTTTGCTTCCAAAGTGAATAAACTCACATTTACCCAAATTACACTGCATCTTCCATTGATTTGCCCACTCACCCAACCTGTCGAGATCATTCCAAAGGATCTCTGCATCCTTGTCACAGTTCACCCTCCCACCCAACTTGGTATCATCTGCAAACTTTGAGATGTTACGTTTTGTTCCCTCATCCAAATCATTAATATACATTGTGAATAGCTGGGGTCCCAGCACCGATCCCTTTGGCACTCCACTAGTTACTGCCTGGAAGAGAAGCCATAGTAGTTGATTCAAATTGATAGGAACAGATCCAGGTGAAGGTAGTCCCACATAGCTGGGTGATAGAGGATGGGTCTTGGAGGAGAATGGTGGGGTCACCTGTATCAAAAGCAATAAAGAGGTGGGGAGGAATGATAAGGAATAGTTTATCATGGACACATGGGGTATCATTTTTGGTTTTGGTAAAGGCTATTTCAGTGCTGTGACAGGGGATTGGAAACCTGATGGGAAAGCTTCAAACATGGTATCACAAGAAAGATGGGTGTGGATCAGCTATCTTTTAAGGGACTGTCCCTCATTTTGACTACTTGGCAATTTGGAAATGTGGCTGAGTTTGCAAGGACAGAGGGATCTGGAGTATTTATAAAAACTATTTCACGGGATGTGGGCATTACTGGCAGGACCAGCATCAGTTCATCATCTGGAAATTTCACTTGAAATGAGTGGTATCAGCCACTTCAGACATAATTAAGAACCAACCATGTTAATATGGGTTTGAAGTCACATGTAGGCCAGACCGGGTAAGGGCAGCAGATTTCCTTCCCTAAAGGGCATCAGTGAACCAGGTGGGCTTTTAGGGTGAGAGTTGCCACGGTAACTAGTACATTCCAGATTTACTAATTGAATTTAAATTCCACTAGCTGCTATGGGGAGACTTCACCCCAGAGCATTAGCCTGGGCCTCTGGATTCGAGCCTTGTAACATTACCACGACACCGCTCCCTCCACTGGGTAAGGAATGATGATGGCAGATATGCAGATAATGCTGCATAATTTACATTTCTGAACTCCCTGTGTTACAGCACTGGTATGTATTTGGAGGAACAGAACTATCATTAGACAGTCTGTGCTCCAGACAGTAAATTAAGACAGTCTTGAAAAAAGAAACACTGCCTTTCATGGCATGGAAGCTATTCAAAGCCCTGTCCCAAGGAGCTTGAGACTGAGATGCAAAGCATCTTGGCTAACCTGCCAAACAGGAAACATCAACATTTAAGAGTGGATGTGGAGTTATATATAATCCAGACTAGATAACAGATTTCCTTCCCTAAAGGGTGTACATGAGCCAGATGGGTTTTTACAACAATGGTCATCATTAGACTTTATACATTTTTATTCAATTCACATTCCACCATCTGCCATGGTGGGATTTGAACCCAGGTGCCCAGAGTCTCTGAAATACTAGTTCAGCAACAGTACCAATATGCCACTGCTACCAAACGACCAGGTTCAAGGAATCAAGAAGAAAAGATCCTACAAGTCCCAGAATCCACAAGAAAGACAGATTAGAGCCATAGAGTCACAGAGGTTTACAGCATGGAAACAGGCCCTTCGGCCCAACTTGTCCATGCCGCCCTTTTTTTTAAACCCCTAAGCTAATCCCAATTGCCCGCATTTGGCCCATATACCTCTATACCCATTTTCTCCATGTAACTATCTAAATGGTTTTTAAAAGACAAAATTGTACCCGCCTCCACTACTACCTCTGGCAGCTTGTTCCAGACACTCACCACCCTCTGTGTGAAAAAATCGCTCCTCTGGACACCCTCTCACTTTAAACCTATGCCCTCTAGTTTTAGACTCCCCTACGTTTGGGAAAAGATATTGACTATCTAGCTGATCTGTGCCTCTCATTATTTTATAGACCTCTATAAGGTCACCCCTCAGCCTCCTACGCTCCAGAGAAAAAAGTCCCAGTCTATCCAGCCTCTTCTTATAACTCAAACCATCAAGTCCCGGTAGCATCCTAGTAAATCTTTTCTGCACTCTTTCGAGTTTAACAATATCCTTTCTATAATAGGACCAGAACTGCACACAGTATTCCAAGTGTGGCCTTACCAATGTCTTGTACAACTTCAACAAGACGTCCAAACTCCTGTATTCAATGTTCTGACCGATGAAACCAAGCATGCCAAATGCCTTCTTCACCACTCTGTCCACTTGTGACTCCATTTTCAAGGCGCTATGAACATGTACCCCTAGTACAGCACAGGAAACAGGCCCTTCGGCCCTCCAAGCCTGTGCCGCTCCTTGGTCCAACTAGACCAATCGTTTGTATCCCTCCATTCCCAGGCTGCTCATGTGACTATCCAGGTAAGTCTTAAACGATGTCAGCGTGCCTGCCTCCACCACCCTACTTGGCAGCGCATTCCAGGCCCCCACCACCCTCTGTGTAAAAAACGTCCCTCTGATGTCTGAGTTATACTTCGCCCCTCTCAGCTTGAGCCCGTGACCCCTCGTGATCGTCACCTCCGACCTGGGAAAAAGCTTCCCACTGTTTACCCTATCTATACCCTTCATAATCTTGTATACCTCTATTAGATCTCCCCTCATTCTCCGTCTTTCCAAGGAGAACAACCCCAGTCTACCCAATCTCTCCTCATAGCTAAGACCCTCCATACCAGGCAACATCCTGGTAAACCTTCTCTGCACTCTCTCCAATGCCTCCACGTCCTTCTGGTAGTGCGGCGACCAGAACTGGACGCAGTACTCCAAATGTGGCCTAACCAGCATTCTATACAGCTGCATCATCAGACTCCAGCTTTTATACTCTATCCCCCGTCCTATAACGGCAAGCATACCATATGCCTTCTTCACCACCTTCTCCACCTGTGTTGCCACCTTCAAGGATTTGTGGACTTGCACACCTAGGTCCCTCTGTGTTTCTATACTCCTGATGACTCTGCCATTTATTGTATAACTCCTCCCCACATTACTTCTTCCAAAATGCATCACTTCGCATTTATCCGGATTAAATTCCATCTGCCACCTCTCCGCCCAATTTTCCAGCCTATCTATATCCTGCTGTATTGCCCGACAATGCTCTTCGCTACCAACAATTCCAGCCATTAGAAGAAGTGAGCGCATATGAAGGAAATACAATGAAACGTAAAGTATAAAAGATCTCATTAACTATTGATTCGCTGGTATTTATGAACTCTGAATGGAAAAGGGTTATTGGGCAGTGATGTGTTAAAGTGATATCTAGCTGTTGTTGATTATAATCAAGGCAATATTTGGATAGGTGATGGAGCCAATGAACTGGTGTCCATTCAGTCTTTGTAATTAAGAAGGTGTCAATGTATGAAGTTCCTTTTCATTCACATAGGTACTTAGAGAGCATTTGTTAGTTTATGCTCGGAATAAGCAGGGTCATGGGAAATTGCAGGGTGAAGAAATAATTGAAGGACATTGTCATTCTGTTCTCACATAGGCCGGAATTTTACCGGCTTGCCCGCCGCGGGAATCAGACAGGGCGAAGAGCGGCACATGGGAAGGTCTGTTGACCTCGGGTGGGATTTTACGGTTTTGGGGTGATCAAGGCTGTAAAGTCCTGCCCCTTTCTAGGGAAAGCATTGCTTTCCTGGAAGAGATAATAGAGTCACTCCTTAAGCAGGACATTATCAGACGAGACACTTTCATCACCAGTTCATCCATCGGGCCGGCAAGAAAGATAGACAATTCTGGGAGATTGACGTTTGACAACAGAGGATTGAATAAGTTGATGCCTAAATGCACACCCACTGATGGAAGAGCCACCCACATTGTTTTGTGGGGGAGGGGTGGTGTGTGGGTGGACTCCACATCACCCTCGCTCTGGAAGTAAGGTCAGCAGGAAGACAGCTCCTTTGATGCCAGACCACCCCCTCTGCCATAATGTCCCATGCCAGTGGGACTTCTGCCCCTCACTGGAGAGGAAGTGCCACCCACTGGATTGGCCTGCAGCAACAGCTAGCACAACGGGGCAAAGAGCACATTTGTGGGTGCTGCGTAGAAGATAATCAGTCGTAAGCAGCAGGCTAACGGATTCCAGAGTGAGACAAGTCAGTGGTAATGGGTGGGGGGCATTTGGCAAGTTTAGGGAGAGTGTGAAGTTGTATGAACTGAGTAGTGGCATGATGGGAAAATTGGTCAACTCTCTGGTACAATGTAAGAACGCTGACCAAGCTATTTCAAAATGCCAGACCCCTGTAAGACCTGATAAGGCTGACTCCGCATAACTTAAGACATGAAAAAGACCAGAGAAGGTCAGGCTATTCCAACATGCCTGACCTCTGAAAGGCCTGATAAGATTAACTCCTCATAAACTAGGCCAGTATGGCCAAGACAAGATAAGGTCAGAGATGAAGGAGTCACCAACCTTTTTCTGTTACATCAAAGGACAAGATAAGGGTATGAATAATGAGACAAAGAGTTCTGGGAGGTCAGCAAGTTATGACATGATGAATGACATTGCTTATGATTCTATTACTAATCGAATTCCTGAATATGCTCTGGTCAGGCTACCTGATAATGATTATGTATAAATACTGAACTGATTCATTGTGTAATTGTGGACTTGAGGAGGAATTAGCAAGTTGTACCAACTGCTCTCTGAACTCAAGTTCTCAGCCAAAACTGCATGCAGTCTTTCGTAAATAAAGACTTTAAGTTATTTAGTCAGAATGAACTTTGTTGAGTTTTCCTATCACAGTCAAGAAGCAGGAAAGTTTCCACTTCAACAAGAGAGCAGGGGGAGTAGAGGTGGTGGGTTTTGATGAGTAGACAGATTGGAAGAAAGTGGAGGATACCGACAGAATCCCCAAAGGTAATATCTCCTCCCCTGCCTCCCCTCCCTTTGAAATTTGTTTTTAAAAATTGCCCACTCCCACTCAAAGTGTGGACAGTATATTGTCGGGATCTATTGGCTTGTCAACAAGCTCCATTGATCTCTGATTATGGCCGGAATTTTACCGGCATTCCCGCCCTGATTCCAGGGGCGGACGAGGCTCGGAGAACTGCATTCTCCGTTGTTCTCGGGCGGGATCATACAAAACTCGGGCGGACGTGCTGGTAAAATTCCGCCCAGTCTATCTAAATATAGCGGACAGGCCAGTGATTTCAGCATCTGTCCACCTACTATTTTCTGGGATGAGTGAGAAGGTAGTGGGATTTTTGATTTGATTTGATTTGATTTATTATTGTCACATGTATCAGTGTACAAATGGAAAGTATTGTTTCTTGCATGCTATACAAAGCATTCTGTTCATAGAGAAGGAAAGGAGAGGGTGCAGAATGTAGTTGTTGTGCCTGCCGCACAGTCTGTTTTAACCCTTATACGACGGACAAAGAACTGCGAGTAGACGTCTTGTTAGTACAAACAATAGTTATTTAAAACACACAATCAATAATCACCCACCCAACCAACAATAAGTTATCTTACAGAAAATACTAAAGTTCAAGTCCAATACGAGACCTTGACGTAACTTTGCGTGACTGGCAAGTACCCAAGCAGATATTGGTCTTTATCTGTGCGCTGGTCTTGGTCGTCCTCTGCGTCGTCTGTTCCTTTGGTCTGGTCTGGCACTCTGGCTCAGGTCTTCCTTCCTTCTTGGGTGTGGTGGCTCTCCTCGTGCTGGTCATTGCTGGCGACGGTCACCATTGTTGTAGCTCGTTCGTAGGGTCAGAGAGAGAGATTCTTGGTTGTGCAGCACCCTTTATACCCCGTTGGATTTCGCGCCCCTTTTGGCCATTGCCAATCAATCGATCAGGACTTGATCACCCTGATCGATAAAGTCCAATCGGGTGCTGCCACACCAATCTCTGGGTGTGTCCCCAACGGCCATGTCTGTAGGTGCTGGGGGCACGTAGGACACACACCTCCCTCCCAAATAAGGGGTTACAGCGCCCCTATGTCAAACAACCCAGTTTGACCAGAAAGCCCCTTTTGTCCTGGAGATGACCCATATCCTGTGTATTCAGTCGTCTGAGTTGCAGCCTGTTTATCTCTGTCTTTTAGGCTGCAGCCTGTCATTTTAGTTCTTACCCAATTGTCCCAGAGTGCTTTACAAATCGCCATTTTAGATGGCCTGTTTGGCCACATAGTGTTACAGTCATAGCTCGGGTGTAGAGAAAAATCAACCTAATGCAAGGTCAGTCCATTCAAAAGTCTGATGGCAGCAGGGAAGAAACTGTTCTTGAGTCGGTGACCTCAGATTTTTGTATCTTTTTCCCCAACGGAAGAAGGTAGAAGAGAGAATGTCCGGGGTGCATGGGGTCCTTATTTATGCTGGCTGCTTTGCCGAGGCAGCGGGAAGTGTACACAGAGTCAATGGATGGAAAGTTGGTTTACGTGATGGGTTGGGTTACATTCACGACCTTTTGTAGTTCCTTGCGGTCTTGGGCAGAGCAGGAGCCATACCAAGCTGTGATATAACCAGAAAGAATGCTTTCTATGGTGCATCTGCAAAAGTTGGCACCAGCTCTATTTCACATGCCCACCCACACCTACCCCTCACCCAAATTCCTAATCACCTAACCAAAACCCATTTAAAATTCAGCCAGTTATTAGTGACAGATAAATTAAAACCAAATCATATATTAATCCCATCCATTTTCAATTGATCACTGAATATTAGATGCAATTTTACTTTTCATTTACGCAGAATCAGAGCTAAAATAACACAGGATATCACCTTATCGGACTGTAAACCCCAGTGTAACTGACATCCATTGTGATGAGTTTTTGCAAAGACCAAATTCTGCTCTTTTTGTATCTGCTGATTAATTATTATTCACTTACTGCTGCTTCTTGCACAATGAATTGAGGAAATCGCTATCTCTGCAATGCTGGTGGCAGTAACCTCAATTACTTCCTGTTGGCACAGTTTTGCTGTATCTCTCTCAGCACAGAATCGCCCTGCATCAACATGGCTGAAGCACGGTAATCCATCGTACCAGGAATTGGTGCATTCATTGGATTTGCATGTCCTCTAAGCACTAAATAAACCCAATAACTACATTGGTCTCAATTAGAAACGTAGAACAAAGGAAGATCAGAACAGGTGAAGACTATTTCAGGCGGCACGGTAGCACAGTGGTTAGCACTGCTGCTTCACAGCTCCAGGGTCCTGGGTTCGATTCCCGGCTTGGGTCACTGTCTGTGTGGAGTTTGCACATTCTCCTCGTGTCTGCGTGGGTTTCCTCCGGGTGCTCCGGTTTCCTCCCACAGTCCAAAGATGTGCAGGTTAGGTTGATTGGCCAGGTTAAAAATTGCCCCTTAGAGTCCTGAGATGTGTAGGTTAGAGAGATTAGTGGGTAAAATGTGTGGGGGTAGGGCCTGGGTGGGATTGTGGTCGGAGCAGACTCGATGGGCCGAATGGCCTCCTTCTGCACTGTAGGGTTTCTATGATTTCGCCCCTTGAGCCTGTTCTATCATTCAATTGGGTGGTGGTTGATCTATGATCTAACTCCATATACCCATCCTCGTTCCAAATCCTTTCAAAGCTTTGGATAAAGAATGTCTCATAAAGCTATTTTTTTAAAATTAATTATCAAACAGCATCATTTGCTATTTGTGGAAGAGAGTTTCAAACTTCTACAGATTCACCAAGATATTGCCTTTGAGCATTTGAGCTATGAGGAACGTCACTTGCCACAACCCTCCATTCAGAAATGCACCCTTCCACTGCTACCCTCTGTCTTCTATGATCGAGCCAGTTCTGTATTCACCTTGCCAGCTCACCTCTGATCCCATGTGACTTCACCTTCTGCACCAGTCTGCCATGAGGGGCCTTGTCAAAGGCCTTACTGAAGGCCATGTAGACAACATCCACTGCCCTACCCTCATCAATCATCTTCGTCACTTCCTCAAAAAACTTGATCAAGTTTGTGAGGCACGACTTCTCCTTCACAAAACCATGTTACCTCTCGCTAATACATCCAGTTATTTCCAAGTGGGAATAAATCCTGTCTCGAAGAATCCTCTCCAAAATTTCCCTACCACTGACGCCAGGCTCACCGGCCTGTAATTACCTAGATTATTCTTGCTACACTTCTTAAACAAAGGAACAACATTGGCTATTCTTCAATCCTCTGGGACCTCCCCTGTAGCCACTGAGGATACAAAGATTTCTCTCAAGGCCTCAGCAATTTCCTCCCTTTCCTCTCTCAGTATTCTGGGGAATATCCCATCAGGCCCTGGGGATTTGTCTACCTTAATGTTTCTCAAGAACCCCAATACCTCCTCCTTTTTGATCTCAACATGACTCAAACTATCTACACACCTTTCCCAGACTCATTATCCACCAATCCTTCTCTTTGGTGAATACTGACGCAAAGTACTCATTTAATATCTCGCCCATTTCCTCTGGCTCCATGCATAGATTCCCTCCCTTGTCCTTGCTCTTGATATATGTATAAAAAGCCTTGGGATTTTCCTTAATCCTGCTGGCCAATGACTTTTCATGACCCCTTTTAGCCCTCCTTACTCCTTGCTTAAGTTTCTTAAGAAGGTTTTACAGTACAGAGTCCACATAGGAGATAAATATCGATCCATATGATTTTCAGAGTCCCGGTATCAAAGTCCAATGAGATATTGCTTCTTGGAGGATGGTGGGTTGAAAAGCGATGCTGGATGATTCATTTTTCCAGTGAGGTTGACTTTACACTTTGAGATGCAGATGTGAAGTCAGTCTTTGTAGTGATGGTACAGAATTTACAGCAGAAACTATAGCTGGGGTCCAGGTGTTCCATCTGAGCAAAGCTCCTTATCGGTGAGGCTGCTAATTGGATGGTAAAGAGCAGACTGAGCTATATATAGCAGAACAATATTACTTGAAATCCAAGCCACATGACTCCCACCTCTACATCATCTTTAATGTGGAGATGCCAGTGTTGATCTGAGGTGGGCACACTAAGAAGTCTCACAACACCAGGTTAAAGTCCAACAGGTCACTCACCTGTTGAAGGAGCAGCACTCTGAAAACTCATGATTCCAAATAAACCTGTTGGACTTTAACCTGGTGTTGTGAAACTTCTTACTGTGTCCACCATCTTTGATCAAGGTTTTGTATCTATTGTCTGGATTCCAAAGCCTGTTACATGTCTCAGCCATTAGGTTCCAGGGTCTTTGTCTTAGCAAATCATCTTCGTCACATTTTCTCCTGGCAGCCCCGGCCAATAAATGCAGATGACCTTTGCATAGCTCTCTTCAAAGTTGGGCTGTGCAGTCCACAGCGGGTTGTTAGTGACTCCTCAGAGATAATGGGGAGTCACAGACTCACATAAGTTCATAGAAAAGGTTCTGCTATAAAATTTTAGAAATCACATTGCACACATTTATTTACATACATTATAAAAATATACAATGTGACTCCTTACCCTCACAATACTTAAAGTTGCAACCAGGGGAGGTGGTATGGTCACTAATAATGCAGAGTTGCAGGTTAATGCTCTGTACTTCGAATCCCACCAAGGCAGATGGTGAAATTTGAATTCAATAATTATCTGGAATTAAAGGTGTAATGATAATATTGATTATTGTAAAAAAAAAAATCTGGTCCACTGATGTCCTTTAAGGGAAGGAAATCTGCCATCCTTACCTGGTCTGGCTGACATGTGACTCCGGATCTATAGCTATGTGATGGATTCTTAAAATGCCGTTTGAAATAGCCTACCTTGCCACTCAGTTCAAGAGCAATTAAGAATGAAGTGGAAATGAGAGAGTTGGTGGCATTGTGTCAGAAAACAGGGACTTGTCTTGGGACTTTAACATTCCACACCCGTCCCCCCCCCCCCCCCCCAACACATCCCCCCTCTCCCCCCTCCACCCCCTACCCAGCTTCAAACTGGGGGAGTCCAGCCATAGGGTCATGGTTTGAGGATAAGACGTAAACCTTTTAGGAATGAGGTGAGGAGAAATGTATTCTCCCAGAGGGTGGTGAATATGTGGAATTCACTACCACAGAATGTAGTTGAGGCCAAAACGTTGTGTGATTTCAAGAAGAAATTAGATAAAGCTCTTGGGGCTGAAGGGATCAAGAGATATTGGGGGAAGGGGGGATCAGGATATTGAATTTGATGATCAGCCATGATCAAGATGAATGACAGAGCAGGCTTGAAGGGCTGAATGGCCTACTCCTGTTTTTATTTGCTATGTTTCTAAAATTATCCCTGTCACTTTTCAAAGCTGCTGGTGGTAACCTCAGTTACTTCCTGTTGGCACAGTTATGCTGCATCTCTCTCAGCACTGAATCACCCTGCAGCGACATGGCTGAAGCACGGTAATTATCTCTGACCCCTTGCCACCAGTAATCGGTGCACTGATTGGCTTTGCATCACTCTCTGATTCCTGGATTGAACAACTACATTGGCCTCATCTAAGAACATAAAACAAAGGGCATAGGAAAAGGCAAAGGCCATTTAGTCCCTTCAGCCTGTTCTACAATTCAATGAGTTCATAGTTGACCTTTTATTGAACTCAATGTACCCATCATTGCCCCATATCTCTTCACACCTTGGGCAAAAAATATGGATCATCAACCTAGGTTTGAAAATGCTAGTTGATCGAGTATCAGTTGTTGCTGTGGAAGAGAGTTCCGAATTTCTGCCATCCTAGGTTTGTAGAAGAGTAGCACGGTGGCACAGTGGTTAGTGCTGCCTCATAGCATCAGGGACCCAGGTCAATTCCCGACTTGGGTCACTGTCTGTGTGGAGTCTGCACATTCTCCCCGTGTCTGCGTGGGTTTCCTCCGAGTGCTCCAGTTTCATCCCTCAGTCCAAAAGACATGTTGGTTAGATGTATTGGCCATGCTAAATTCTCCCTCAGTGTACCTGAACAGGCGCTTGAGTGTGACCACTAGAGGATTTTCACAGTCACTTCATTGCAGTGTTAATCTAAGCCTACACTAATAAATAAGCTTGAAGGAGGAAATTTTCCAGAAAACCATATTTGTATCATCAAATATATTTTTATTGGACTAATTGGCACCACTCATAACGGGCCAACAATGCAGAGGGGCACCCCCGGATGGATATTCGATCGGGTCTCCCCCTGCACAGCTGAGAGACTCACGAATTTCAGAAACTACGGAAGATCCCTAATCTGCCTAGCAACAGCGCATAGCTGCATTTTAAACTGGCCAAGGAAGATCAAGATCCCTATGAAACGAGACAGAGAGTGGGTTATCAAAACCAAGCTATCACTGAAATATTACCAATTCGGCCAAGGCAGACATAAAAATCTGATAAACTAAGAGATAAGGATAAAAGGTTAAGAATGAAATACCCCAGACACCCAACAGGACAGGATGACATTAACACTCAATCTCACAAGCAGGAAACACAGACACGGAACAATAGGACCAATTTAAATAAGAGGACACATAGAGATAGTAATGGGAAACGCATTTAGACACCGGGGCAGGACCAAGTAATCCCATTAACACGAACACACACCATACAAATGCTAATCCATGAAACTTCCTAGGGACTTTTGAAACTGACAGACCACTTTATACATTGTGTAAAAAAAGGCATAATCAAATGTTCCCGCGCGAATTTTGGATCCCTATAAAGATCCAGAGCTGATGTGATTTAATTGAGATCAACGTGGCCAAGCCACTGTTTCTGAGCTGGCTACGGGGGTCTCCCTGGGATCCCAGTAATTGTACAATAAAGACACGCTTTGAACCTTGATTTGCGACTCAACTTCTATTCTGCACTGGTAAAGGGATATTTCCCTACAACAAAATGGCGTAGTCACGGCAGGATTTGATATCTGACTTCTGACTGATGGCCACAGTTTGAAAGTCGGGATCAAATTTAAACGAATCTGATACAAATCCAGAGCAGTCAAAGGCGAGTGCAGGTCTCCGTTCAAAGTGAGGTACCTTTAAGGGTTAGGGTTTGTCTGTTTTAAGTATTGTTGTCTTGTAGAACTGTATAATCTTGCCTAAGTTTTTAAATTGAAACAGAAGTCCGCACTAAAGAGGTACAGGTCAGAACGACCGCGTGGAAAAAGGTAAGTAACTTTTAACTTTAATAGGAGTAAAGGACCAGAGGTAAAGATAACAGGTTTTGGGCTATTTGATAACAGGAATTAAGACTAATATAAAGATAAGTACCGCATGCAGAACTAATTGGTGTAACTAACCCAGGATTGTAAATGAAACCGCTGTCTGTGCCAAGGCAATAGGACAAGGGAGTGCTTGACTCAAGGTGCCCTACCCTAAACTGGACGTTAAGAGGAGAAATCTCCCACGCTAAGGTTGGGTTTTGAAGCGGGCGCTAAGAGGCACAGGCACTCAGGGTGCAAGGCACGGACAGTGTAAATCGGGTGACAACACTGACTCTGAAGGGACGAACAACCTCAGAGTCGATACAGTTACTAACTATAACAGGGGCTTTGATAACAGAATACATGTGTGTAAGTGTTGAGGAAAAGGGGACCCGATCCATCCTGACCAAGAGACACGACGACGGAGGATCCATTAGGGACCCGGGCGGAGTTTGATAACCTTGTTCGTCTGTAGGGAACACCACAGCCCATAGCAGGATACCCGGTTTTGGGGTAACGGATCAACCCTGCTAGTGGGGGTGGTGGCCGAGCGGGAGGCGTTGTACTTAGAGGGGCTGGGAACAGGGGCGGACAAACCCACTAAACAACCAGCACACATCCCAATAAGACAACACAAAATAGTCCAAGCGTGAGGTGTCAGGAATAGTTGGGGGAGCCCAGGGGAAAGAGACCCACTGGAACCTCACTACGAGAACCTACAGCAATACAGACGGTGCTGGGGCAGTATCAGTGACAGGAGATAAGGGAGAGAGTTGAGGCACTTTTACTGTAGCAGCCAGCATACGGGGGTTGCAGGACTGCTAGACAGAAAAATGGCAGACCACGTTGTTAAGGGAGAAACTGCAGTAGCTCTCATTTTGAAGTATCTGTTAGCCAGAGAAGCGATTGTTGCAAAGATGAAACGGAACGGGTGGAACGCATCACAAACTTTAGAAGATCAAAGAAAGTGGGTAGACGGAGTTAAATGGGACAAAACAAAAGTAATGGGAGTAATATTAGTGACCCAGTTAGCTGGACTAATTGAGGAAGTAAATGCCTCAATGGAGGAGAGACACAAAGAGACAGAACAAATTAAAGTATTACAGGAGAGAGTGAGGGAATTAGAACACAGAAGACACACTGCGGAGATAACGCAGAGATCAGAGGAAACGGACCCTCGGCGCCCATACGAGTCAGTGCAGAAACATACAGCCACTCCAGCATCAGAAGAAAACGTAGAAAATTATAATCTAGCGCCAGTCACGAGAGGAGGGACGTTAGCACAACCAAAGGCAACCTATAAGCCTTTTACGCCAGGGGAAAGGCAGCAGATGGATAGGAGAGATCTTAGTTTTTGTATTTCAGTGTGTTTGTGAGATCTGGTAGCTTGTCGAATGTAGGTGGTTGTTGTTGTAATTAGATTGAGAGCAGGGAGCTCTTTGTTCCTGTGGAATGTTTGCTACAGGCAGTAGGTGCAGTACATTGCACCTTGGTTTAGCCTCAGGGGGGCTGGGAGAGTGTTAAAACTGTAAAGATTCAAGTGATAGGATTTCTTGAATTTACTTCTGCTTTGAGTCAATTACAGTTTGGAAGAAAGAAGAATAAAAGCGATTGTCTTAATCAATGTTCAGTATTCTCTTTGAATGTTTTACACTCATCCCAGTCTGAAATGATAAGTTTGAATGAAAAAGGATGTACTGTGGAATGACTTTTGGAAGCTTCCATGTGTGTGTCTGTGTGTGTTTAAACAAAGTGGTTGCGTGGATGCTTTGTTGTTGTTTGTTTTAATGTTAAGAAAGGATTTAAACCTTGGAAGGAAGCATGTGCTCTTTCCTTTGTCTTGAAGTAGAAATTATAAGAGTTAGTTGAGGAGTTAAGAGAAGAAAATAAGTTATTTTGTGGAAAGGTAGAAAAGCAGGAACAAAAGACTGAGGTCTATGAATCAGTTTAAAGTGTATCAAGTCAGTGAAATACAGTATTAATCGCAGAATATCGCGATTTGCGAACGTCAGATAGTTTAGTATTCTGAACTAGTTAAAATTATGTACTGCCGTCGGAATTTCATGAGCCATCAAGGTTCAAGGTTTGCCAAATATAAAAGCACTGCAAAGCTTAAAACCTAGCCAGTTAAGAAACCAAAATGTTCCTAATCAAATAACTGGTATGTATTGTACCTGCTTTGATTTTGATTCGGCGCCTGTTACTTTTCCTAGAGTGCGGGGGTTTCGATCTGGAGCTCAGTTTAAAAAAAAAGAAACGGCTTAAATTAAAAGGGTTTGGATATCACGGGTACGATGTGTAAAGTGGTATGATACAACTGCCGCTTGATTATTTTTATTATACAGTATAGCACTGCCATAAAGACACAAGAATAACATCAAATCCTGAAAAGCCTTAACCAACTTTGTATGATATATTCATATACTATATTGGGCATTGATAAAGACATAATTATTTTGTGAAGTACTGTGGTGTAGCGCTTGCACGCAAACAAATGATCAAATTAGAGATAGTGTAAGAGTACTCATATAAAGATCGGAACTGTATGGCATGTGATTTTAATGGGGAAAGCGATGTCTTTTGATAAGATTACAGACAAATGAATGGATGTCCAATTGCAGCCAAAAAAGGCCAGTACAAAGTGTTATTTAATTCACACTAAGCTTGCTATGGATGGGGGATGCCAATTCAAGTTGATTCGGACCAGGGAACACATTTCACAGGAAAGGTTCTGAAAAACATTTGCCAACTATTAGGAATAAAACAAAAATTTCACATCCCCTATCACCCACAAAGTTCCGGGATGGTGGAGAGGATGAATCGGACTCTAAAAACAACAATGGCAAAAGCAATGCAATCCTCAGGTAGAAATTGGACAGAAGTCCTACCTGCAGTTCTGATGAGGCTTAGGGCGACCACAAATCGAACTACCGGCTTGACTCCATACGAGCTGATGACCGGGCGAGCAATGCACTTACCCGAAAACATTATTACAGGCGGGACAGATGTGGGTCCGATAAAAGATAGGATCCGACAATACATCCGAGACCTTAGCACCCAATTGAAGGGGATGTGCCGGTCCGTAATTTCTAATCAGGCACAGGTCGACGCAGAGGGGGACTCAGAAATATTACCAGAAGTCCCAAAAGCCGGGAGCCGGGTATTAACAAAAGTGCTTCCTGCAAAACCAGGATTTGCCCCAAGATGGCATGGACCTTACGAGGTCATTATTAGCGGAGATACCTGTGCCTGTATAGATATAAGGGGACAGGGGGTCTGGAAACACTGGACCCAATTGAAACTATATGAGGACAAATGAACTAAAAAATACCGTTTTGCTCATTCAACTTCCACAGGAACCAGGACCAGATCTACTATCAAGACGTCGGAACCAACTACTTTTAATTTAATTGCCTGTTTATTTTCTGTATATACTGTAATTGTAAAATACTGTTGAAAAAAAAAAGAGCGATATGGGAACAGGGACATATCTGATAATAACCCTGACCATTGTAAATACACTCCAACATATGGGGGTTAGGGGAGCAGAACCACCAATCATGGAAGGAAACCTATTCCTGAAAACACACATCCAGATTTATGGGAATAGGACCGCTTGTTACCCCTCAGCGCGATCAGTAAACTCCCTATTCATCGCAACACCAGGGTGGCTCCCACAAGAGTTATTCACTATTGACACATCGGGGGCACCCTGCAAAGAACATATTGGGTACTTTAAGCAAGGGATACAAGGAAGGTGTGTAGAGCTCACTGAGCCGGGAATTCTAAGGGGGACGGGACCCCAACCGGAGGAGACACATGGGAACTACCCACAATGTTTTAAGGGAGAGGGATGGGGGTGCGTGCATGCCTTTGTCCCTAAAAATGATTCATGCGCTGAGGCACATTGTGCTCTCCAGGAGTGCCGGGTCCGGGAAGGACACTTCACTTGTGACTGCAAGCAACAAAAATGCATTGCAGTCACCGCGGGTAGGCAGCTTATGTGTGGCAAGTGCAACGGCACCCACGTAAGCTCAGCCTCAGGGACATATCCATTTGATTCTCACCAAGAGGTACAATCAAGTGGACAGTCCAGGGGGAGGGAAGGTTCCACAAGATGGGGCCATGCGGTCAAACGACCCCGGGGTAATGCATGTTATCGGGTTAAAGACGGGTACGTGTTTTTATTTAAAAATGTATATATGACGGCCACAGACAGGCCTCCAAGGTTCTTTTCCGTAGGGACAATCAGACCTCTCACGGTTCCATGCCCAAGTGAAGGGCATGTCCAGAAACGCATAGTGACCAGGGCCATCAGCGCAGAATTGTGCTCCGACTGGCAGGCCCCTGTCACACTAGGGTCTTCTTTAGGATATGGATTTCTGGGGACACTATCCCTGGGAGGCGCCGCAGGGGTGATCAGTGCCAGTAATAGGAACTTCTTCATCTGTGGACTGACCATTTTAGGAAACAACACCCTACAAGCATTAGGCGCAATTGACCAAGAACTCGCAGAACTCAGACTATACACACAACAAACGAGATATGCGGTGGACTATCAGCTAGCCAGACAAGGGGGGGTATGCACCATCATCAAGGAAAAATGCATCACATACGTACACGACGAGACACTAAACATAACAGCAGCCATGTCCGGGATACAAAAGCAATTGGATAACTTTAAACAGGGGTTAACAGGGACTGATGGGTGGTTAGGATGGCTGTTTAACACAGTTTGGGGAGCATATATTATGAAGGGATTAATCCTAGTGGTAGCCATCCTGTTCACACTCTGCCTTGGCCTAACCTGTATTAAAGTGATATGTGCAAATATTACATCAAGAATGCTACCCACTGCCAGTATCCAGATGCAAGAACTTAACAACGACCCAGAAGAGGAGGAACAACGGCAAGGACAACAGCTGTACAAATCACAGTTCCTCTGAAGGTCGTCCATGGGGGGTCAGCCATGAATGGCACCCCCTGGACGAGAGGAGGGACTGAAGGAGGAAATTTTCCAGAAAACCATATTTGTATCATCAAATATATTTTTATTGGACTAATTGGCACCACTCATAACGGGCCAACAATGCAGAGGGGCACCCCCGGATGGATATTCGATCGGGTCTCCCCCTGCACAGCTGAGAGACTCACGAATTTCAGAAACTACGGAAGATCCCTAATCTGCCTAGCAACAGCGCATAGCTGCATTTTAAACTGGCCAAGGAAGATCAAGATCCCTATGAAACGAGACAGAGAGTGGGTTATCAAAACCAAGCTATCACTGAAATATTACCAATTCGGCCAAGGCAGACATAAAAATCTGATAAACTAAGAGATAAGGATAAAAGGTTAAGAATGAAATACCCCAGACACCCAACAGGACAGGATGACATTAACACTCAATCTCACAAGCAGGAAACACAGACACGGAACAATAGGACCAATTTAAATAAGAGGACACATAGAGATAGTAATGGGAAACGCATTTAGACACCGGGGCAGGACCAAGTAATCCCATTAACACGAACACACACCATACAAATGCTAATCCATGAA
Organism: Mustelus asterias; assembly: GCF_964213995.1. NCBI lineage: Eukaryota > Metazoa > Chordata > Chondrichthyes > Carcharhiniformes > Triakidae > Mustelus > Mustelus asterias. The sequence goes on from NC_135817.1 coordinate 83,099,933, forward strand.
ACTTCCTAGGGACTTTTGAAACTGACAGACCACTTTATACATTGTGTAAAAAAAGGCATAATCAAATGTTCCCGCGCGAATTTTGGATCCCTATAAAGATCCAGAGCTGATGTGATTTAATTGAGATCAACGTGGCCAAGCCACTGTTTCTGAGCTGGCTACGGGGGTCTCCCTGGGATCCCAGTAATTGTACAATAAAGACACGCTTTGAACCTTGATTTGCGACTCAACTTCTATTCTGCACTGGTAAAGGGATATTTCCCTACAACAAGCTCGACTCTTGAAAAATCAGTCTCTAATTTTTTGACTTTATCCCCTAACCCTAGACTCTCCATTGTGAAGAGTTTCTCTCTGTCTGGACTTGCTGTACCCCTTAATGTACACCTCTAATTTGTGTAATATCATCTCGTAATTTAACTCTTGATGTCCAGGTATCACTCTAGGAAGTCTATGTTGCATTCCTTCCTAGGTCAATAAATCTTTACCACGTCATGGTGCCCACAAATGCTCCTCCAGGTGAGAACTGAAGCATAACTTGCACTCCATTGTATTGACATAAGGACCAGCATTCCACAAAGTTGTCCATTGATCTTTGGACCTGCTCATGGTATTTCCATGATTCCCCTACATGGGCAACAAATCTTTTTGGTCTTCCACTGTTTCTAACTTTTCATAATTTAAAAAGTAACAAATTCTGTTCTTTTCAGGTTCAAAGTGGGTGACCTCGCATTTTATTACAGCGTTGATTTGATTTGATTTGATATATTATTGTCACATGTATACAGTGACAAGTATTGTTTCTTGCACGCTATGCAAAGCATACCATTCATAGAGAAGGAAAAGAAAGAGTGCAGAATGTAGTGTTACAGTCATAGCTAGGGTGTAGAGGAAGATCAACTTAATGCGAGGTAGGTCCATTCAAAAGTCTGATGGCAGCAGGGAAGAAGCTGTTCTTGAGCCGATTGGTACGAGCCCTCAGACTTTTGTATCTTTTTCCTGATGGAAGAAGGTGGAAGAGAGAATGTCCGGGGTGCATGGGGTCCTAATTATGCTGGCTACTTTTCCGAGGCAGCTGGAAGTGTAGACAGTGTTAATGGTGGGATGTTGGTTTGAGTGATGGACTGGGCTTCATTCACAACCCTTTGTAGTTTCTTGCAGTCTTGAACAGAGTGGGAGCCATACCAAGCTGTGATACAATCAGAAAGAATGCTTTCCATGATGCATCTGAAAAGTTGGTGAGGTTTGTAGCGGGCATATCAAATTTCCTTAGTCTTCTGAGCAAGTAGAGTCATTGGTGGGCTTTCTTAACTATAGCATCAGCATGGAGGGACCAGGACAGGTTGTTGGTGACCTGGACATGTAAAAACCTGAAGCTCTCAACCATTTCTACTTCACCCCCATTGAGGTTGACAAGGGCATGTCCTCCGCTACACTTCCTGAATTTGATGACAATCTCTTTCATTTTGTTGACATTGAGGAGAGATTATTGTCATTGCACCAGTTCACCAGAATCTGTATCTCTTTCCTATACTCCATCTCATCATTGTTTGAGACCTGACCCACTATGGTGATGTCAGTAGCAAACTTTAAAATCGAGTTGGAAGGGAATTTGGCCACGTAGTCATAGGTGCATAAGGAGTATAGTAAGGGGCTGAGGATACAGCCTTGTGGGGCACTGGTGTTGAGAATGATTGTGGAAGAGGTGTTGCCTATTCTTACTGATTAGTCTGTGGGTTAGGAAGTTCAGGATCTAGTCACAGAGGGAGGAGCCGAGTCTCAGGTCACAGAATTTGGAGATGAGTTTTGTTGGTATAATGGTGTTGAAGGCTGAGCTGTAGTCGATAAACAGGAGTCTGACATTGGTGTCTTTGTAATTTAGGTGTTCCAGAGTTGAGTGCAGGGCGAGGGAGATGGCATCTGCTGTGGAGGTGTTGCGGCAGTAGGTCAACTGTAGTGGATTCAGGCAATCTGGGAGGCCGGAATTGATTTGTGCCATGACTAACCTTCTTCATAATTGTAGATGTCAGAGCCACCAGACAATAGTCATTAAAAGTAATCTGTTTGCCACAGTTTCGCCCATTCGTTTAGTCTATCAATATCTCTTTTTAATGTTACATTTTCTCTATCACTGCTTACAAGACCATCTGTGTGCCATCAGCAAATTTAGAAATGTGGCTTTCAATCTCATCAACTCAGTCAATAGCAAGTACATTCAATAGTTGAGGTCCAAAAATAGATTCTGGAAGGACGTCATTAGTCACATCTGGTCAATTAGAATATCTATCCAATATCTCTATTCTCTGGCCCCTGCCGTTCAGCCAATCTCCCAACCAGATCAATCATTTGCCTTCAGTTCCATGAGCTTCAACTTCAGCTAACAGTCTCTTATAAAGAGCTTTATCAATTGCCTTCTGGAAGTCTGTATAATTTAACATCTGTAGCTATTCCCTGTCCACTTCAGATTTGTTAGGCATGACCTGAGCTTTCTAAATTCATGCTGGCCTTCTGAAGTGCCAGTCAGGCAAAGATCATTGGTCAAGAGGTTAGTGCAGTTAGCCAATGAATGATATGGATTTTTTATTAATATATTTGGCACTCGGCTTGAAAATCTTCTTCCAATCTTCACCATTTGCAAATGCAGTCAAATCATCTGGTAATTCAGGTGATGGATCATTAGGTGAGGATCATCAGGAGCCTTCAGTAAGCATTCTCTTACCTGCTAGGTGGACACCTGCCTGTCCGTCACCTCACCTTCAGTGTAGTAATTCTACTGAGGCTTCTGATGATCCTCACCTAATGAAAAGGTGAGGAAAAGGTCAGTGCCAGTGAATCAAGGGACAACTCTATGCCACTGAAAGCCCTAAGAAAGTAGTTTCTAAGAGTATCTCCCTAATTAGGGACATATCAATAACTCATGCAAAGGTTGGTCTGGTAATGATGAAGGCACATGGAATAGATGCACATAACAATAAAGATAGGTTTGCATTTATATAGTGCCTTTCGCAACCTCAGGATACCCCAAAGTGCTTTATAGCCAATATTCTTTAATCATTATTCTGATGAAGGAAACTGTCAATTTGAGCTTGGAAAAGGCCACAAATAGGAATGAGCTAATGAACAGACTAATCTTGGATTGATACTGGTAGAAGGATAAGCTTTGGCCAGGGCAGGATCAGAACCTCCTTAAAATTGTGCCATCGGACTTCTTCATTCTCCTGACAGGATGTGGAGATGCCAGTGTTGGACTGGGGTAAGCACAGTAAAAAGTCTCATAACACCAGGTTAAAGTCCAACAGGTTTATTTGGTAGCACGAGCTTTTGGAGCACTGCTCCTTCATCAGGTGAGTGGGAGTTGGGTTCACAAACACAGCATATATAGACACAAACTCAATTACAAGAAAATGGATGGAATGCGAGTCTTAACAGATAATCAAGCCTTTACAGCTACAGACAATGCGAGTGGAGAGAAGTTTCATTACTGGTTAAAAGAGGTCTTTAACCTGTGATTACCTCTTTAACCTGTGATTAAACCTCTCTCCACTCATATTGTCTGTACCTTTAAAGACTTGATTACCTGTTAAGACTCACATTCCATCCATTTTCTTGTAATTGAGTTTGTGTCTATATATGCTCTGTTTGTGAACCCAATTCCCACTCACCTGATGAAGGAGCAGTGCTCTGAAAGCTCGTTCTCCCAAATAAGCCTGTTGTACTTTAACCTGGTGTTATGAGACTTCTTACTTCTCCTGACAGGTTAGACTGTTGCATTTTTATCATGTTTGTGAACCCTACTCCCACTCACCTGATGAAGGAGCAGCGCTCCAAAAGCTCGTGCTACCAAATAAACCTATAGAGGTACCGATCACTTATTGGGGATTGGGTAAACACTTTGAGGATTCATTTATTAAGACCAGGCACAGGAGAACATTTGTACAAAGGTAGAACGTTTGGAAACTCCAGAGTTATGCTGTGTTCTGCTCACTGGCAAAAGTGAATGACGCACTTCCCTTTTAGTGGTATAATGCTACGATCCATTAAGGCATGTTACAACACAGATGGGCCTTTGTTTTAATGTATCATTCAAAGGGTGGCACTGATAATACTGCACTCCCTCAGCCTAGATATTGTACTTAGGCTGCCAAAGGAAACTCACAAGAAGATGGTTCAGTAATGCTCAGCAATGAGACTCTCCTCTCACCACATCCTTGTAGAAACTCTTAAGTCACATGCAGTGAGCTCAATAGCACAAGTCATTGAGTATCAGCAGCACGTGAAGTGAGAAACCATAATCGCATTAGAAATAGCATTCACCAGATAAATGCATAAAAAACAGAAAACCTGAGCGAAATGATGTACACTATACTTTATTAAAAAGAAAATGTAATTAAATCAAGCATGAATAATTTCAAAAATAACAGTAGACAGGTCTTAGGACATATATCTGTATCCAAACAATAAAAGCATACACATTAATATGCATTCTGTCATTCTCAAAGGTAACTGAATAATAACATTTTCTGGCAATCTCCTGGCTTCCTTCCCTGTCTCCAGTGTCTGGTCATTCACCCTCACTCCTTCTACCCTGAGTATAGAACATAGAACAGTACAGCACAGAACAGGCCCTTCAGCCCATGATGTTGTGCTGAGCTTTGTCTGAAACCCAGATCAAGCTATTTCCTCCCTATCATCCCGAAGTACTCCATGTGCCTATCCAATAGCTTCTTAAATGTTCCTAAAGTTTCTGACTCCACTATCCCTGCAGGCAGTCCATTCCACACCCCAACCACTCTCTGAGTAAAAAACGTACCTCGGACATCCTTCCTATATCTCCCACCATGAACCCTATAGTTATGCCCCCTAGTTACCGCTCCATTCACCCGAGGAAATAGTCTTTGAACGTTCACTCTATCTATCCCCCTCATCATCTTATAAACCTCTATCAAGTCTCCTCTCAACCTCCTCCGCTCCAAAGAGAAAAGCCCAAGTTCCCTCAACCTTTCCTCATAAGACCTACCCTCCACAAACCAGGCAGCATCCTGGTAAATCTCCTTTGCACTCTTTCCAGTGTCTCCACATCCTTCTTGTAGTGAGGTGACCAGAACTGCACACAATATTCCAAATGTGGTCTCACCAAAGTCCTGTACAGTTGCAGCATAACCCCACGGCTCTTAAACTCAAACCCCCTGTTAATGAAGGCCAACACACTATAGGCCTTCTTCACAGCTCTATCCACTTGAGTGGCAACCTTCAGAGATCTATGGATATGAACCCCAAGATCTCTCTGTTCCTCCACATTCTTCAGAACCCTACCTTTGACCCTTTTTATAATGGCTTCATCTGCCCGTACTCACACTTTAAGAGAATTCTGTGAATGAATCCCTGTCTCCTCTCTCCATCCATTTCTTTAATCTTTTCACTCAATTCATATTCCAATTCCCTTTCTTCCAAAACCTTCTGTCTCACACTAGCCACATTAACTTGCATTTGCCACCTTTCTGCCCATTCTGCTAACTTTATTGACTTACAAAGCAAAGGTAGGAAATTTGACAATAAAATTCAAGATTGAGTTCCCTATTATTTATTTTAAAAATGAACAGTGGCTTTCCATTGCTCTCCCTATCTCCAGTAATTGTTCCTGTTCATGTGTGATGTGCTCCTCACCCTTTGCCAAATTCTCCCTCTGTGTTGATGGACCCATTGAAGTGTGTTTAAAAGCTGCTCCTTTTGTACATGAGCATAGGCACATTTGAATTTTTAAAAATTCATTTGTGGGTCATTGGCATTGCTGGCCAACATTTATTGCCCATCCCTAGGTGTCCTTGAGCTGAGTGGCTTGCTGGGGCAGTTCAAAGAGCAGTTACGAATCAACCATATTGCTATGGAATCTGGAGTCACATGTAGGCCAGACCAGGTAAGGATGGCAGATTTCCTTCAGGACATGAACCAGGTGGGTTTTTCCAACCATAAATATATCTTCATCATTAGATTCTTAATTCCAGATATTTTTATTGAATTGAAATTCCACCATCTGCCATGGTGGGATTCGAATCTGGATCCCCAAAACATTAGCTGAGTTTCTGTATTAATAGTCTGGCGATAATACCACTAGGCCATCACCTTCTCAGCAAATTTGGGCTGTAGTTTTTGGAGACCTATCATCCCAGTTCCAGGACATCACTGCAATTATTGCAGAAGTTCTGGTTCAATAAAGCCCATCGGGTAAAATCTTGTCTGATCTGGCTAATATGTGACTTCAGCACCACACCAGCACCATTTTCTATTGAATGTTCTCTGGAGTGATCCAGTCAGGAAACTGGGGATAGAGAGTAAATCCCAACCTTCCCATTTACTCTTGAATGTTCTGTGAAGTAATCTAGTCAGACAACAGGGGATGGACAATAATTTCCCCCCTTGCCAGCAACACTCAAAATTCAAGAATGAATATTGAGAGAGTATTAAAGTCACTAAGCAGTTGAGAATGAATTTATCAGCTTTAGCCCAGAGTTATTCTCACAGCAAAAAGCTGGATACACAGGTCCAGCAAATTTGGCATTAAATGTGTGCAAGTGTATCCATGTGTCAGCGACCAGGAAGAATGATACAGTCCCTCCATCATAGTCCAATTCAACTCGTATTCTGCTGATAGAGGGATACGGTGGTAGGCGAATACACAAGCTATTATGATAGGCTGACAAGTTGCTAACACAGAGATGCAAGCACCAAGCTTTTGTGGTGTTCCGAAGATCAGAATTTTTACCCGACTTCTGTATATTCCCATATGCGATCCCTATTCCCCACCAATTACCATCAGTTGCCACATCCCAGGAATGGCGTCCCAAGTAGAAACTCTGTTTGCAAAAGATCTGAGAATGGCTTTCAAACCTCTCCGAGTTTCTTGGGTAGGGCTGTTCCTGATCACTGAACATCACCGATCTCAGATTATCAGACAGAACCAAGTGCTTATTTGCTGTGTTCAGATCCAGGGTCAACCCTGAAAATCCCACTAGAGAGGAAAGGAACAGGTTTAACTGATCAATAATCGACAATGGCACCGTAAGAGTGGACATAATTCACAGATAGTGGGAGATGTACATAATGTTTTACACTGTATTCTGTGTGTTACACATGCATATAGCAAGATTAATCCATATTGATAAATCCATATTGCGTCCTTGTGGCAATCTGTGCAAACACTAACAATTACTCATGTTCATACTTTGTCACAAATCGAGAAACTCATTTTTTTATGTAGAAGAACCCTCTGTACTCTCCTGGTAACATTTGCTCTTTCTGTATATATCTTTAATTGAATCTATAATTTTAGCTTTACTCATGTACTCTTTGCCAGTCTTCAGCTTTACACCCTCCATAAATCCAACATCCCTGTGCTCGCCAACCCCTACCAGCTCCCAGTCAAGCAACTCTTTGATTTAAAATAGTCATTTGTTTTCAAATTCCTCCCTGGCCCTGGTCCACCCTAAGTCAGTAAGCTCCTCCAGCACTACAACTCTCCAAGGTATTTGCACTCCTCCAGCTCTGGTGTCTTGAACATCTCTGAATAATGGCTCTACCATTGCTGCTGTGCTTTCAGCTGTATAGACCCCAAGCTCCAGAATAACCTCTGGACACCCCTCTCTCTCTCTTTCCTTCTTCGTGATGCTCCTTAAAACCCATCTCTATGGACCAGCTTTTATGTGGCTCAGTGTCAAATTTTGTTTGATAAAGCTCCTGCAAAATGTTTTGTAACATTTAACTATGATGAAGATGCTATATTAATAAATACTAATTGCTCTACCACAGATGGTGGAATTTGAATCCAATAATCTAATGATAACCATGAAATGGAAATGAGTAGTCATTGAGAGTTTGATATTGGGAGGAGTTGGAGGAACGGAAGAGATCATTCACCTTCTTCCCGCATTGGATGGCGTTTCAATGCGATCGGCAGACACCCTGACCTGCTTGGCACTGACACCCCAGGCTGGGGACATGAGGATGATATGATTCTTGGAGCCATCCCTGGGATACAATTCCTGTTTCGCATTCACTTAGTCTCATATATGGAAAATTCCGCCTTTCCACCCAGATTGCTATAATAATACAAACCTCAATGAACAGGTATTAGAATAGGGTTACACAACATAAGGTATTCTAATGAGGCCTCATGGATAAATATTCAGGGTTACCTTCGCTGGCATAAGGAAGTGGCCAGTGAAGCCCAGGGCGGAGTGAGTGGCGCTTGAGCCAGCTGCAGGTCTTTGTGAGGCATTGTACAAAAACTACCTACTCAGAGCTTTGTGGAGGGACATGGACATGAACTCACCATAGGCAGCATGGTGGCACAGGGACCCGGATTCAATTCTGGGCTTGGGTGAATGCGTGGAGCCTGCACGTTCTCCTTGTGTCTGCTTTGGTTTCCTCCCACAGTCCAAAGATGTGCAGGGTCAGTGGATTGGTCATGTTAAATTTCCCCTTAATATCAGGGAAATTAGCAGTTAAATAGGTGTGGTTACGGGGATAGGGCCTGGGTGAGAATATTGTTGGTGCAGGCTCGATGGGCCAAAAGGCCTCCTTCTGCACTGTAGGGATTCTATTCTATGATAAATTCTTCCACATATAACCTCACACTCTTTGCTGCTCCCATTACTGCTTCACCTTCTGTCGTGTCGCTTTCTCCTTGCTCGCCCAGGCTGTGCAATGAAACCTTGCAGTAGAATAAAGGGTAAGGAAAATAAAATCATTCCTGCTCCATGTAATTCTCTTTCAGTATTATAGTCGTACCTTCTGATACACTTGATAATCTTTCCAATGCATTACTTTTCCGCTTCTGCTTTTCCAGACTGATTTTTGACATCTGTTGCACTAATGTTGCTCTTGAAGAGGACTTGGATCTGGTTCCTTTTGGCCTATCACTCTTGCAGGCAGCTAACAGTGTAAATGAAAAATAGAACAAGAAAATTAGGAGCGACATAGACAGGATGGGGACTTGAGATAATGAGACAGATCATTAGGGGAAAACACACCATTCAGTTGAGATTGAAGGTAACCACATGGTTCACGGTACATGCAGTAGTGTCCCTTACAGATGTTGCCTGATGTTCACTTGATTTTGTCCCTTTCAAGATGCTGCTCATGGAAGATGCCTCGAGAAATAAAACAAGCACTGGTAATCTGGACAATATCCAGTCCCACAACACCAGGTTAAAGTCCAACACGTTCATTTGGAATCATGAGCTTTCAGAGCGCTGCTCCTTCCTCAGGTGAGTGATTCCAAATAAACCTGTTGGACTTTAACCTGATGTTATGAGACTTCTTACTATTTGTGATATATATAAATGATTTGGAAGAAGGTGTAACAGGTGTAATCAGCAAGTTTGCGGATGACACGAAGATGGCTGGAATTGCGGATAGCGAAGAGCATTGTCGGGCAATACAGCAGGATATAGATAGGCTGGAAAATTGGGCGGAGAGGTGGCAGATGGAGTTTAATCCGGATAAATGCGAAGTGATGCATTTTGGAAGAAATAATGTAGGGAGGAGTTATACAATAAATGGCAGAGTCATCAGGAGTATAGAAACACAGAGGGACCTAGGTGTGCAAGTCCACAAATCCTTGAAGGTGGCAACACAGGTGCAGAAGGTGGTGAAGAAGGCATATGGTATGCTTGCCTTTATAGGACGGGGTATAGAGTATAAAAGCTGGAGTCTGATGATGCAGCTGTATAGAACGCTGGTTAGGCCACATTTGGAGTACTGCGTCCAGTTCTGGTCGCCGCACTACCAGAAGGACGTGGAGGCATTGGAGAGAGTGCAGAGAAGGTTTACCAGGATGTTGCCTGGTATGGAGGGTCTTAGTTATGAGGAGAGATTGGGTAGACTGGGGTTGTTCTCCTTGGAAAGACGGAGAATGAGGGGAGATCTAATAGAGGTATACAAGATTATGAAGGGTATAGATAGGGTAAACAGTGGGAAGCTTTTTCCCAGGTCGGAGGTGACGATCACGAGGGGTCACGGGTTCAAGCTGAGAGGGGCGAAGTATAACTCAGACATCAGAGGGACGTTTTTTACACAGAGGGTGGTGGGGGCCTGGAATGCGCTGCCAAGTAGGGTGGTGGAGGCAGGCACGCTGACATCGCTTAAGACTTACCTGGATAGTCACATGAGCAGCCTGGGAATGGAGGGATACAAACGATTGGTCTAGTTGGACCAAGGAGCGGCACAGGCTTGGAGGGCCGAAGGGCCTGTTTCCTGTGCTGTACTGTTCTTTGTTCTTTGTAGTGTGCCCACCCCAGTCCAATGCCAGCATCTCCACATCATGGACAATATCCAGGCTTGGGCTGACAAGTGGCAAGTAACATTCATGCCACACAAATGCTGGGCAATGACCATCACCAATAAGAGACACTCTAACCACCGCCCCTTGACATTCAGTGGTGTAACCTCAATGAGTTTCCCATTGCCAACATCCTTAGGATTACAATTGACCAGAAACTCAACTGGACTCACCACATAAAAACAGTGGCTACAAGAGCAGGTCAGAGGTGAGGAATACTGCGACAAGTAACTCACTTCCTGACTCCCCAAAGACTATCCACCATCGACAAGGCACAAGTCAGGAGTGTGATGCCACACTCCCACATGCCTGGATGGGTGCAGCTCCAACAGCACTCAAGAAGCTTGACACCATCCAGGACAAAGCAGCTCGCTTGATTGGCATCACATCCACAAATATCCACTCCCCCCCACCACCGACGCTCAGTAGCAGCAGTGTGTACTATCTACAAGATGCACTGCAGCAATTCACCGAAGATCCTTAGACAGCACCTTCCAAACCCACTACCACTTCGATCTAGAAGGAAAAGGGCAGCAGATACATGGGAACACCACCATCTACAAGTTCCCCTCCAAGCCATTCACCATCCTGACTTGGAAATATATCGCCGTTCCTTCGCAGTTGTTGGGTCAAAATCCTGGAATGCCCTCCCGAATGGCATTGTGAGTCAATGACGTGGAGATGCCGGCGTTGGAATAGGGTAACACAGTAAGAAGTCTCACAATGTCAGGTTAAAGTCCAACAGGTTTATTTAGTAGCACAAGCTTCCTGTCAGGGAACACTTCAGCAGTCATGGACATTCAGCCTCTGATCTTCGGGTAAACTCTGATCTCCGGGTTTGATTCCCGGCTTGGGTCACTGTTTGTGTGGAGTTTGCACGTTCTTCCCCTGTCTGTGTGGGTTTTCTCCGGGTTTCCTTCCACATTCTGAAGGGCGTGCTGGTTAGGGTGCATTGACCCGAAAGGCGCCGGACTGTGGCGACTAGGGGAATTTCACAGTAACTTCATTGCAGTGTTAATGTAAGCCTCACTTGTGACAAATAAGTAAACTTTAAAATAAATAAACTATGGTTCTATAAATATTTTATAGGTTATGCTGCAATGAGGGCTATCAGCTGAATAATAGCTGAGGGCAGACTGTGCTGCTGCACGAGATGAGCCACATGGGAGTCTATCTCTGGAACTTGAGAGATGTTGATGCCCCAGTCCACAGACACAAGATCATTGCTGGGAGTTCTTAAAGGTGTGTTCCTTGGCCTCATATGAAAGCTCCTGGGTAACAATGTAAAGAAGTAACATCGCTGTGCATTACAACCTTTTTAATATTTGAATCGAATTCAAGGTCTGGTGTATCTTCCATTTAATCCCTTTCAAATTCAGTTAGAGGGAGCGGGACCCAAGCAAAAGTACCTGGATTATGAGCCCTACCTACCCTCTGAGTGATGGATTGAAATCTACAACTATTTCTCAAATAGATTTTAATTTCCTGAATAGTATCTGAGTGAAACTACTCAGGAGGCTGATGGGAGACCTGATAGCGATCTACAAAATTATGAGAGACACAGACAGGGTGGATAGTCAGAGGCTTTTTCCCAGGGTGTGTAAGAGGGAGTTTAGAATAAGTTGGGACTAAAAGACTAACAGATCAGAGTGAATAGAATAGAGAAAATTCACAAATATACTGTTTGCATAGAGACACATATAGCCACTGTTAGAGAATTAAGACATTTATTTTTGAAAACATATTCTATATTAAAAGCATATACCTTGGCTAATGACACAATGCTCTAAGGCATGATGGGACGTAGTCAAGTAAAAAAAAATACATTGCCCGTAACAGTGCGGCTGTTGAGAAAAGGGAAAAGCAACTCTTATCAGTGTGGACTTTAGACAGTCCCAGAGGTCCCAGACAGTTTCAATGAATAGGGCATACATTACACCTGATAAGGAAGTGTCAGGTGATTGTGACAAACTCTTAAAGTTCATGAACTGATCACGCAGTCCCATGCTGTCCAGGTGCAAATGTTATTGGCCAAGGTAAATAATCCATACTAATAATGATTGACTCATACCCAGCTGGGGTGAGTGACGAGTGGGCAAATGGCTGCTGCCAATTGCAATACTGAGAATGATGTAATTTCAGAGTGATTTGTAACACCACCAAATCTCTCTCCCTCGTACGTTGAACCAGGCTTGGAAAATAAAGAAACGTCTTTAACCAGAGTACTGTCTCCATGAGTCTTTGCGTTAACTGAGCTGTAATTAAGTGAAAGCCAACTTAATACTTAGCCTCTGAAAAAAGCTCCAATAGGGTGGAAGTGTCAATTACAAGGGGGCACAGGTTCAAGGTGAGAGACAGAACGTTTAAGAGAGGTGTGCGGGGGAAGTTTTTCACACAGAGTGTGGTGGGTGCCTGGAACATTCTGCCAGAGGTGGTGGTGGAAGCAGGCACATTAGCAACATTTAAGAGGCATCTGTATGGGTACATGAATAGGGAGGGAATTGAGGGATACAGACTAAGTATGAGAAGAAAGTTTTTTAAAAAATTTAGTTAGGGCATCATAATCAGCATGGGCTTGGAGGGCCGAAGGGCCTGTTCCTGTGCTGTACTTTTTTTTGTTCTCTTTCTTACTTGTTTGAGCTGGAGATGAGCTTGCTCGGTTTCTCTGTGTATGCAGCAGATTTGCTAAATCAGCTGACTCTTCCCTCCCCGCTGCTTTTGTACATTTATACAGAGCTATCACTTCCTCCATGGCCAAGTAGTATTGTTTAGATTCCTCCATCCTCTTTTTGAGAAGCTGAGATACATTGGACAGATTCAAGGTGAGCTCTGGAGTATCCGGATATGTGACTTTCCGACTTTCAATAACTCTGTAATGACAGAAAAAGCAATGCTTTAATCCACGGCGATTTCAGATAGAAATTAAACGGTTAACGGGTGATCACTGCAATGACTAAAATCTCATCCTGAAACTGGTCAGTGAATCATCCTGAAAAGGATCCACAATTGTCCCACTAGTTGCAAAGATCTCCACATTACGGCCTGGATTGTCTCGCCTGAGGCAGGTAACGGGTTTTGGGAAATTTCCAAAAGCCCTCCCTCTCTACAGAAGGAATTGAGTGAAACCTCATAAAGGAACATCCTCTTAAGCATCTTGGATCTGTGGAATTTACTTTGAGCATTCCCAGTGACATTGCATTATTGGTACGTTTTGGGAATAAGTTGTTTCTATTTTTCACAATTGAATGCTCGGATCATTACTCGGATTAACCTCTGATCTGACAGACAGTCACTCTGACAATGCAGCATTCCTTCAGTGTTGCATCAAATGGTCAATCTATGTAATGTGGTTATGGGCTGGTTCCCTAACTAGAATTCTGCCCCAGCGTACTGACAGGCAAGACAGCATCAACTGAGCCACATTGACATGTTCTGAAGGTGTAATGAAGCGCTACATATATAGAAGCTCTTTATTTTCAAAATAAAATTGGATCATTATCTAAAGAGATAAAAGTAAATTGCAGGGCTAGAGAAAAAGGGCACGGAAGTGGCACAAGGTGAATGAATTACTCTTGCAGAGAGCTGGTACAGACATGATGGGCCAAATGGCCTCCTTCTGTGCTGTAACCATTCTATGATTTTAAGATAAAAGCAAATTACTGCGGATGCTGGAATCTGAAACCAAAAGAGAAAATGCTGGAAAATCTCAGCAGGTCTGGCAGCATCTGTAAGGGAGAGAAAAGAGCTGATGTTTTGAGTCCAGACGACCCTTTGTCATGTGATTTTATGATGCTTTTTCAAATTCGCTTTTATTCATTGTACATAGCAATGCACTCATATTTTCCGACATTATGCTGACGAGAATTTAAATACGAATACAGAATACCACCAGCAGCATTTACCCTATGACAGAAAGAAACTGACCTGAAAATGAGCTCCTTTGAGTTCTGTAGATAAAATGAGAGAAGATCGATCAGTGCACATTGGAACAAAACAAAAAGGAAGGAGCTTCAGAGCAAAGAGTTGAGAGGAATAGAGTAAGTCACAGGCATGGAATAACAAACTTTCCTCTCCGGGACATTCTGAGGTCAGGCGTGAGGCAGCTGTGACAATGCAGGGGCAGCAAAGAGGTGTGAGAAATTCATCCCCAACCTTGTTCATCACAGAATCACAAGCTATTTATCAGGACAGGCCATTCTCCCACATTAGTCTGTTTATTCAGGAAGAGCCTGAAGTTACAACAACTAATTGGCTTTGAAATGATGCAAGTGCTTTCTGATCTATAATTCCTGTATTACTTTCTCACTGAAGAAGATGTTCCCAGCATCAGTGATACATTTTGCTTTTACTAGTTGAAATGGTAAAAGCGGCTAAAGTTCCAAAATAATATTCAGGCCTTATCTTTAGTGTGCCAGTTATCTCCCGCGACAGTGAAACTGCTCTAACAAAGTCATAACTAATATTCTCGATGAGTGTAATGCATTATTCTTCCTTAACCTCCTCAACATCTCTACCCAATGATGTAACAACATCAATCTCTTTCAAAGCCTCTTTTTAGTTGTCGAGTTGAATAGGACTCCCCTCACTTGGTGAAACTCTCCCCTATTAAATTGTAGCCAAGGAATTTTCACAATCAATGGTTTTCTTCCCAGTCCTAACCTGATTCCCTCATGGATCCATTCTTATGCTGATCCTCATCATCTCCATTCTATCTTTGTGATATCATTCACAAACATGGGAGTCAGATCTTACCAATATGGGGATGACATCCCGATCTATCTCTCTGGCACTTCCCTCAAACTATACAGTATGATGTGACTGCTTGATCAACTTGGTAGAGCTACCATTTCCTCCAGGTAAGCATTGGGAAGAATGATGCTATCTTCTACAGCATCCTCTGCAAACTCAATGCTTTTGTCACTGATTCAATACACGTCTACCACCACCATCTCCAGCTGAACCAGACTGTCTTCAGCCTTAGGAGTTCTTTCGATCTCAAGCTGGCCTTCCATCCTTATTTCTTTCCAACACCAAGATTTATGTGCACCTCTGTAATACTGCTGTCTCCATCCCTATCGCAGTCCTTGTTCCACTGAAATTCTTCAAAATGCCTCTATCATCTGAAGGTTCAGTTTTCCCCTGCTCTCCTGGCTAACCTCCCTCCTTGACCCTAATAAACTTCAGTTTATTCAAAGTTCATGGTCCTCTGTGTTACCTGCACCCCTTACCCGTGCTTGCATTGGTTCCAATTCCCCAAAACATCAAATGTAAAATTATCATCCATCCATGCCATTGGCCCCTCCCTGCCTCTATAAACTCATTTAGCATTATGGTGTAGTTAGGCCACAAATTGTAGCCAGGACTAGATAAAATTTAATTCAGTCTAACTGGGTGGATGGGAGGTGAAAATTCAACCAGGGATCCTGATTAGCATTACTAACCAGTGATGAAATCCTGGTGGGGTTGAGTGTGCAGTTGAGGGAATTATAAAGAAATAGAGTTGGGCTTAGTGCCAACGGCCTCCATAACCCCAGTGTCTTACTGA
Source organism: Mustelus asterias (assembly GCF_964213995.1). NCBI lineage: Eukaryota > Metazoa > Chordata > Chondrichthyes > Carcharhiniformes > Triakidae > Mustelus > Mustelus asterias. The sequence goes on from NC_135817.1 coordinate 83,115,811, forward strand.
CTCCGTTAAACATAGAACTCTTCCTCAGGTCCACCTCATATTAGATGCCAATCTTCAGCCAATCCACTTCAGTCCACATAATGTCCAGAAATAGCCCTGGATTTAGCAAAGGTTATGGGCCCTGACAAAATCCCAACTGTAATACCGAAGACTTATGCTTTAGAACTAGACTTGGTTCTAGCTAAGCTGTTCCAGTACAAATACAGCATTGGTAATTACCTGAAAAAGTGGGAAATGGCCCAGGTATGTTCCGTCCACAAAATGTAGGACAAATCCAGACTCGCTAATCACTGCCCCATCAGTATATTATTGATCACCAGGAACGTGATAGATGGTGTCATTGACAGTGCTATCAAGCAGCATTTCACCAGCAATTAGCTGCTCACCCATGCTCAGTGTGGGGTTCTGCCAGGGCCACTTGGCTCCAAAGCTTAATTACCACCTAGGTACAAACATGATGACACTAAAATAGCTGGAATAGTTATTTGCAATGAGGAAATAAGAAATTTACAATGGATATTTGGTTAGGTGAATGGGCCAAAATTTGGCAGATGGAGTTTAATGCGGATAAGTGTGAAGTTATCCATTTTGGTCAGAAAAATAGAAAGGCAACTTATTATCTAAATGTAGAGATATCTCAGAGTGCTTCGGTGCAGAGGGATCTGGGTGTCCTTATGCATGAATCTCAGAACACTAGTATGCAGGTACAGCAGGTAAGAAGGAAGGTAAGTGGAATCTTGGCATTTATTGTTAAAGGAATAGAGTATAAAAATAGAGACATGTTGTTGCACCTGTACAAGGCATCAGTGAGACTGCACCTGGTGTATTGTGTATAGTTTTGGTCCCAGTTTTGGAGGCAGTTCCGAGGAGGTTCATTAGACTGATTCCAGAGGTGAGGGCTTTGAGAGATTGGGTCACTTAGGCCTATACTCTCTGGGATTTAGAAGAATGAGAGGAGATCTAATTGAGGTATATAAGATGAGAAAGGGAATTGACACGGTAGATGTAGAGGGGATATTTCCTCTTGTGGGGCAATGTAGAATGAGAGGTCGTAGTTTTAGGATAAGGGGTGGCAGATTTAAAATAGCAATGAGGTGAAATTACTCCTCGTGAAATTGTGGAATTCAGTGTGGAAGCCGAGACATTGAGTAAATTTAAGGAGGAGATAGACAGATTTTTAATTAGTAATGGGTTGAAGGGTTATGGAAAATGAGCAAGAAAGTGGAGCTGAAGCCAAGATTAGATCGAACATGTTTATGTTGTATTGCAGAACAGGCTCGAGGGGCTGACTTGCCTACTCCTGCTCCTAGTTTTTATCTTCTTATGGGTAAAAAACTTGAATTCCAGGGATGCAGTGACACTGACCACCCTTAATCTCAAAGCAGCTTTTGACTGAGTGTGACCTCAAGGAGCCGGAGTAAAGCTAAATCAATGGGAAACAGGTGAATGTCTCTGCACTGGTTGGCTTCATATTTAGCATGAAGGAAGATGGTTGTGCCTGTTGGAGCCCAACTGATTTAGCCCCAGGACAAACCTGCAGAATTCCTTAGAGCAATGTCTTCAGCCCAATCATCTTCAGCTGCCTCACCAATAGCATCCCTTAAAGTGTCAGATGTAGGGATGTTTTCTGCACAGTGTTCAGTATCGTTTGCACTATATGCACTGGATGACATTCAGGCTTAGATTGAGAAGTGGCAAGTATCATTTATGCCACCACACAAGTGTCAGAAAATGGAGCAAGAGGGGATTTAACTATCTCCCCTTGAGATTCAATGGCATTACCATTACTGAATTTCACACCATCAACATCCTCGGGATTACCATTGACCAGGAACTGAACTGGACCAGTTATATAAATACTATGGCTACAACAGCAGGTTAGAGACTGGGAATTCTATGGAGACTAACTCACCTCCTGGCTCCTCAAAGCCAATCCACAATCTACAAGGCACATGTTTAGAATGTGATGGAAAACTCTCCATTTGCCTGGATGATTGCAGCTCCAGTAAGATTCAATAAGCTCAATGATCGAGGTAAAAGAAACCCTGCTTAATTGGCACATCTTAAATATTCATTCCCTTCACCACCGAGAATGGCGCAACAGTGTGTTTCATTTACAAGATCCATTGCAATCACTAGCCGAGGCTCCTGCAACATCATCTTTCAAATTCAGGACCTCTAGAAATTAGAAGGACAGCAGACACATGGAAACATCACCAGCTACAAGTTTCCCTCCAATCTATGCACTTTCCTGACTTGGAACCATCTTTACTGTCGCTATGTAAAATCCTGGACCTCCTTTCCTAACAGCACTGTGGGTGTACCTACACCACATGGACTGTAGCAGCTCAAGAAGGTGGCTCATCAGCACCTTCTCAAGGGCAATTAGGGATGGACAGAAAATGCTGGCCTAGCCAGTGATTCTCACACCCAATGAATGAATGAAAAGAGGGAAAATAATCGCACCTTGCCTGTAATTCTTATCAGTTAAAGATCACGGGATGAGAATCTGGGCACAGCCTACCAACTGCTGCCAATTACAATCTCAGATGGAAGAATTAAAACTGATCCCATATTAACTGGTCAATTATGTCAATTCCTACCTGGGTGCCATTGTCTACAATACAACAAGTGCTTCATAAATAGTTCCTGTCTTGCAGAATGTTTGTGAGATGTCCTGAAGATTTGATAATATGTGAAATAAAGAAACTTTCTTGCATTCATTCATACACGAGAATAGACTTTGCTGACGCAGTACATTAATAACAGTGACTTCAGAAGTGGAGGAAGGGCAGGAAAAAAACAACAGAAAACAAATTCAGCGTACCTGAAGAAATGAGATATAGTCCTCATTCATCAGATTGCATGCTTCTTTATCCAGTAATTTAAGCTGTTCCACCATCTCGTGTAATGTTCCTGAATGGCTCTTAATCTCAGAGAGTAAGCAGTATTCCTCCTCATCAATCAGTCTCAGCACACATTCTTCATCTTCTGCCACTTGTTGCTTCATCTCAGAGAACCTCTCCAACAGTTTTTTTTTCAGCTCACTGATGACTGCCTGAAAGTCCATCCACACTTTTGTTACAAATTGCTCTTACACAGTTTGTTCAGAGAATCGTAGAATCCCTACAGTGTAGAAGGAGATCATTTGGCCCAATGACCATTGACAACAATCCCACCCAGGCCCAATCCCCGTAACCCCACATATTTACCCTGTTTAACTCCCTGACACTAAGCGGGGTGATTCTCCCACCCTGCTGCGCTAATTTTCTAGCGCAGCGGGGCGGGAGAATCTTGAGCCCAGGCATACGCAGGATTCATGCATGCGTTCCCACTGCGTCCACATCTCCCAGCGCCGGATTTCTGGCACCGTCAAATCAGTGCTGGAAGCCGGCAGGAAGACCAGGTAAGTTATTTTAATCTTATTGTAATCTAATTTAAATGTAATTAGTGGGCCCGGGACTGAATTCTCCAGGTCCGCGAGCATCTCCCCCCCACCAGTGTATTTCACTCCAGTGGGGTTTACTATAGCTCCCCACTTTTGGGGAACTAGTGGCCTGAGCCTGCTGGAGTGAAGGGGAGGCAATCGGGCCCTCAAGGGGATTAGGCGATAGGGGGCGGTGCCCCCTGGGCATTGGAACCCTGGCATCAGGCATGGGGCAGTGTCAAGGGGGTGGGACCTCGGTGGGATGGGGCCTCAGGGGCGATTGGTGAGAGGCCCCTCTGCCACTCTGCATTGGGATCAGTCGGGACAGGAGGGAGGCCAGTGATCGGGGTGGGCTGGGGGGGCTTCTGCTTCCAGGGGGTTCGGCACTGCGGGGGAGGATCAGCCCAGGGTGGGGGGAGAGGCGCAGAGGCCAGCTGGTCTCAGCTTCTCCAGCAGGGATAGGCCCTGCCCCCTGAACCTAATGATATTCATACTGATGACCTCTGCATTGCACAGAGTGTGGGAGATTCTAGTCTGAATTCCCACTGGAAAAAAAAACAGCGTGAATTACTGCAGTTTTCCCACGAATTCAACACTTAGAATTTTTGGGGGGAGAATTCTGGCCTACGGGTCAATTGATCATGACCAATCAATCTACTGATCACTGTGTAAGTATAGGCAAATGTGTTTTCTGCTGCACCTGCACACTTATTTTCAGCGACTGATGCACGAGGACACCAAGGTCTCGCTGAGCACCCACCTCTCTCAATTTACACCCATGCAAATAATAATCTGCCTTCCTATTTTTGCCACCAAAGTGGAGATATAATCCATTCAATTCTCGATTAATATATATATTATGCTACACAACATTTGCTATCTTTCTTGCAGACCTATCCCCAGGTTTCAGGTACATTTAGGTCCCATTCCTGACAGCCCTGCAGCCATGTCTCAATAATAGTTGCCCTGCGATATCCCGCTCAGCTAAATAAGCGCCTGCAATTTATTACATTTCTTCTCTACAAACCCTGCATTTTTATAAGGAATGTTTATTTGTGCTGCGCACCTAACTTGTCCTTCTACATTAATATTTTATATGCCCATTTCTTGTGTTTCGCTCTTGTTTTAATTACATAACATCTGAAACCTTTACATGGGAACTGAAAGAGTAGGAATGTTAAAGTACAAAATGAACATCGCTGCGACTGAAACAGGAAGTTGTGTTAATCCAAACCAAAACCAACACATTTCTGTATTGGATTTCAGGTGAAATCCAAGAACATTTCAATGTGAATCAATGTGGTCCCTCAGCCTGTAACACACTCCCCGCACATTGTCACTGCACCTGTATTATAATGAATTTCCATTTACAAATCAGGACCAACTGGATTAATGAAACTGTTTTGGAGATGGATATTTCCTTTACACTGAGGGAATCACATTGCACAATGGGTTCTACCTTTAATTCAGCTCCTGATTTCCCCAAGTCTTGCTCTTTGGTGGAACCATTCTGTTGAACTCTCTGGAGCTTTTCCAGTTCGCTCTTCAATTTTTCCTGGGAAGGCAATTGAAATATTTCATATTAAAATTCTGAACTGGATTTTAAATGGAAATTGATTCAATGCCAACTGAATGTTGATAAGTAAGTGATCCAGAAGATTGTCATTTTCTTATCACTGTACGGAAGTATTAGGGATAACCTCACAGAGGGAGCTCATTCCCAAGCGATGGAATTTAATCAAAAGAGTGTGGTTCCCGACGGTGATCCAGAAGTGGACACTGTTCATGTGTTGGGAGCTGTCACACACATAATCACGATGTAAATCATAAATGCATGAGGAGTGTGTGCTTACGATGATCAATCACACAGGAATGAGAAGAAATCCTCACCTAAGTTCCAGAAATTGAACCACCTTGTTTGGTAGAGCCCACCTTTAAACTTTTGGGAACAGGAAACACACTGACTTAATCTTGAAGATGGGACTGAATTTGTAAAGTTGTAATTTAATGAATATTTGAGGCATTGCAAATTAATGGCAAGAAGTTTCCTGACAGTGGGTGGTGAGTTCATAGATCACAGAATCCCTACAGTGCAGAAGGAGGCTATTCAGCCCATCAAGTCTGCACTGCTTCTCTGACAAAGCATCTTATCCAGGTCCATCCCCTGTCCTATCCCCATAACCCCACACATTTACCCCGCTAATACCCCTAACCTGCACATCTTTGGGCACTAAGGGCTAATTTACCATGGCCAATCCATCTAACGTGCACATTTTGGACTGCTAACTGGGGCACCTGGAGGAAACAAACGCAGATGTGGGGAGAACGTGCAAACCCCACACAGACCCAAGGCCAGAATTGAACCCGGGTCCCTGACGCTGTGAGGCGGCAGTGCTAACCACTGTGCCACCGTGCTACTGGCTATGCTGTTGACACACCATCAACTTTAGGAATTTCCCGTGATGACGGGAAACCGATGTTTCGGTTCCCGCCCAATTCTATCCCCATGCCCGCGTGTTTTCCAGCCCCTGAGTCCCCATTAAATTCTACACAGGGATTGGGGAGATCAATAAATCATGTCCACAATGTTTTTCACCATATCCAACTTGTGTTCCCTGTGATTGAAGGGCCATTCCAGGATTGTGTGAGAGTAAAACTATCCCAGTTTACATTTCAGTTGAGAGATGTTTACTGCTCTAATGCTGCTTTTTACAGGCACACATTGGGCTGGATATTCAGCTGCCGTGTGGCATTCCTGAAACTAGTTTACACTTTTCCAGGAATGGAGCAAATACATTTTTGTATTCAGGCAGCAATGTCACACCACACAAGGGAGCCTTCTTCCTCTTTTAGACTGAAAATATTCCTTTCTAAGCTGTTTGGATAACAGGAGATTACATGTCAGGAAGACTGAGACAAGAATATTGGAACTTACCTTCTTTGAAGCTTGTGCATCTTCCAGGTTCACTAGATTATGGGACTTGTGGCTACCTATCAGTCCACATGAAGAACAGACACAGACTTCATCGTCCTCACAGAAAAACTCAAGAATCTTCGCATGGTCTGGACATTTTCTCTGAGTAAGATCAGCCACAGGGTTGACTAGGTCATGAGCTTTAAGGACCACTTTTGTCAAATGCGGCTTCAAATGAACGGCACAGAAAGAGGTTTCACATTTCAGACATGTCTTCACAGCTGGGGTTTGATTCTCGCTGCAGTGATCACAGGTAACAGTGGCAATGCTCCTCTCCAAACTGGGCTTGGAGTCGAATTTGTTGTGACATTGTGCTGGATCCATCCTGATCGATTACTTGGGTCCAAACACCCTCAATGCACTTGAGACAGAAGTTGTGTTGACAGGGCAATTTGACAGGGTCCTTATACACCTGGAGGCACACAGCACAGTTCAATTCCTTTAATAAAGCTCTGTTTTTCATCCCTTTAACTGCTCCATTGAGGAGAGTCTTCACATAGTGCAGCTAGCAGTGTACAATGAGGGCTGAGATACTCTGCCCAGAGAGAATGCAGTTGTTAGTTTCAGTTTCACCTGCTCTCACTGCAACTTAACTCTCTGCATCGTGTTATATCAGTTCAGCAAAAAATAATCAAGTTTACAATTTCACAGTCGACAGTCAGAATGTTGCTGGTAAATATTCCCTGTGTCAATGCTTTATTTTTAATTCTGTTTTAGAATATTCGACTGTGGAAACTGCACAGAAAGCTACATTCAATGAAGAAATGCTGTTCTTTAAAAATGACAAGAACTTCTAATATTCAGTGATGATCTGTTGATGCTGTTACAATTACTCTGGTGGATGTAGTGACCATTGTAAACCAAAATACCTTGGCCGGCGTCCTGAGGAGAGTCCAAACAGGTTCCACAGGCATCAAAGTGCTTTCTCTCTCACATCATTTCCAAGTGTGAACAAACAGGCTGAGCAAGATTGCTTACTGGGGTTAAAAATGCAGGAAGGAAGTCTCCCTGACCGAGGCCACATTGCAAACGTGCATTGTTGTGGCTTGCCATTCTGTCAGAAGATTATGGGTTCAATTCCCACTCAGGAAACTTCAGCAAATCATCCAGACTGAATCAGTGCAATACTGAGAGAATTGTTGGGGGTGCTAAGAGTCAGAGGATAATATGAACCAGTGGCAATGCCAGGAGGCGGTACCAGGAGGCAGTGCCCAGACAGTTCTCTGGCAGCGCCTCGGTAATGCCTGGGCATGACTGTTTCCCCCCCGGAGCGATGGACCCACCTGAGTTCCTCTGGAAGGCCTGCCTACAAAGTACATGTTGTCAAAGGAAGACCAACTGTAATACACGCTGGTATGCACTAACACCAACGTGAATTGCAGGGGTGGATTCAGATATAGAGGCCCAATAATATTGTTTTACCTCCCTGTAAATTGCTGATTAAATAGTGAAGTGGCAGTAATAGGAACGAGTCCAAATGAATGGGGGAGGAGGGGGGGGATCTCATAGAGACTTATAAAATTCTAACAGAACTAGACAGGGAAGATGCAGGGAGGATATTCCCGATGGTGGGTGAGTCCAGAACCAGGGGTCACAGTCTGAGGATTCGAGGTGGACCATTTAGGACGGAGGTGAGGAGACATTTCTTCACCCAAAGAGTGCTGAGCCTGTGGAATTCATTACCACAGGAAGTAGTTGATGCCAAAACATTGAATGTATTCAAGAGGTGGCTAGATAAAGTAAAAGTCAAGTTAAAGTAAAGTTTATTTATTAGTCACAAGTAGGAATGAAGTTACTGTGAAAATCCCCTAGTCACCACATTCCAGCGCCCATTCAGATGCACTGAGGGAAAATTTAACATCGCCAAACCACCTCACCAGCACGTCTTTCAGACTGTGGGAGAAAACCAGAGCACCCGGAGGAAACCCACGCAGACACGGAGAGAACGTGCAAACTCCGCACAGACAGTGACCCAAGCCAGGAATTGAACCTGGGTTCCTGGCGCTGTGAGGCAGCAGTGCTAACCACTGTGCCACCCTTTATTGCACTTGGGGTGAATGGGATCAAGGGTTATGAACTCCTCCTCAAGGCTGCCTTGACTGATCTAGTTTGACCAATTGATATGTAGATTAAAATCCCCCATGATAATTGCTGTACCATTTTTACATGCATCAGTTATTTCTTTGTTTATTTCTCGCCCCACCATGATGCCATTATTTGGTGGCCTATAGACTACGCCTATCAGTGACTTTTTCTCCTTACTATTTCTAATTTCCACCCAAATGGATTCAACCTTTTTTTCCATAGAACCTATATCATCTCTCACTACCGCCCTGATGTCATCCTTAAATATCAGAGTTACACCACCTCCCTTACAAAGAACAAAGAACAAAGAACAATACAGCACAGGAACAGGCCCTTCGGCCCTCCAAGCCCGCGCCGCTCCCCGGTCCAGGATTGAATCCTGAATCCAGGATCCCCGCCCAATTTTCCAGCCTATCTACATACCAATATCCTATCCACCGAGCTGTCTCTCACAGCTACGATGCTTTGTTCATTACAACCTATTACCTCACCCCCACCCCCCCATTCCAGACCATGTGATCTCCAGGGAGAGGCGAAAACCCAGAGTGAAAAACCCCAGGGCCAATATGGGGAAAAAAAAAATCTGGGAAATTCCTCTCCGACCCCCTGAGGCGATCGAAACGAGTCCAGGAGATCACAATGGCCTGATCGGAAAATGCTTCCCAACCCTAGTCATTTCCACTTCCACGAACACCATATGAATTCCCTGCCCCCGAGACAGGTTCCCAACTATCCGCAGTCTCGCTCTGTACTGGCACCAGCAAGATGATCATAGAATGAAGCCTTGAAACGAGAAACAAGGAACAATTAGCCCACGCCGCTCCCTGGTCCAAACTAGACCACTCTTTTGTATCCCTCCATTCCCACTCCGTTCATATAGCTGTCTAGATAAGTCTTAAACGTTCCCAGTGTGTCCGCCTCCACCACCTTGCCCGGCAACACATTCCAGGCCCCCACGACCCTCTGTGTGAAATATGTCCTTCTGATATCTGTGTTAAACCTCCCCCCCTTCACCTTGAACCTATGACCCCTCGTGAACGTCACCACCGACCCGGGGAAAAGCTTCCCACCGTTCACCCTATCTATGCCTTTCATAATTTTATACACCTCTATTAAGTCTCCCCTCATCCTCCGTCTTTCCAAGGAGAACAACCCCAGTTTCCCCAATCTCTCCTCATAACCAAGCCCCTCCATACCAGGCAACATCCTGGTAAACCTCCACTGTACTCTCTCCAAAGCCTCCACATCCTTCTGGTAGTGTGGCGACCAGAACTGGACGCAGTATTCCAAATGCGGCCGAACCAACGTTCTATACATCTGCAACATCAGACCCCAACTTTTATACTCTATGCCCCGTCCTATAAAGGCAAGCATGCCATATGCCTTCTTCACCACCTTCTCCACCTGTGACGTCACCTTCAAAGATCTGTGGACTTGCACACCCAGGTCCCTCTGCGTCTCTACACCCTTTATGGTTCTTCCATTTATCGTGTAGCTCCTCCCTACATTATTCCCACCAAAATGCATCACTTCGCATTTATCAGGATTGAACTCCATCTGCCATTTCCTTGCCCAAATTTCCAGCCTATCTATATCCTTCTGTAGCCTCTGACAATGTTCCTCACTATCTGCAAGTCCTGCCAGTTTTGTGTCGTCCGCAAACTTACTGATCACCCCAGTTACTCCTTCTTCCAGATCATTTATATAAATCACAAACAGCAGAGGTCCCAATACAGAGCCCTGCGGTACACCACTAGTCACAGGCCTCCAGCCGGAAAAAGACCCTTCCACTACCACCTATGACATCACCTGTGACGCATTTGGAATACTGCGTCCAGTCTTCTATGACCAAGCCAGTTCTCCACCCACCTAGCCACCTCCCCCTTTATCCCATGGGATCCAACCTTTTTCACTAGCCTACCATGAGGGACTTTGTCAAACGCTTTACTAAAGTCCATATAGACAACATCCACGGCCCTTCCTTCATCAACCATTTTGGTCACTTCTTCAAAAAACACCACCAGGTTAGTGAGGCATGACCTCCCTCTCACAAAACCATGTTGACTATCGTTAATGAGTTTATTCCTTTCTAAATGCGCATACATCCTATCTTTAAGAATCTTCTCCAACAACTTCCCCACCACGGACGTCAAGCTCACCGGCCTATAATTACCCGGGTTATCCTTCCTACCCTTCTTAAATAACGGGACCACATTGGCTATCCTCCAATCCTCTGGGACCTCACCTGTGTCCAGTGACGAGACAAAGATTTGCGTCAGAGGCCCAACGATTTCACCTCTCGTCTCCCTGAGCAGCCTTGGATAGATTCCATCAGGCCCTGGGGATTTGTCAGTCTTTATATTCTCTAACAAACCTAACACTTCCTCCTTTGTAATGGAGATTTTCTCCAACGGTTCAACACTCCCCTCCGAGACACTCCCAGTCAACACATCCCTCTCCTTTGTGAATACTGACGCAAAGTATTCATTTAGGATCTCCCCTACATCTTTGGGCTCCAAGCATAAGTCCCCACTTTTGTCCCTGAGAGGTCCGATTTTTTTCCCTAACAACCCTTTTGTTCCTAACGTATGAATAAAATGCCTTGGGATTCTCCTGAATCCTGTCTGCCAAGAACATTTCGTCACCCCTTTTTGCTCTTCTAATTCCCCGTTTGAGTATTTTCCTATTTTCATTGTACTCCTCCAGAGCTCCCTCCGTTTTTAGCTGATTGGACCTAACATACGCCTCTCTTTTCCTTTTGACCAGTCCCTCAATTTCCCTGGTTATCCACGGTTCTCTAATCCTACCCTTTCTGTCGGTTCCTCCGAACAGTTTGATACCCCTGGATATTCAACTCCCAGTCGTGACCAAGCTGCAACCATGTTTCTGTAATGGCCACCAAATCATACTCGTTCGCAATGATTTGTGCTGTCAACTCATTGACCTTGTTTCGAATGCTATGAGCATTCAGATAAAGTGCCCTTATGCTAGTTTTTGTACCTTCTTTTTGAATTCTAACACTTCCATTAATAACATCACCTGAGTTCTCCTTCCTTTTAACTTTTTTCCTGATTTTTGATGTAGCAGGAACCTTCTCCCCACATTTTGTCCTTGCCCTCTCCTTCTCGGAATTCTTACATAGATTCCCATCCCCCTGGCATATTAGTTTAAAAGTCTGATGGCAGCAGGGCAGAAGCTGTTCTTGAGTCGGTTGGTACGTGACCTCAGACTTTTGTATCTTTTTCCCGACGGAAGAAGGTGGAAGAGAGAATGTCCGGGGTGCGTGGAGTCCTTAATTATGCTGGCTGCTTTTCCAAGGCAGTGGGAAGTGTAGACAGAGTCAATGATTGGGAGGCTGGTTTGCGTGATGGATTGGGCTACATTCACGACCTTTTGTAGTTCCTTGCGGTCTTGGGCAGAGCAGGAGCCATACCAAGCTGTGATACAACCAGAAAGAATGCTTTCTATGGTGCATCTATAAAAGTTGGTGAGAGTTGTAGCTACACATGCCACAAAAGTGCTAGGCAATGACCATCTCTAACAAAAGAAAATCTAAACATCTCCCCTTGACATTTAATAGCATTAATATCACTGAATCCCCGAATATCAACATCCTAGGTATTAACATTCACAATGTAGTGAAGATCCATCTGGTTTAGGGAAGGAAATCTGCTGTCCTTACCTGGTCTGACTTACACGTGACACCAGATCCACAGCAATGTGGCTGACTTTTAACTGCCGTAAAGATGCATTTTCACAGACTTCATTAGTAAACACAAAAGTATTTATTAATGAGAAATCTTCAACAGCCACCTAGCTGCGGCTAGCTCCCAGCATGTCTCCTGCCTAAGAGGACACCACTACCTGGGCTAATGACCCAGGCTGAGCCCCAATTGATCCCCCAAGCCAGGTCACCCTTACTCTGCTGTGTTACTATTAAAGGGACAAGTCTATCCCCCTTTAACCTCTTTACAATTATACAGTTATACAATTTTCAATAACAAAATTATTCAGTCCTAAATTCTAACTAAACATCATACACATGAGTTGGATAATTATAATTTGAGTCTTTGAGGGTTTTTTCTGTTTCCTGTGGAGCAATGTAATTCTGTAGTCTGAGATGCTTCCACAGGATTGAATTAACAGGATTTACAATAATGGGTACCTCTCCAATCAGTATACTGTAACTTGATTTTGTGTCTCTGTGCCCTGTTTGAGAGCACATTTCCATTCCATCTGACGAAGGAGTAGCGCTCCGAAAGCTAATGGTATTTGCTACCAAATAAACCTGTTGGACTTTAACCTGGTGTTGTTAAAACTCTTACTGTGTTCACTCCAGTCCAATGCCGGCATCTCCACATCATACCTCTTCTGGCACAGGTAGTTCATCCCTATTTCCTTCCATAGAGACATCAGTTACATTGTAACAGGTTGATCAGGTACTTCTTGATGGCAACACTGACTGCTGGAGCATCTCTCTATTCCTCTTCAAGTGGTCCACATGTGTACAAACAATCCATCCTTCCACGTCTACTGGGACCGACAGAGGTCTGGTCTCAGAGACGATTGCTGCGATTCTCCCATTGCAACCGGCAACTTTTCTGTCGGGTCGCGGTGGGAGACGCGCGTCAGCGGCCTTGAACAGAGATTTGCGCATGCGCCGGGAATGCATGTGCATCTCCCAGAGCCGGTGAACAGTCGCCAGTCAGACCATGCTAGAAACCAGCGGGAAGGCAAGTAAAACATTTAAATCTGTTTTTAATCTGTTTTAAATATGTATATTAGGTAATTATCGGGACCTTTCAGCTCCCAATCAAATCTCCCATCCCGCCAGGAGTACTTCATCCCGGCGGGGTTTACACGAGCTCCGCACGTTTGGGGAACAAGCAGGAGACCTTCACGGAATGAAGGGGGGGGGGAGGGCGATTGCAGCCCCTAGGGGATTGGGTGGCGGGGGGTGGTGCCCCCTGGGCATGGGCACCCCAACAGTGCCAGCCTGTGCCCCCTAGCACTGCCCAAGGGGCAAAGTGCCCATGCCCAGGGGACACCTTGGCACTGCCCATCGGGCATCGGGCAGTGCCAAGGGGGCGGGGCCTATTGTGGGCAGAGCCTAGAGGCAATCGGTGGGGGTGGGGGGTCCTGCTGCCACTCTGCAGACAGGATCGGTCTGGGATGGAGGGAGGGCAGTGATTGGGGCAGGCCGGGGGGGGGGGGGGGGAGGGGGGGGGCTGCCTTCGGGGGAGTCTGACCCCGGGGGAGGGGTCTGCCGGGGTGGGGGGGTGGCCGGATCGCCATGCTAGGGGGTGGGGCCTGAACATCGGGGCGCCCCGGGGCAGAGGGGGCCCAGGAATTGTTCTTGGGGCCGCTATCGGGCCGTGGGAGTGGGCTGGAGGGGCTGCACTGTGGGGGTCCCAGGCTGTCCAGCGATCGGGCTGGCCAGCAAACGGGAGGTTGACAGTTTGGGGCCACTGCGCATGCGCAGAGCTCCAGAACTATCAAACTCTGGTGTGAATAGGCCCCGCCCCCTAGGTTTTTAATGATATTCACGACTGGGCCCTCTTCAGTGCAGAGTGCAGAGATTCAGGTGAGAAGCTGAACTGATAGAACAGTTGGGATTTAGAACAGTTTTCCCACCAATTCAGCACCTTTGGGAGAATCGTCCTCAATAATCCAATTTCACCCAATAATCCAATACAATGATCCAATTTGATCCATTATCGGAGTTTCATATTGTAACACATGCCATGTTATGTACTTACTTTGGGCTTTTCTATTACTGAGCAGTGATAGCTCATTGATGAGAACTTGAGACTTGTGTGTTTAAACACTTTTATTGGTAGGCTTTAACGATGTACAGTTGCTAAAAAAAACTTGCTAGTTCTTTCATAATTTCAGTCTGCCACATGTGAAGTGTTAAGGACCAGTTCAGAAAGTCCAAAGTGTATTATAAGGTTAGCCTAGGCCCCAACTGTTTTTGATTTTTAGCATTAGTGTGAGGATAAAGTATTTCATTCCAGGTGTGATTCTATTGACACACTATTTATTAAAACAAACTTTATTTAACAACACAGTTGAACTATAACTAAATGAATTGGCGTAATTGAATACAACTAAATGAATTGGCGTTTGATAAGGTCCCCCATGGTCGGCTTATGATGAAAGTGAGGAGGTGTGGGATAGAGGGAAAGTTGGCCGATTGGATAGGTAACTGGCTGTCTGATCGAAGACAGAGGGTGGTGGTGGATGGAAAATTTTCGGATTGGAGGCAGGTTGCTAGCGGAGTGCCACAGGGATCGGTGCTTGGTCCTCTGCTCTTTGTGATTTTTATTAATGACTTAGAGGAGGGGGCTGAAAGGTGGATCAGTAAATTTGCTGATGACACCAAGATTGGTGGAGTAGTGGATGAGGTGGAGGGCTGTTGTAGGCTGCAAAGAGACATAGATAGGATGTAAAGCTGGGCTGAAAAATGGCAAATGGAGTTTAACCCTGATAAATGTGAGGTGATTCATTTTGGTAGGACTAATTTAAATGTGGATTACAGGGTCAAAGGTAGGGTTCTGAAGACTGTGGAGGAACAGAGAGATCTTGGGGTCCATATCCACAGATCTCTAAAGGTTGCCACTCAAGTGGATAGAACTGTGAAGAAGGCCTATAGTCTGTTAGCTTTTATTAACAGGGGGTTGGGGTTTAAAAGCCGTGGGGTTATGCTGCAACTGTACAGGACCTTGGTGAGACCACATTTGGAATATTGTGTGCAGTTCTGGTCACCTCACTATAAGAAGGATGTGGAAGCGCTGGAAAGAGTGCAGAGGAGATTTACCAGGATGCTGCCTGGTTTGGAGGGTAGGTCTTATGAGGAAAGGTTGAGGGAGCTAGGGCTGTTCTCTCTGGAGCGGAGGAGGCTGAGGGGAGACTTAATAGAGGTTTATAAAATGATGAAGGGGATAGATAGAGTGAACGTTCAAAGACTATTTCCTCGGGTGGATGGAGCTATTACAAGGGGGCATAACTATAGGGCTCGTGGTGGGAGATATAGGAAGGATATCAGAGGTAGGTTCTTTACCAGAGAGTGGCTGGGGTGTGGAATGGACTGCCTACAGTGATAGTGGAGTCAGACACTTTAGGAACATTTAAGCGGTTATTGGATAGGCACATGGAGCACACCAGGATGATAGGGAGTGGGATAGCTTGATCTTGGTTTCAGATAAAGCTCGGCACAACATCGTGGGCCGAAGGGCCTGTTCTGTGCTGTACTGTTCTATGTTCTTAACTTTTATCAATTGAAATACTTAAACATGACAAGAAATAATTCTTAACCACTAGCCTATCTCTATTAGTTCCAATTTAAGCAATATGCCTCATAGATGTAAATGCCTTTTCAAAATTTATTTTATTCGCTCGTGGGACATGGGGGTCACTGGCTGGCCAGTATTTATTGCCCATCCCTAGTTACCCGACAGCAGATGACAGTCAACCATATTACTGTGACTCTGGAATCACATGTAGTCTAGATCAGGTAAGGACGGCAGATTTCCTTCCCTAACGGGACATTAGTGAACCAAATGGCTTTTTCCAACAATCGACAAGGGTTTCATGGTTATCAGTAGATTTATAATTCCAGATATTTTTTATTGAATTCAAGTTCCACCATCTGCCGTGGCGGGATTCGAACCTTGGTCCTCAGAACATTAGCTGAGTTTCTGGATTAGTAGTCCAGCGATAATACCGCTTGTTTATTTATTTAAGTTTATTTATTAGTCACAAGTGGGCTTACATTAACACTGCCAGGAAGTTACTGTGAAATTCCACTAGTTGCCATACTCTGACGCCTGTTCGGGTACACTGAGGGAGAATTTAGCATGGCCAATGTACCTAACCAGCACGTCTTTCGGACTGTGGGAGGAAACCGGAGTACCCAGAGGAAACCCATGCAGACACGGGGAGAACGTGCAGACTCCGCACGGACAGTGAACCAAGCTGGGAATCAAGCATGGGTCCATGGTGCTGTGAGGCAGCAGTGCTAACCACTGTGCCAGGAACCCCCCCCGCCCCCCCGCCCCCCCGCCCCCCCGCCCCGTTCCCCCCCCCCCCACCCCGCCCGCCCCGTCCCCCCCCCCCCACCATGGCCTCCCCTAATTAGCAAACAATAAGATTGGGGTGGGGGCCGAATTATGGAGTCAGGCTATTGAGTTGGATGATCAGCCATTGAAGTGGGGTAATAAGATTAGTAAGATTTTCAAACATTGGACATTAAGGTATTGACAGAACTACCAGTGTTAAGTTAAATGATTCATAAAACACAGATTTATAAGCCAATAAGAAGACAGGTTACATTCATATGAAATGAAGTAAGAGATTTAAACAAGTGATTGAGATTTAAAGCATATATGATCATGTTTTTGAATGTATTAATGTATTTTTAAAAGAATTATTGTACGCTTTAATTCTATAGCCTTGAGAGAGTCTAAATTATTATCTAGTGGTAGACCAATTAGAACACCTAATCTGACTTAATGAATAGAGTTTATTCACCGTCCAGATGAGATGGACTGGTGCCCAGACGAGGTGTCATGAGTTAGTCTGGTTAGACAGTGAACTATATGGGAACCATGAGAGCATACCCTTTAACCTTTGCAGCCACGTCTAGGGTAACCAGGCAATGGGGAAAGTAGTTTGAATCAAGAGAGGAAGGAACATCCGTTTTTAATTAACTAATGAAATATCATGATGCCAGAGGGAGAGATGAGATTGGCAAGAGTATATGGCAGGTATAATGTTGATTGATATATTTTGAAGATGGAAAATTTAAAGTTAATGGAAGGTGGGAGTTATTGATAAGAAAATCTATAATTGACCTGCTTTGAACTGTGTACGTCAGATTCATCAGAGTGGTCCTGTTGTTCTATGTCAGAACCACTTACCTTCTGCTGATCTCCTAGCAGCTGCTGGTCTAAATAAAGTTATGTCTTTATACAGAGAAACACTGGCTTTGTGAGGCTTGTACTGTCTGAGTTTTCCTGACAGTATTGGGCATCTCCGGTACCCCAACAACAGCCATGATCATACTGAATTCCAGAGCAGGCTTGAAAGGCCAACTGGTCTACTCTTGCTCCTATTTTCTATGTTTCTATGTTGCATCAGACCAAGACTGAGCCAGTCAATGTCTTAGTATTCCAGGATTGTGGAAAATTCAGATTCCTTCTCTCTCAGCCTCTCTAACAGCACTTGTAATTATTACAGAGGTGTTAGTGGACAAATACAAAAAATTGGCTTGTATTAACTACTGATTATCGTTTACTTATTCTTCAGTGACAGGGTAATTAGGGTACTTTCTTATGCAATCATCTGTTGCCAGTCTATGACTACTTCACAGTACTATGACAGGTTAGCTTACTGGAAAAGGTCATCAACATGAACATGGCTTCTTTTCTCACCAACTACCTAGGTGCAGAGAAAACGTTTTAAGGAAGAGCTGTGTGTTTTTTTTAAATATAAGAAAAGGCACTGATGGCTAATACTATAGAGTGACCACTTTCTGGAAAATTCCAATGTAGATTACTGACAGATCTATCTGAGGAAACTTGGAAATTGACACCTGAAGAGGTATCAACGCTCATTTTAAACAAAGACACTTGTAATAAAGAATCATAGAATCCCTACAGTGCAGAAAGAAGCCATTCAGCCCATTGAGTGCACCGACAACAATCCCGCCCAGGCCCTATCCCTATAACTCCACATATTTTTTCCAGTGGCTCATGCAGAGATCTGCTGTATTAATGTATGCACCAAAAGTGATGCAATAGTCCTAGCACAGGAAACAGAGAGATGAAGCAGCCATAGAAGGGATCAAATACCATTAATAAAGCTCCGTTCATTTTTACCCAAAGTCTGTCCCTGAGTATCACATCTCTAACACACAACAGAACCTTCATTTCTAGTCGTCTTAACATCTGCCAATACCTTTTGGCTTCACCATTGATCAGGTCTGTCTCCGATGAAGTGTTGACTTGTTCCATTCTGCATTTGTCTTGTTGCCCTCCTTGTGGAGTCTTTCATTGCCCTTGTTCTGGATATCTTCATTTTCTCATCTGAGATCTTCCATTGCCTCTTCCTTCAGATCTTTGTCACTTATGGACCTTTTTTGAGAGTTGCCCTCTATCTGAGGTCTTCTCTAATTTTCCTTTCCATAGCCATTTATTTTTCTTGTGGTTGCTACTTTAAGTGCATTGCCACTTTAAATGTATTACCTCTTTAAGGGTATTACCGCTTTAAGACTGTCATCCTTTTTTTATCATTCAGTGAAGTTTATTTATTAGTCACAGGTAGGCTTAAATTAACACTGCAATGAAGTTACTGTCAAAATCCCCTAGTCGCCAAACTCCGGTGCTTGTTTGGATACACCTAACCAGGACTCTGGGTGGAAACCAGAGCACCCGGAGGATACCCATGCAGACACGGGGAGAATGTGCAAACTCCACACAGTGACCAAAGCCAGGAATAGAATCCGGGTCCCTGGCGCTGTGAGGCAGCATTGCTAACCACTGTGCCACCCCTATTGATTTTCTCTGTGTTTTTCCCATGCATTTGGAGTTTGACGCAAACCTGCTTGATCTTTTTTCAGTTATTAAAACTTCTGCTTGTATTGAAGGAAGGTCATTTCAGTGATCTCTACAGTTCTTTTTCTATCATTCTGGAGAGCTTGTTTTTTCTTTTGAAGTTGCCTTTTAATTTCCCCCCGTATTCAGAGACTCGGTGCTCCAAACCTGATGGATGGGATTTTACAGCCTCGCTTGGGTGAGACAGGAAATTCCGCCCGAGGTCAACTGAGATTTCCATTGCCGGACGCTCGCCCGCTCTGACTCCGTGGCATGCGAGGTGGTAGAGTTCTGGCCGTCAACGCTTTTAAACTTGAGAATTTCTCTGCTTAATTGAAGTCCAAAGTGCAGCAATTGCTGCCAAGGAACCCCACAGGTTCTTCTCCGATCCTATGGATCAGAAGCTTGTCAGTTCCAGCTCCATGATTTTCGCACTCTTCAAGACACCTCACCACATTTCACTTTGGCCATCTTTTTACTTAAAGCATGACTTTCTGTGTGCTCTTAAAAAAAAACTTTGCAATAACTCTTGTTTTCTTTTACTTAAGTTCATTTTTAAAAAATACTTAAAGCCACAGCTCTTGTTTTTCAGTGTTACTTCTTTTTTTTCTATACATTTTTCTAAACTTTGACTCTGCTAGCCAATTCAGGTTTGTTCTGCATCTGTCCCTCAGCCTCTCCAATGCACTGACACTCCAGAACCATGTCCTGGTCTACGATGTAAGTGGAGGTACATTTTTGCCTTCTGTTCAGCCTTCTTGGGGATTCGGACCCGGGATATTGCTGTGTTCATTTCCTTGCTCGTCCATCTTCTAACTGTCCATGTTTTCTGATTCTACATTACTCAGGGTCTGACAATAATTTAATATCTCAAATGGGTCTATTCGCTCAAAGAGAGGCATTTGGGTGAGTATTTTCTTTCAGACTTCGATTAAAACAGGACACTCACTGGTGGCGGGCCAGAGGCAGTGTCAGGATAAGTTATCCTCATCACCAGATGTAAAGATGCACTTTCACAGACTTCATTAGTAAAAGTAAAATGCATTTATTAGTAAGGATTGTTCAACAGCCACACAGCTACAGCAAACATGTCTCCTGGATAAGAGGACTTCACCCCCTGGGGTGATTATCCGCTCTGAGTGCTAATTGGTCCCCCAAACCATGTCACCCTTACTCTGCACTCTGCTCTGTTGCCATTAAAGAGACAATCAGACATTCACCACAACTGCCCTCTGAAATGGCCGCGTAAGGGAGTCAATTAAAAGATAATTAGGAATTGGTAACAAATGCTTGCCTTGCCAGCAATGCCCACATCCCATGAAAGACTAAAAATAAAATAAACTGGCCTAGGCCAGCCTTATAAATACTGTGGCTACAAGAGTAGGTCAGAGGCCCCCAGAAATGTGTCCACCATCTACGCAGCATATGTTAGGAGTGTGATGAATATTCTCCCTTTGCCTGGATGAGTGAAGCTCCAACAGTGCATAAGAAGCTTCACACCATCAGAACAAGGCTTCCGGCTTGATTGACACCACATCCACCACCTTCAACATTCACTTTCTCCACCACCGATACACAATGGTATGCATACCATCTATAAGATGCACTGCAGCAACTTGCCAAGGTTCCTTCTCAGCGCCTTCCAAATCTACGGCCTCTACTACCTAGAAGGACAAAGGCAACAGACACATCGCGATTCTTCCAGCTCGCTGCGCTGCTCGAGTAACGCAGCGGGCTGGGAGACATCAGCAGTGGCCGTTTCGTGGGCTTCCCACTGGGCGTCACAACTTCTGCACATCCCTGAGACCAATTTTTTCAGTGTCATCAGTGCCATGCCAGAAATCAGAGTGGAGCTGATTTCAATTTGGAAATATGGGCCCAGGACTAAAGTCTTCAGCGTGGCCCCTGGCACTGCCCAAGGGGCAAACTGGCACTGTCCAAGGGGTACCTTGGCGCTGCTCATCTGGCATCGGGCAGTGCCAATGGAGTGGGTCCAGAGAAGGGTGGGGTCCCCGGGGAGGGAGGGGGGGCCCGATGGGCGGAGTCCCACTGCCACTCTGCACTTAGGATGAATGGGAGTGGGAGGGAGGAGGGCGATCGGGGGCTGGCCATCGGCGGGGGTTGGGGGGGGGGGGGTCAGAGCTGCTGGGAGAGGGCAAAATGCCTTGCTACTCTAAACGTGCCCTGGTTACTAAGCAATGGCTTTTTACTTCTCCAACCTTATATTTACTTCTCACACTGTAAATATCTCTAAACGCAATAGAAACATACTTTAAACGAAGCAAAACTTCGCATATGTTAAACAGCTTTGTCTAACATGACCCTAACTAGAGCTTTACTCGTCTTGCACTGAACCAATAAATTAAACCCACTTAAATCCATACCTTACTTCTAATATTCAACGATTAAAGTAAAACTCCCTTAAAACTTCCTCTGTTTTCCCGACAATGGGAACACCACTGCCTACAAGTTCCCCTTGATGTCTCTCACCATCCTGACTCGCTGTTCCTGAACTTGAAATGGGTCAAAATCCTGGAACTCCCTCATGAACAGCATTTTGGATGTACTTACACCACATGCACTGCAGTGGTTCAAGAAAGCAGCTCACTACCACCTTCTAAATGGGCAATTAGGGATGGGCAATAAATGCTTGCCTAGCCAGAGACACCCACATCCCAACCTGACTATTTCCAATATTTGGTTTCTTCTATTTTATATTTTGTTTCTTCTATTTTATATTTGAATCACAGCTCGAAAGGAGACCATTCAGCCTATTACGCTTATGCTGGCACTCTGCAAAATCCACCTAGCTAGTCCTATTCTCCCAACATTTTTCCCATGGCTCTGGAATTGTTTTTCATGTGCTTAGCCAATATTCTTTTGAAAACCATAATTCACTAAACTTTCATTGCCTTTCAGATCCCAACTGTTCACTGAGTAACAAATGCTTTCCTCACCCTGCTGCCGGTTCTTTTACCAATTGCCTTAAATCTGTGCCATCTGGTTCTCAACCATTCTGTCAATGGGAACAATTTCTGTTTATCAATTATCTCTAGACCCCTCATGATTTTGAACAATTCTATCAATTCTACCTTCAACCTCACAAAAGAAAATAATGCAGATTTGAAATAAAAGCAGAATAGGCTGGAGATACTCAGCAGGTTAAGCAGCATCTGTGAAGAGAAACAGAGTAAATGGTGGAATTGTCCCATTCCGCCTGTGGCAGGTTTTGTGGTGAATGTGAGCAGAGAATCTAGAGGCATCAAAAAACGTCAGAAAGCCACCAAAAAAAGGTTGCAATACTCTTAATGGCAAGCTGGTTATCTCACTGCCCTGATGTGAAAGCTATTTGCATTCATTGCATCTCATGGATGCTCATTACAACAGCTACTAAGCAAAACCTCCCCACTCCTTCCAGTCTTACGTCACGCCAGCGGGAAATTACGTCAACCTCAAACCCGTTTGAAAAAAGCTGGCTTACACAAACCGGACTTCAGTTTGCTTGAGACTTCGAGGTGAGTGCCACATACATAGCTTACCTGACATTGCGCTGTGCCGCTCCTATTGTGCTGAATGCCACACGCCTGGGGCCGAACAGTTTGTGCCCTTCAGCTCCATGCCAATGTTGTCTGTACATACAGCACTGTGCTGCCGGACTCATGCTCCCTTCACTTTGACCACCCCAAAGTTTGACCCTGAGTGGGTGTAAGGTTAGCGTGGTACATTAGGAATGGTTCATACAAAGACTCGGAAATTAGGGGTGTTGTGGTTTGAGAGAGTCACTGTTGTCCTTGGTTCTCATTGCAAAGTGGAACTATCTGAATTTTTCCATTTTTGTTCAGGAGCCGGCAGACTGGAGTCACAGCACCCTGGCATTCCTCCTGCAAAATGGAAAGGAGTCACAGATGACAGACAGGTGAGGGGCCACATGGACCTCAGTCTGAAGTCAGAGATAGGATACAATGCAGAAGAGCAGCAGGCATGCAGCAGGAGCAATCATTGGAAGTATGGTATACCCCATCTGCAGGGAGGGCCAAGGGTTGTGAGCTCTACAGGGAAAAAGACAGCTTGGTGTACAGGCCTGTCTCATAGTTGCTGTCCCTGACCTTGGCAGGTGCTGTACAATGCTGCAGAGAGCATGTTAATGGTGGCTGGTGGCATCGGCAGGATATGGGTAGGCAAGGCATAATATGGCGGGGAGAAGGGGTGGCAGTATGCAAAGATCTCATGAAGGTGGGGGTATTCACCTCTGTAGGTAATGACGTACGAAGCCTCCAGATGGAGAGGGTAGATGTCCACAAGGGACATGGCCACTTCACACGCTCGGGGCAAAGATGTGGAGGGCGGCATGCTGGCATAGTGGTTAGCACTGCTGCATCACAGTTCCAAGGACCTGGGCTCGATTCCCGGCTCGGCTCACTGTTTCTGTCGCGTTTGCACATTCTCCCCATGTCTTTCCTCCGGGTGCTCCGGTTTCCTCCCACAGTCCAAAGATGTGCGGGTTAGGTTGACTGGCCGTGCTAAATTGCCCCTTAGCGCCCTGGGATGCTTAGCTTAGAGGGAGTAGCAGGGTAAATATGTGGAGTTATGGGGATAGGGACTGGGTGGGATTGTTGTTGGCGCAGACTCGATAGGCCAAATGGCCTCTTTCTGCACTGTAGGGGGAGGGTGGGTCGGTTGCAATGTCCACAACAGCAATGGGATCCAATATTAGTGGTATGTGCTGAAGAATAACAGGAATAGTTCTACCTTGACATTGTGAGGCTGCAGATAAATCATAGGCAGACAGAAATAAGGGAGGGAGTGTTGAACTCGGTCCTGAATTAACGGTGCAGCAGCGCCATCTTGAGGTCCCAGAATAAGGGCATCCAGCAAAGTTATGAAAAGTAACATCGGTTCTGCCTTGAAAAAACTGAGGTTGTGTGGGAGTACAGCTGCACTGGATTGGAATGCACACTCACTTGTTGGTGCTGCTACATTGGACAGGATCTAGGTCAGTTGCAAAGAGGGAAACTTCATTGTCCAGGAAGCAACTGAAAGCCTATCATTTCATTCAGCACTGTTAAAGCGGTAGACAGAATTCACTAGATTCCCATAAAAGTCTCAACATCGATAGTATATAAAGGTAAGAATGCAGTCGTGGAGAATGAAGGAAATAATGAAGGGAGCACAGCTGCATCATATTTGGTATTCCATCAATGAAGAGCAGTCACGGGTTCCCGATAAATGCCATTCATCAATGCTTCCATTCACCACAAGCAATAGTCATTGGTATGCCATTACGAAGCCTGGAATGTTGAGCTACTTTTGTTTAATCATCTCACTGACACCCCACAGAGAATCCAGGTGTTACATTTCTGAAATGGAATGTTGTTCACTTCAATATATGTGCTAGCATCTTGGGAATATGTTGCATCAGGTGCAATACAAGTAAGGCAGCCAAAGCTGTGCTGCCCAACATGATGCAGAGATGCCGGCGTTGGACTGGGGTGAACACAGTAAGAGTTTTAACAACACCAGGTTAAAGTCCAACAGGTTTATTTGGTAGCAAATACCATTAGCTTTCGGAGCATTTGCTACCAAATAAACCTGTTGGACTTTAACCTGGTGTTGTTAAAACTCTTACTGTGCCCAACATATCCCATAGGTGTATCAATCAGAATTTCCCTTTCTGCAGCCTTTAATCATTGTCTGCTTCGATGTTTCATTTCAGAGAGAAGGCAAAAGGAGCAATGGACCCAGGGCTCCATGCTGTGTTTCTCAGTGTTCTTATTCAATGGAGGAGGTGAAAGAGGGAGAGGCATCACTGCACGCAGCTCCAGTGGGAGACAGTGCCTGAGGACATGGCCAAGGGGAGCCAGATCATGAACAGAAGGGTGAGGAGGACAGATCTAGGCACTGGAGGTGACTCACCACTCCGGGGTTAATTGTCAAAGAGTATCCTACTTGCAAATGTGTAAGCGACATTGGCAAGCATGCCTGTGATCATCCCAACTCCTCACTGATCACATTTGCCACATTCTTTGTGAAGACCTGACACCCTGTGGGTTGGAGGCTTAACACTGTCAGTAGCTTTGAAGGTTAATTTGATTTATTATAGTCATATGTATTGGAATACAGTATAAAGTATTATTTCTTGTGTGCTAACAGGCAAAGCATACCGTTCATAAAGTACATAGGGGAGAAAGAAAGCAGAGGGCTCAGAATATAGTGTTGCAGTCATAGCTAGGGTGCAGAGAAAGTTCAACTAAATATGAGGTAGAGCCATTCAAAACTCTGATGGCTCCAGGGAAGAGGCTGTTCTTGAGTTGGTTGGTGCGCGATCTCAGACTTTTGTATCATTTTCCCGATGGAAGATGATGGAAGAGAATATGTCCGGGGTGCATGGGGTCCTTGATTATGCTGGCTGCTTTTCTGAGGCAGCAGGAAGGTGACAGCAATGCTCAATTTCTTTGCCTCTGGGCATTTCCAGGGATCAACAGGGGACCTGTATAGCATCTCTCATTCCACATGCAACACACTGCTGCAATAAAGGAAGTCACCAATGCTCTTTATAGAAAGGTCCAGCATTTTGTCGGGTTTGCTCTGCATGAAGACAGACTGGGTGGGATTCTCCAGACCCGTGTGCCCCAAGACCATAAATTCCTGCCTGAGCTCAACGAACATTTTACTGATCTGCTGAATTTTCTGTCTCATCCGCCACAATTCCCATGGTGGGCAAAACGGGAGAATTTCGGCCAATGTCTTTGCAACCACCTCAGGCTTCCCAAGAATGCAGTATACAATAGACTGCACCCATGTGGCTAGGTGGGCACAATGGCAACAGCCCTTAATATTTATAAACTGAAAGTGCTACCATTCCATTAACATGTGTGACCATCGCAAGCGCATGCTGCATGTGTGCATGGCACCCAGGCAGTTCCCAAGACTCCAACATCCTGAGTCACTTCCAGATACCTGGGATTTTAAAGGGACTAGAACATCCACAGGGATGGCAGGATTAGTTAAAATATATAAAAGGAATCACAAGTACTCAATTTTTTAACAAAGATTTTAACATGTTTAAGTTTTATTTCTAATATGATCACTAGCTATTGCCTTCTGCTGAAGAAATCTAAACATACATTTGGATATTATTCCAATACATTGATATAACCAATTTTTACACAATTTAATTTTTGTATTATCTTTCAGAAAGCCTCACTGTTGCTGACAGAACAAAGTATTCACCTTGAAAATCTATAGCTTGCCACATTTGAGAATTTGAAATCAAAGATGGGAAGCAAATTGGTTCAAGTAAAAGAAACTTAGCATGAGTGGCAAGGTTGCCCCTCCATCACAAACACATTGGAAAAGGAGAAGGAACTAAATTTTCCTTGCTTGACAATGTATAAATAAATCATTAGCCAGGACATGATCTTAGTTGAGAATTCCAGGATGGCTTTGTAAGAGCAGAACTCTGCACACTTCAATCAGACCTTCAACTTTGGGAACCATCTGTCGGGATTCAGTATAATGTTGGTGGAGGTTCTTCTAGTCTCTGAAAGCATACTTACGGGAGCTCAGACGATGGGGCTCAGGTCATGACTGAGACTTGGATCCTTGAAGAGCCTGGCCCAATTTTAAAAACATACCTCTAAGTGGGGGGTCAACTTGTATTGGTTGTAAAAATGTGGATCCCTCATCTACTCAAAATGAAACCTATTAGTTTGTAAATAAAAATGATTGACATGGTATAGAGCATCAAAAAATGTAATTGGGGAATTATTTAATTCATGAATCACTGTATTCAAACAGGTTATGCTTTTTAGTCAAATTAGTTGAAATCCAATCCCTTGGGAACATTGGGAAACTGTGTGGCATCCTGCCGACCCCATTGTGTACTGCCTATGATTGTAGCAAGTGAAAAAGCAGAGATTCGAGGGAGTGCAGAGGAGACCAATAAGGCTGATCCAAGTATCAAAGTGATGAATTTCGAGGAAACATACAAGCAGATCCTCAACTGAAAACAGATGTCTTGGGACCATTTTATCATGGCGTGTGAAACACTTGCAATAGGATATAGAAAATGAACACTTTCAATATGCCTCAGCAGCAGACAAAGAGAGCTCGAGTTCGAGGTTTTCGAAAGGAAAATTTAGGACACACTTCAGGAAGTTTTACTTTCCACAGAGAGTGAGCAACAGCTAGTTGAGGCCAGGATATAGGATTAATTAAAGAAACAATAAGAAGGGACAATTTGGTTTTAATATTTCCAAAAGAATACTAAGTAAACTAAACAGTCATGAATTTATACTCAAGATATTTTCTTTGCGTACAGCACCAAGACCACTCCAACATGATTGTTCCCAATGAGGCAGGGCGTGAGACTTTACTGTGTCTAGTTTCTAAACAAAGAAACAAAGAACATTACAGCACAGGAACAGGCCTTTCGGCCCTTCAAGCCTGCACCAACCATGCTTCCCGACTGAACTAAAGCCCCCTACACTTCTGGGGACCATGTCCCTCTATTCCCATCCTATTCATGTATTTGTCCAGATGCCCCTTAAAATTCACTATCATATCTGCTTCCACTATCTCCCCCGGCAGCTAAGTGATGCAAAAAGTTCAGGGTTGATCAGAAATCCCTATTACTGTCTCCAAACAATGGATAGAATCCACTTGTGGTCTTTGGAATACAGTAGAATAATCATTCTATAAGATATTGATTTATATTGTAAACAAGAGAATTTTAAAAGTAATTCTGACAGGTGGAAAACAAAATAAAGAAGCCAGCATAATATTTGTAGAACTATAGACAACCTTGCTAGTACAGAAAATAATATTGTTGATCAGAATAATTGTAAGTAGGTTGCCTGACAAACGGAAATTCTTGTCATTCTCTGGATGATCTTTCCACAGCTTGTGGTTTATTTATTTGCGTATCTGCCTGAAAATGAACCAGAAAAAAAAAATTCAAACCAAAATCAAGTAAAGTTGTCAATGAAACATACTTAAAGAGTAAGAAGATGCTTCCAGTTTTCCATGTGACTAAACAATACATTTATTGACTGACTGTAAATTTGATTAGTTCGAATAGTTTAAATATAAAAGCAAAAACAGTAACTGGCATTTTTATAGCAGCTTCAATGTAACAAAACTTCCCAAGAAGCATTATTAAACAAAATTTGACATCATGTCACCAAGGCGATTTACATAAAAGTTTGGTCAGAGAGATAGGTTGTAAATGTCTTAATGGATGAGAAAGAAGTAATGGTATAGAGGGGTAGGGAGGGAATTCCAGAACATAGGGCCAGGCAGCTGAAGGCACAGCCACCAACACATGAAGTGATTAAAATTACACGTGGCCACAATATGAAGGAGCACAGATATTGCAAGCAGATCAAAAGGCTAGAAAAACTTACAGAGATAGGGGCGTCCAATGCCAAACAGGGATTTAAAAATAAGGATAAGTGTTTCAAAAATGGTATGTGATGGGAACCAGTGTGGACAGGAAACACAGGATTAATAGATGAATGGAATGCTGTAGGTTAGAAAATGGGCACCAGAAGTTTGGATGAGCTCAGATCTACAGAAAATGCAAGGTGGGAGGCCAGCCACGAGAACATTGGAATAGTTGCGTCTAAACTGACCATCTGCTGCTAAAGTGGCTTGACTTTACTAGCATATTAAAACTAATACACTAAACTGCAGGTACATCATATGTGATATCTATCATATACCACAGTTTACTTCCAATTCCATCAATTCAAACATTAAGGCCCAGATCTTCCAGTCTCCAGATGGTCAGGTTCGATGTACCTTTGAAGATGCACAACTGCATAACTCAGAGGCCCCAACACATAATGATTCTGTTGAAATTACCCAGAAAGTTTAAACTCACAGTGGGTATTCTCCTGTTTCCCGGGGCTCTCTGAAAAGGTCTCCAAATCCGAGTTACAGTTGGAGACATTAGACAGGTTCCAATATCATGATGATAGAATAAAAATACCAGATTGTGCACGGAAGTATTGAACTTTAAAAATACTTTTTTTAAATTTTGGTTTTTAAAAGTGGATATACTGTCAAAGATGGCTGAGAATGTATATTCAGTCACTGGCTGAATTGCTGCATGACTAGGGGAGAGACAATAGAACCACAACCTGTTTCCAGACATGGACCGATGCATCAAGAGCCTAAAAGCCAGACAGAAAATAATTGCCATCTTCTGTGGAGATAATTATCTCCACCAGAATGAGATCCTGTGAGTAATATCCCAGATCTGTTTATGGATTTTGCCTTCCAGGAATATACAAAGATTGTGATAAAAGCTAGCTGCAAATCTTGATCAGATTTGGACTAGAGTGGGTGTGGCACAGAAGCAGAAAGCCAACCAGCAGTAGACACCCTTGCAAAAGGTTTTAGTTGGTACCTGTATCTCTAATTGCTGAAGTCAGCCAAATCAGCAAAATCACAGCCAAAAATGAGACAGGGAAGATTCTCAGTTGAAATGCATAACATTGGATTATCAAAACCAACTGTTCACCTGCTGAAGTTAGCGCTACTGAAATACCATCTACTCTTCATGGACAAGCTCTACAACTGACTCCTCTATTTCTTTTTTTGCTGACGTAGTTTGGACTCAATTCTTATTTCCAATCTGTGTGAATGTATATGCTTGTGTTTTATCATATTTCTAGCATTTAGTAGTGAATAAACTCACACTTGCTTTAATTCAGGAAAGCCTGGTTAAATTAGTTGCTTTTAAAACAAACCTGAAACTAGGAAAAGTTATCTGCGAAGGCATGGAATTTTTTTTTGTAAATTAATCTTGTTGTGACCAACCGAGGGGGTTGAATTGAAAAAAAGAACCACTTCACCCCTCTTCACCTGGGAGCACAACAATTTGAGGTATTCCAGACAAAAGGTAACAAATTGAGGGATCTTGTCCGCCCTCACAAATTTGTGGAACCTCACCTGGGGTTACTTACTTACTGGATAGTTAACAAGGAAATATTAGACAGGAAAAAAACCCATGGTGGAATTTTCCACATTTGCCGGGGCAGATTCCCCTGCAGTAAGCCATTCAAACATTATTGACTTTGGAGGGACTGAAAGATTTCATTGGCTGGAGGGGATGGAAAATTCTTGCCATAGTCTAACTACTGGGTAACTGTACAACTGATGCCCCCACCCCCGCCACCCCCAATCATTCACCCCCATCCCCTTCTCTCCCCTTGACCCCCTCACACTCCCATTAATCACCCCACATCCTCCAACTCCCACATACATCCTGACCCTGACCCCCAGACACCCAAACCCCCGACCTGACTAGCCCCAACCACCTGACTACCCCGACGCCACTGGCAAGACCTGATTAGCCTTCACCAGCTAACTGCCCCAACCTTTTTGACATCTCCCAGCCTAGATCCTCATTCACCACCTACCACCCATAACTGCTTATCACCCTATTCACCATGTCCATCTACAACTCTACCCACCTGCCATCCAATCACCCACCAAACACTGTACCTTTTCACCTACTTGCCAGCCTACTCTCCTGTTATCCAACCTCCTCATCCACTTGCCATCTTTCAATAGCTTTTCAAGGAAGCTTTGGAACATTCAGGCTGGAATTCTCCAATTTTGTTCGCCCTGCCCCCGTTGCCAAATCTCCATTCAGTGCAGTAGGATCGGAGTAACCCAGCCACGGGCGAGGTTGGAGAAATCCGGCCTTAATCTCTTTATTTAGCAGAATATGGAATATGGCAACTAGTGTTGTGAAAAGGGAGCGTGGCTTGTATTCCACTGATGCACCAGTTCTACAACTAAACAGCCCCATTTCAGATCACTCCACATTTTTGGAGAAGTTGGGATCAGAAATCCCAGCCAGAAATGCAGGAGCATAACGGCAATCCAGTCCTCAGAGGATTTGGGACTTCAAGAAGACATCAACCTGAAATGTTAATTTTGTTTCTCTTTCCCACAGGTGCTGCCAGACCCTTTTGAGTATTTCAAAATATTCTGTTTTAATTTCACATTTCCAGCAACTGGGGTACTAGCTCTTGAATTCAAAAATCTAACTGTACTCTGTCCATCCATTGTATTCTACCATAGGGTGAGTCCTAATCCAAGTCAGGTGACTACCATAGGGTGAGTCCTAATCCAAGTCAGGTGACTAGCATAGGGTGAGTCCTAATCCAAGTCAGGTGTCTGGGGTCAGGGTCACCTACTGCAGTAACTGAGGTGTCTTCTTGTTGCCTTTCTCAAAGCTTTTCACTGGTGTTGGCAAATGGGATTAGGTGGGTGGTCGGGTGTTTCTCGCATTTCGGTGCAATCTCAATGGGCCTCTTCTGCACTGTATGATTCTCTGATTTTAGCGTGCAGTTCATCAGGTCCTGGTGACTTGTCTGCCTTTAACCATTTGACTTTCTCCAATACTCCATTGTTTGTGATTGGGACTTTTGTAAGTCTACCATGTTATATACATGGGTGGCACGGTGGCACAAGTGGTTAGCACTGCTGCCTCACAGCGCCAGGGATCTGGGTTCGATTCCCAGGCTTGGATCACTGTCTGTGTGGAGTTTGCACGTTCACCCTGTGTCTGTGTGGGTTTCCTCCGGGTGCTCTGGTTTCCTCTCACAGTCTGAAAGATGTGCTGGTTAGGTGCATTGACCCGAACAGGCGCCAGAGTGTGGCGACTAGTGGAATTTCACAGTAACTTCATTGCACTGTTAACGTAAGCCTTGTTTGTGACTAATAAATAAACTTTAACTTTACTTTAACTTTTTGTTTGAAATCAGCCCATCTGATATCTTCTGGATATCTGCAATGTCTTCCACGGTGAAGACTGATGGAAAAAATTTATTTTACATATCCGCCATTTCATTGTTTGCTGTTATCAATTCACCAGCCTTGTTCAGTAGAGGTCCCACATTTATCTTAGCCACGCACTTCCTATTTACATACCCATAGAAACTCTTACTGTTTGTTTTAATGCTGCATGCAGGTTTTCTCTCAAAATTCATTTTCACCCCGCTCATCAGTTTTTGAGTATTTTGCTGTTGGATTCTAAAAACTTCCCAGTCCTCTGGTCTACCACTATCCCTTGCCACTTTGTATATCCTGCTTTTCAGTTTGACATTATTCTCAACCTCCTTTGTTAACCATGGATTTCACCTCTTTTTCTTGGAATCTCTCTTTTTGATTGGGATAAACTCCTGCTGAGCATTTTCAGAGAACCACAGAAACAGACACTGCAGAAGAGGCCATCGAGTATGTGCAGATACGTGAGAACCACCTAACCTACCTATCTAATCCCATTTACCAGCACTTGGCCCATAGCCTTGAATGTTATGACATGCTAAGTGCTAATCCAAGTACTTTTTAAAGAATTTCAGGCAACCCACCTTTACCACCCTCCCAGGCAGCGCATCCCAGGCTGTCACCAGCACCTGGATGAAAAAGTTTTTCCTCATATCTCCCCTAAACCTCCTGTCCCTCACCTTGAATTTGTGGTATCTCATGACTGATCCTTCAGCTAAGATAGCTGCTCCTTATCCACTTTTTCCATGCTCCCTCATAATCTTGTACACCTCGACTAGGTCACCCCTCAGTCTTCTCTGCTCCAACAAAAACAATCTAAGCCTATCCAACCTCTCTTCATAACTTAAATGTTCCATCCCAGGCAGCATCCTGATGAATCTTCTCTGCACCTCCTCCAGTGCAATCATATTCTTCCTACAATGTGACAACCAGAATTGCACACAATACTCCAGCTGTGGCCTCACCAAAGTTCTATACACTCCAACATGACCTCCCTTTTGTAATCTATGCTTCCACTGATAAAGACAAGTGTCCCATATGTTTTCTTCACCACTCCACTAACATGCTTTCCTGCCTTCAGAGATCTGCGGATAAACACGCCAAGGTCCCTTTGTTCCTCAGAACTTTCTAGTGTCATGCCGTTGGTTGAATACTTCCTTGTCAAATTACTTCTTCCAAAGTGTATCACCTCACACTTTTCAGGGTTAAATTCCATCTGCTACTTATCTGCCCATTTGACCATTCCATCTTTATCTTCTTGTAGCCCAAGGCACTCAATCTTACTGTTAACCACCCAGCAGGACCAGCTGTTTGAATATCTGCTACTGCTCATTTACTGGCCTGTATCTTAGCTTGTTTACCCAGTTCAGGTTCGACAACTCCTCCCTTATACCATTATATTTGCCCATATTTAAATTGTCGGCATTGGCTATGGACCTATGGCATTCACCCTCAAATTGTATCTGGAATTCTATCATATTGTGGTTACTATCCCCTACGAGATCCTTAACCACAAGATCCCTCATTAATCCTTCTTCATTACACAAAGCCAAATCTAAAGTAGCCTGTTCCCGGGTAGGTCCCACAACGTACTGCTCGAAAAAGCAATCGCTGATGCACTCCACAAATTATTTTTCTATGCTACCCTGACCGGTTTGGTTTGTCCGATCAATATGCAGCTTAAAATCTCCCATGATAATTGCAGCTCCCTTCAAATATGCTCTTGATATTTCCCCATTTATGCTCTGACTTCTTGAGAGGTTACTGTCTATAGACTACTACCACCCTTGTCTTCCTTCCCCTGCTATTCATCATTTCAACTCAAACCAATTCTAAAGCACCATCCACTGCCTTTATATCACAACTTAGCATTGCTCTGAAACCTTCCTTGATTAACAACGCTACCCCACCTCCTTTCACCTTTGACCAATCGAGAAAACGCTGGAAAATCTTAGCAGGTCTGGCAGCATCTGTAAGGAGAGAAAAGAGCTGACGTTTCGAGTCCAGATGACCCTTTGTCAAAGCTAAAAGGCATAGAAAGTGGGAGATATTTATACTGCAGGGGGAGGGAATGAAAGATGAGTCATAGCCACAGAAACCAGGGGAAAAGACTGCTAATAGCTGTCCACAGAGAGAACAAAGGGTGTAAATGGCCAAACGGCAGAGAAGCTGTAAACTGTGACAGATGAAGATGTTGGGGGAGGGGGGTGAAATTGGACAGAGGTAAAATGAGGAAAAGGGGAAGCAGGGGGGAGAAAAGATAAGGGAAGGGGGATGAAGTAGGGGGAAAGAGTAAGGGGGGGAGAAAAATGAAGAAAGACAATAAAGAAATAAAAGGTAGAGAACAGCAAAAAATTAAATAAAATAGAATGAAAACAAAGGGGGCCGAGGTGGGATAGACCAAATCATCTGAAGTTGTTGAATTTGATGTTGAGACTGGAAGGCTGTAAAGTGACTAGTCGGAAGATGAGATGCTGTTCCTCCAGTTTACGTTGGGCTTCACTGGAACATTGCAGCAGGCCAAGGACAGACATGTGGGTATGGGAGCAGGATCGTGTGTTAAAATGACAAGCAACCGGAAGATCAGGGTCTTGATTGCGCACAGACCGAAGGTGCTCAGCAAAGCGATCACCCAGTCTATGCTTGGTCTCCCTGATGTAGAGGAGACCACATTGGGAGCAGCGAATGCAATATACGAAATTGAAAGAGGTGCAAGTGAAACACTGTTAAACCTGGAATGAGTGTTTTGGACCTTGGATGGTAAGAAGAGAAGAGGTAAAGGGGCAGGTGTAACACCTTCTGCGATTGCATGGGAAGGTGCCGTGAGTGACGGGAGAGGTGTTGGGTATAGTGGAGGAGTGGACTAGGTTATCCCGGAGGGAATGGTCTCTGCAGAATGCTGACAGAGGGAGTGAAGGGAAGATGCATTTGGTGGTGGCATCACGCTGGAGTTGGCGGAAATGGCAGAGGATTATGCTTTGCATGCAGAGGCTGGTGGGGTGAAATGTGAGAACAAAGGGGACTCGATCCTCGTTCGGGGAGGGGATGAGGGTCAAGGCACGGGAGATGGACCGCACGCTGTTGAGGGCCCTGTCGACAACTGTAGATGGGAACCCACGGTTGAGGAAAAAGGAGCACATATTAGAAGCACCACTTTGGAAAGTGGCATCATTGGAACAAATGCGAAGGAGGCGAAGGAGCTGAGAGAAAGGGATGAGGGTTTCTATGGCTATGGCTCATCCTTCATTCCCTCCCCCTGCAGTTTAAATATATCCCACTTTCTATGCCTTTTAGCTTTGACAAAGGGTCATCTGGACTCGAAACGTCAGCTCTTTTCTCTCCTTACAGATGCTGCCAGACCTGCTGAGATTTACCAGCATTTTCTCTTTTGGTTTCAGATTCCAGCATCTGCAGTAATTTGTTTTTATCCTTTCCCTTTGGTCTGTTCTTTCGGAATATTGTATACCCTGGAATCTTGAGCACCCAGCCCTCGTCACCTTGCAATAACTTTTCTGTAATAGCTCATACATCATTCTCATATGTTGCAATCTGTGCTATCAATTCTATGATATCTAAACCTCTATGATTCTATTGGGCCAAACATGGGCAAATGGGACTAACTTAGTGGTACAAATTCAGTGGCATGGACAAGTTGGGCTGAAGGGCCTGTTTCCATGCTGTAAACCTCTATGACTCTATAACTCATCTACCTTGTTGCAAATGCTTCTTGCATTCGGATAAAGAACATTTAGCTTTGATTTTTTTACAGTTGTTACTCTTGATTTGCTTTGTGTTGGATATTTTTGTTTATATTTCCTGCCCTGGCCTGTCACACTATGACTGTCATGTTCCCCCTCACTATCCTGTGCCACTGCTCCCTCATATAATACTGATGTTTTAAACCTTCCTTTCTTGGAACTCTCCCCCTTCCTAGTTAGGGCTCTTGAATTAGTCCTTGGTGTAATATAATATTCATATGATCTGTCCCTACTTGTAGTTTTTTATTGACACTCAGACTGATCACTATTCTGCACTCCTATCTTTAACTTTGACTTCCCAATTTTCCAAGCAACTAAAAATTCACCCCAACTCTTTAGTTTAAAGCACTCTCAATTTCCCTAGTTATACGGTCTACAGGAACACTGGTCCTAGCATAGTTGAGATGCAGGTGGTCCCAAAAGTAAAGCCCCAACTTTCCCCAATACAGATGCCAATGACCCACGAACCAAAACCCATTTCTCCCACACCAGTCTTTGAGCCACGTATTCATCTCTATAATTTTAGGTACCTTTTGCCAATTTGCACGTGGCTCAAGTAATAATCCAGAGATTATAACTTTGGAGGTTCTGTTCTTTAATTTAGTGCCTAACTCCTCAAACTGCCTACATAGAACCTCTCTCCTCGTTTTACCCATGTCATTGGTGCCTACATGGACCACCACCACTGGATCCTTCCCCTCCCACTGCATATTCCTCTTCAGCCCAGAGCAGGTGTCCCAAACCCTGGCACCCGGCAGGCAACACAGCCTTCGAGACTCTGTATCCTGGCTACAGTGTCTATTCCCCTGACTATACTATCCCCATCTACAACTACAATACACAGACTAATTACTTTCTGACAGAAAAAAATTCCCATAATCTCAATCTTAAATGAGAAATTCCTATTTTTTAAACTTCGTCCCCTTGTTCAAGACTCCCTCACAGAAAGAAGAATCCTGCTGGTCTCCATTCCATCAAGACCCCTCAGGATCTAATCTGTTTCAATAACATCACCTTCCATTCTTCTAAACTCCAATGGATACAGGCACAAACTGCTCAACATTACCTCAAAAATAACACCTTTAACCTAACAAATCAGTCAAGTGAACCTTCTCCAAACAGATTCTAATAAAGTTATATCCTTTTTAAATAAGGAAACTAAAACTGTATTCCAGACACAGGGCGGGATTTTCCGACTGCCCTTGCCCCAAGTCCGAAAATTCCCGCCCAAGGTCAACGGACCTTTGTATGGTCCGCCCCCGCCCGCTACGATTCGTGTGATGGGCAGGACAGGAAAATTCTGCCGCCCACATTCTTTACCATTGTAGCATTGTAGCTTTTATACTCGATTCCCCTTGCAATGAACACCAACATTCAATTTGCCTCCATAATCACCTCAAGGGAACACCTGTAAGTCAGGACAAAGTTACAGCAAGGTTCTGAAGGGATAAGTTTGATTGATACTGTTTCATTCTTGTCATAGCCGACTATACCATTTGACAGTTTATTTGGATGGCACAGTGGTTAGCACTTTGGCCTCACAGCTCCAGGGACCCGGGTTCAATTCCAACCTCAGGTGACTGTCTGTGTGGAGTTTTCACATTCTCCCTGTGTTTGCATGGATTTCCTTCGGGTGCTCCAGTTTCCTTCCACAGTCCAGAGATGTGTGGGTTAGGTGGATTGGCCATGCTAAAATTGCCCCTTAGTGTCAGGGGGACTAGCAAGGTAAATACATGGTTTACAGGGATAGGGCCTGGGTGGGATTGTGGTCGGTACAGGGTTGATTGGCCAAATGGCCTCCTTCTCTACTGTAGGGATTCTAAGATTGTATAAAGGCAACAAAACAAACCGTTCATAGAGTACACAGGGGAGAAATAAAGGAGGGTACAGAATGTAGTGTTACAGTCATAGCTAGGTGTACAGAAAGATTAACTTAACATAGAACAGTACAGCACAGAACAGGCCCTTCGGACCACGATGTTGTGCCGAGCTTTATCTGAAACCAAGATCAAGCTATCCCACTCCCTATCATCCTGGTGTGCTCCATGTGCCTATCCAATAACCAATTAAATGTTCCTAAAGTGTCTGACTCCACTATCACTGCAGGCAGTCCATTCCACACCCTAACCACTCTCTGCGTAAAGAACCTACCTCTGACATCCTTCCTATATCTCCCACCACGAGCCCTATAGTTATGCCCCCTTGTAATAGCTCCATCCACCCGAGGAAATAGTCTTTGAACGTTCACTCTATCTATCCCCTTCATCATTTTATAAACCTCTATTAAGTCTCCCCTCAGCCTCCTCCGCTTCAGAGAGAACAGCCCTAGCTCCCTCAATCTTTCCTCATAAGACCTACCCTCCAAACCAGGAAGCATCCTGGTAAATCTCCTCTGCACTCTTTCCAGCGCTTCCACATCCTTCTTATAGTGAGGTGACCAGAACTGCACATAATATTCCAAATGTGGTCTCACCAAGGTCCTGTACAGTTGCAGCATAACCCCACGGCTCTTAAACTCCAACCCCCTGTTAATAAAAGCTAACAGACTATAGGCCTTCTTCACAGCTCTATCCACTTGAATGGCAACCTTTAGAGATCTGTGGATATGGACCCCAAGATCTCTCTGTTCCTCCACAGTCTTCAGAACCCTACCTTTGACCCTGTAATCCACATTTAAATTAGTCCTACCAAAATGAATCACCTCACATTTATCAGGGTTAAACTCCATTTGCCATTTTTCAGCCCAGCTTTGCATCCTATCTATGTCTCTTTGCAGCCTACAACACCCCTCCACCTCATCCACTACTCCACCAATCTTGGTGTCATCAGCAAATTTACTGATCCACCTTTCAGCCCCCTCCTCTAAGTCATTAATAAAAATCACAAAGAGCAGAGGACCAAGCACTGATCCCTGTGGCACTCCGCTAGCAACCTGCCTCCAATCCGAAAATTTTTCATCCACCACCACCCTCTGTCTTCGATCAGACAGCCAGTTACCTATCCAATCGGCCAACATAAGGTACCTCGAACAGTTTCCCTGAACAAATTTGTCTTCATCATGAAAATGCTGGATCAACATGAAAGGGTCTGAATGCTTACAAAAAGTAGACCAAACCCTCCATGGAACGCAATGGGTAATATTCTTTTGTGGCAGGGATGGTGCAAGGGTCTGCAGAGGGTAGCAGACAACAGTTGGAGAATGGAGACATACGCCGGAATTCTACCACACTGCCCACCATGGAATCGGAGCGGGTGAGGGGGAAACAATGAGAAGATCCATTGGACTCGGGCGGGAGTTTCCAGTCTCAGGTTGAGCGAGGCTGTAAAGTCCCCCCAATAGGATTGATGAGTGCACTGGGCATTTTTCTAAAATTTGAGCCCCAGGCGTACTTTCTGTCTTGCAATTAAAATGATGGAATGGAATACATGAGTGAGCAGATTTTATAGGATCTATAAAGGTCTATGTTGAAGCGCTGAATGGGATAATGTCCTTTGTGCCCCTGTGCATTTGTGTGTGTGCCTATATCTACTTCTCTTTGTCTCTGTCAGTATTCTTGCATACTATCTTGTCACTGAACAGATCTAAAAAATCTTGCTGTTAGTTCCTGCAATTTGACAAATTTTAGTTTTTTTAAAATTACTAATTCACATAGGTGTCACTGGCAAGGCCAGTAATTATTGCCAATCCCTAATTGCCTTGTGAATGTGATGGTGAGTCTACTGTATTCCCATAGTGCAGCTAGATAAGGATAATGATGAAGGAAGAGTAATATATTTCCAAGTCAGGATGGTGTGCAACATGGAAGGGAACTTAGACATGATGGTGTTCTCATGCACTTGCTGCCCTTGTCCTTCTCCGTGATAGGGCTTTTGGGTTTGAGAGATGGTGTTTAAGAAGTGTTTATGAGATGCTGAAGTACATCTTGTAGATGGTTCACACTACAGTCACATAGCGCTGATGATTGAGGGAGTAAATTTCTGAATTTAAAAGACTGTATTCTCTTACTTAAACTTGCAGATATGGCTGACTGGTACATCTGATACTTTTTCATCCTCTCCACAATAGATTGATGAACACTGGTAAGATTCAGATTGATATTTTGAGTGCCAATAGCTCTATAAATAAAAATAAATCTTTTATTAGTGCAAACATTTAAGATCAGAAACCCAGAGAATAACAAACAATAATTGTAACAACTAAACTTGTGCTGATATTGACCAACAAATCATCACTTAAATGCAAAAATCCAGGGATTTTCACCTATTCCTGCACTCCCAGTGACAATACATTCAGTGGAATCCAGGTTTGTTGCTGTTTCAGCTCAATTTAGAGTTTTCCATGCAGTTGATGTTTCAGTTCAGTCCTTCTATACTGCAGTCATTATCGCCCCGCTCGCCATGGGAATCGGAGCAGACGAGTGGCGGACCATGGAAAGGTCGACTGATGGCGGGCAGAACTTTAGGCCAAAGCGGCCAGAAAATCCCATCCAATGTATTTTTTATTAATGTTATTATATTGTTGTTTACAGTCTGGACTCACTTTTCTGCATGTAACTGAATAGGTGGAGAAGGAACAGGATCTGGCGGCCTGAAGTCTGATATTACTGGGAGGTTTTATGGTTGAATTATTTCTCAGTTTCTGGACAGAAAGATCCCATAACAACATGTTTTAGCATGGCTCCGAGACTGGGTTCTGTGATTCTGTCTTTGTGACCTTCTAAGTGAAGTTTATTTTTGTTTGCTCCAAAACCATGGAATCATTGAATCCCTGCAGTACACAAAGAGGCCATTTGGCTCATCAAGTAATGATTGGGGCGGCACGGTAGCACAGTGGTTAGCACTGCTGCTTCACAGCTCCAGGGACCTGGGTTCGATTCCCGGCTTGGGTCACTGTCTGTGTGGAGTTTGCACATTCTCCTCGTGTCTGCGTGGGTTTCCTCCGGGTGCTCCGGTTTCCTCCCACAGTCCAAAGATGTGCGGGTTAGGTTGATTGGCCATGCTAAAATTGCCACTTAGTGTCCTGAGATGAGTAGATTAGTGGGTAAAATATGTAGGGATATGGGGGTAGGGCCTGGGTGGGATTGTGGTCGGTGCAGACTCGATGGGCCGATTGGC
The DNA here is from genome assembly GCF_964213995.1 of Mustelus asterias. Classification (NCBI taxonomy): domain Eukaryota; kingdom Metazoa; phylum Chordata; class Chondrichthyes; order Carcharhiniformes; family Triakidae; genus Mustelus; species Mustelus asterias. The sequence continues at coordinate 83,156,569 of NC_135817.1, forward strand.
CTCTTTCTGTACTGTAGGGTTTCTATGATTTCTATGAAGCCTGAACCCACCCAGACCCTATCTGTGTAACCCTATGTATTTATCCTGCTAATTCTGCTTGATACTAAGGGGCAATTGAGTAGAGCCAATCAACCTAACCCGCACGCACATCTTTGAACTGTGGGAGGAAACTGGAGCACCTGGAGGAAACCCATGTTTCCGTGGAGAATGTGGAAACTCCACACAGACAGTTACGTGAGGCTGGATTTGAACCCGGGTCCCTGGTATTGTGAGGCAGCAGTGCTATCCACTGTGCCACCATGCCAACTCAATCCGTATGTACTGAGTAAGCACATTAAATCTCAAAGTTTATCTACTTTAAACTAAATGTTTTGGTCCCTAACCAGATCCCGCCCCCACATCCCCGGGTCTGATCAAGGATTGTAAAGAATGACTGTTAGTCAGAAATTTAAGAAATTGCTGAAGATAGAGCCAAATGTTGCCACAAGCCACTGCCACTATTTAACAAAGTAAAAATTTCAACATCTATGTCCTAACAACAAAAAGCAGGGTCAATCAAATCCAGCCAATTACCTCCCCATCAGTCTATTCTCAAACATCAACATTATCAAATAAACTTAGTCACAAATACCCTGCTCACAAATACTCAGCTTGGGTTCTGCCATGCACACTTGGCTCCAGATCTCACAACAGTTCTGATCCAAACATGTACAAAATAACAGAATTCTGGAGGTGAGGTGGGAATTGATTTGATTTATTATTGTCACATGTATCAGTGCACAGTGAAAAGTATTGTTTCTTGCGCTCAATACAGACAAAGCATACCATCCATAAAGGAGAGAGTGCAGAATGTAGTGTTACAGTCATAGCTAGGATGTAGAGAAAGATCAACTTAATGCAAGGTAGGTCCATTCAAAAGATTGATGGCGACAGGGAAGAAGCTGTTTTTGAGTCGGTTGGTACGTATCCTCTGAATTTTGTATTGTTTTCCCGATGGAAGAAGTTGGAAGAGAGTATGTCCGGGGTGCGTGGGGTCCTTTATTATGCTGGCTGCTTTTCCGAGGCAGTGAGAAGTGTAGACAGTGTCAATGGATCGGAGGTTTGTTTGAGTGATGGACTGGGCTTCGTTCACAACGCTTTGCAGTTTATCGTGGTCTTGGACAGAGCAGGAGCCATACCAAGCTGTGATACAACCAGAAAGAATGCTTTCTATGGTGCATCCGTAGAAGTTTGTCAGAGTTATAGCAAACATCTGTATTGGGACCTCTGCTGTTTGTGATTTATATAAACGTCTGGAAGAAGGTGTAACTGGGGTGATCAGTAAGTTTGCGGACGACACGAAAATGGCTGGACTTGCAGATAGTGAGGAACATTGTCAGAGGCTACAGAAGGATATAGATAGGCTGGAAATTTGGGCAAAGAAATGGCAGATGGAGTTCAATCCTGATAAATGCGAAGTGATGCATTTTGGTAGAACTAACGTAGGGGGGAGCTATACGATAAATGGCAGAACCATAAAGGGTGTAGATACGCAGAGGGGCCTGGGTGTGCAAGTCCACAGATCCTTGAAGGTGATGTCACAGGTGGAGAAGGTAGTGAATAAGGCATATGGCATGCTTGCCTTTATAGGACGGGGCATAGAGTATAAAAGTTGGGGTGTGATGTTGCGGTTGTATAGAACGTTGGTTCGGCCACATTTGGAATACTGCGCCCAGTTCTGGTCGCCACACTACCAGAAGGACGTGGAGGCTTTGGAGAGAGTGCAGAGGAGGTTTACCAGGATGTTGCCTGGTATGGAAGGGCTTAGTTATGAGGAGAGATTGGGTAAACTGGGGTTGTTCTCACTGGAAAGACGGAGGATGAGGGGTGACCTAATAGAGGTGTATAAAATTATGAAAGGCATAGATAGGGTGAACGGTGGGAAGCTTTTTCCCAGGTCGGTGGTGACGTTCACGAGGGGTAATAGGTTCAAGGTGAGGGGGGGGAGATTTAACACGGATATCAGAAGGACGTATTTTACACAGAGGGTGGTGGGGGCCTGGAATGCCCTGCCGGGCAAGGTGGTGGAGGCGGACACACTGGGAACGTTTACGACTTATCTAGATAGCCACATGAATGGAGTGGGAATGGAGGGATACAAAAGAATGGTCTAGTTTGGACCAGGGAGCGGCGCGGGCTTGGAGGGCCGAAGGGCCTGTTCCTGTGCTGTTTGTTCTTTGTTCTATGCCAAATTTCCTTAGTCTCCTGAGAAAGTGGGCTTTCTTAACTATAGTGTCTGCATAGAGGGTCCAGAACAGGTTGTTGGTGATCTGGACACCCAAAAACCTGAAGCTCTCGACCATTTTTACTTCGTCCCCATTGACGTAGACAGGGGCATGCCCTCCATTACGCTTCCTGAAGTCGATGACTATCTCCTTCATTCTGTTGACATTGAGGGAGAGCTTATTGTTGTCGCAACAGTTCACCAGATTCTCTGTCTCTTTCCTGTACTGTGTCTCGTCATTGTTTGAGATCCGACCCGCATGATCAGCAAACTTGAAAATCGATTTGGAGGGCAATTTGGCCACAGAGTCATAGGTGTATAAGGAGTATAGTAAGTGGCTGAGGACATAGCCTTCTGGGCCACCGGTGTTGAGGATGATGGTGGAGGAGGTGTTGTTGCCTATCCTTACTGATTGTGGTCTATGGGTTAGGAAGTCCAGGATCCAGGCAGTCTGGGAGACTGGAATTGACTTGTGCCATGACTAACCTTTCGAAGCACTTCATAATGATGCATGTCAGAGCCACTGGATAATAGTCATTAAGGTACGCTGCCTGGGTTTTCTTTGGTACCTAGATGATGGTCGTCTTCTTGAAGCAGGTAGGGACTTCAGATTGGTGTAAAGAGAGGTTGAAGATGTCTGCGAATACCCCCGCCAGCTGGTCCTCACAGGACCTGAGTGCTCGTCCAGGTGCCCCATTTGGGCCAGTTGCTTTCTGTGGGATGACCTTTCCTCTGATGTCGGCAATGGTGACCCCAGATAGAGGTTCATTCAAGGCTTCCGGGATGGACAGCATGCTCTTGCTGACCTCTTGTTCCAAACGGGCATTGAATGTGTTGAGCTCATCGGGGAGGGGTGCATTGGAGCCAGCGATTTTACTTGCCTTCATCTTGTAGCCTGTTATGTCTTGCAGACCTTGCCATTGTCGGCGGGAGTTCGTGTGGCTAGCCTGGGATTCTAGCTTGGTTCGGTACTGTCTTTTAGTGAGTACCCTTGACAGCAAGGTTGCATTTCTCTGAGTGGGGCATCCAAGACCTTCAAAGAAATAGCTGACCAACTAAATATATACTTTAGGTCTGTCTTCACAAAGTAAGATATAAATAGTGTACTAGAAATGTTGGGGAGCAAAGATTTTTTTTGAGAGGAAGGAATTGAAGGAAATCAGCACGAGAAGAGAAATTGTATTGGGGAAATTGGTGGGATTGAAGGCTGATAAATCCCTAATTCCTGATAATCTTCATCCCAGAGTGTTTAAGGAAGTGGCCCAAGAAATAGTGGCAGTCATCTTCCAAAATTCTGTAGACTTTGGAACAGTTCCTATAGATTGGAAGGTAGCTAATATAACCCCACTATTTAAAAAGAGGGGTAGAGAGAAAAGTCAGTTTGACGTCAGTAGTGGGGAAAATTCTGGAATCCATTATTAAAGACTTAATAATAGTGCACTTGGAAAATAGGGGCAGGATTGGACAGTCAGCATGGATTTATGAAAGGAAAATCATCCTTGACAAATCTACTGGAATTCTTTGAGGATGTACCTAGTAGAGTTGAAGTGGATGTTGCCAGTGGATGTTGTTAATTTGGACTTTAAAGGCTTTTGACAGAATCCTACATAAGAGATCAGCGTGTAAAATTAAAGTTCAAGGGATATTACATGGCCCGAGATACGGCCCCCACCGACTCCCGCCTCCCAGACTGAACATGAACGCCCCCTCCCCCACCAATCGCAGACCAACCGTCCTCCCCCCCATTGATCGCTGCAGAGTGGCAGCGAGGCCCCCTCCCTCCCTCCCTCCCCCCCACCAATCCCTGCAGAGTGGCAGCAGGCCCCCTCTCCCTCCTTCCCCCCACCGCTCCCTGCAGAGTGGCAGCGGCCCCACTCATAGAAATCATAGAAATCATAGAAAGACTCCCTCCATTAGCCCCTCCCCCATTAGCCCCGACCCCACTGGCCCTGCCCCTATTAACCCCAGCCCCCACTGGCCCCACTCCCACTGCTCCCCATTAGCCCTCACCCCCCACAGGCCTCTTCCTCATTAGCCCCACCCCCTGGCACTGCCGAGTGGGCATTGCCCAGGTGCCAGACTGGCATTGCCCAGGTGCCAGACTGGCATTGTCCAGGTGCCAGACTGGCATTGTCCAGGTGCCAGACTGGCATTGTCCAGGTGGGACTGTCAATCTGGCACTGCCCAAGGGGCACCTCACCCCCTTGCTCTTGGCCTCCCTGCGGAGGCCTCAATGGCCTCCGGTTCCACCGGCGAGACCAAGTCGACTGCTCCCCATTCATGGGGTGCAAGGCTATTCCTCGCCGGCGAGAACCTTTCCCGGTGAGGTCATAAAGGGGGCCGAGCCCGGACGATTGATGGCCGGGCTCGCTAATCGGATGTAAAACAGCATTAAAATAAATTTACATGCGTTAACCTGCCTCTCGCCCATTTCCAGCGAGAGGCTGACCGCGCCAGAAATCCGGCGCTCATAAAATGGCGCCGGTCGTGAAAACCGGTGCTAATCATCCGAAGCACTTTGCGCCCCACTTTACCACTGCGTCGGTACCAATACGATGGTAAAATTGTCCCCAGAATCTGCAGAGGGGTATAGATAGGTTAAATGAGTGGGCAAAAACTTGGCAGGTAGAATATAACGTAAGTTAAATGTGAAGTTATGCACATTGGTTGGAAAAATAAAAGAGCTGAATATTATTTAAATGGAGAAAGACTGCAGAAGTCTGCAACCCAGAGAGATTTGGGGGTTATGTGCTTTTGTGTTTAGTCGCTATCCCTCTTTGTTTCTATAATACAAGATCAGCTGAGACTGATATCAACCTGCAATCTGGTTTTCTCAGCATTGATGTGGAGATGCCGGCGTTGGACTGGGGTAAACACAGTAAGAAGTTTCACAACTTTAACCTGGTGTTGTGAGTCTTCTTACTGTGTTTCTCAGCATTAACACAGATGTGGTTGTACAGATCTGAGGCTGGAAATTCTGGAGAGAGTAACCCACTTCCTGACTCTGCAAAGTCAGTCTATCATTTACAAAGCACAGGTCAGGAATGTGAATGAACATTTTCCACATGCTGACAATTCAAGCAAAATCAAAAAAGCTCAGTACCATCCAGGACAAAGCAGCCTGCTTGATTGACAAACCATCTACCATATTAAACAATTTCCTCTGCAAACAGTGCACAGTAGTTGTACAAGATTAACTTCAGCAACACACTTCTGATCTTCCAATTACTTTAAAAGTATGGTTTTTAGTTGTTGACTTCTCAATGAAAGGAAATAACTCTTTCCTATCCCATCTATCTTGATCCTTCAAACTTTTATTCATTCAATATTTTTTGGTTTGGTTTCAATTTTCTGAAATGTGAGTTGCTATCCCCTCACATTGTCGATCAGGAGTCAAAATGATGTAGGGTATCAGCCATCTGTACCTAGGGACTAGCTGGAGCTGTATAATTCTCTTACCTGTTTCCTTTCCTATCAATTGATAGATTGTTCATTGATGCTCGGGTAGCTTGGTACCTTTGTGCGATTGTTCTAAAATTATAGAAATAATGAATATTCTTATTTAGGATAAAAATGTACAATTTCACATAATATAGCAATTAATGATTTAGCAATTAATTGAATAAACTGTAGAAATGTTTAATAAATTGTTATAGAGACAATACAGGAATGATCTGTTATCTGATGGGGCTAAGTAAAATGAAAAAATCATCATTTTTAAAATGAATTGCAACTGAGTACTGTTCGTTCTGGGCTCAAATTAAAATTAACACAATAGTAATCAAAAATGTAGAAAAGTGTTGGTCACAATGTTCACATTGATATTAAAATGTGAGCAACTAAATAAATTAATATTCCCAAATTTAAAAGAGGCCAATAAGGTAGTGCATTTATTTCTTTCCTTTATAATGAACTCCAGAAGTTTATTCACCATCGAGTAAGCACTTACTTTTATTATTTTTTCATGGGATGTGGGAGTTGTTGGCTAGGTCAGCGTCTATTGCCTTATCAGTCACTATTTTTGAACAGAGCCTTCTAGCCTTATAACACTAATCCATCTTACAAAAGACATCTGATAAATGTGTTAGGTCCTTTAGATATCAGCTTCCCAAACACCTTTAGTATTCTGATAGGTAAACAATATAGTAAATGACTTCTAAACCTTTGCTTTATTCTAAACCAGCTTCCTTTTCAATTATTTCTCTTTAGCTATAGCTCTATCACATCTCTTCAGTGCCTTCTGTAAAATCTTTATTGTTTATTTCTTGATCGGGGTGGGCATCACTAGCTAGGCCAGAATTTACTGACTGCCCCTAATTGACCTTCAGAAGGTAGTAGTGAGTTAGTTTCTTGAACTGCTGCAGACAATGTGGTATAGGTATAAGGAATTAGGGGGAAGGAATTAAACTCACTCAAATCCAAGAGAGAAGAAAACGTCAATGGCTGCGCCTGCCTCGCTAGAGTTGGGAGTAGAACCATGAAGAGAAACGGATGACAAGGCTGCTTCAAACAGAGAATGAACCCCAGAGAGCCTTCACTCGGTGGTGCCTCACTAGACCCATGGTCTACAGATTGCGGCTAATATACCTGCTGAATGTTCAAGAACCAGTGTCATTGAAGACTACACATGTCCAGGGAATTGGTTGGTCACATCAGCCACCACCTGCACATTTGGCACCATAGGAACTTGGGGGCATCCACTGCCAGTGTCGCTGAAAGTTACAGAAGCGCTCAATTTCTATGCCAGAGGTTCGTTCCAGGGCTCCACAAGTGACAAGTAGATAAATGTGAGGTGATGCATTTTGGTAGAGTGAACCAGGGCAGGACTTACTCAGTTAATGGTAGGGCATTGGGGAGAGTTACAGAATGAAGAGATCTAGGGGTACAGGTTCATAGCTCCTTGAAAGTGGAGTCACAGGTGGACAGAGTGGTGAAAAAGGCATTCGGCATGCTTGGTTTCATTAGTCAGAACATTGAATACAGGAGTTGGGATGTCTTGTTGAAGTTGTACAAGATATTGGTAAGTCCACACTTGGAATACTGTGTACAGTTCTGGTCACCCGATTATAGAAAGGATATTATTAAACTAGAAAGAGTTCAGAAGAGATTTACTAGGATTCTACCGGGACTTGATGGTTTGAGTTATAAGGAGAGGCTTGATAGACTGGGACATTTTTCTCTGGAGCATGGAAGGCTGAGGGGTGATCTTATAGAGGCCTACAAAATAATGAGGGGCATAGATCAGCTAGAAAGTCAATATCTTTTCCCAAAGATAGGGGAGTCTAAAACTAGAGGGCAGAGGTTTAAGGTGAGAGGAGATACAAAAGTGCCCACAGGGGCAACGTATTCACACAGAGGGTGATGAGTGTCTGGAACAAGCTGCCAGAGGTAGTAGTAGAGATGGGTACAATTTTGTCTTTTAGAAAACGTTTAGACAGTTACATGGGTAAGATGGGTATAGAAGGATATGGGCCAAATGCGGGCAATTGGGACTAGCTCCGAAGTTTGAAAAAAAAGGGCGGTATGGACAAGTTGGGCCGAAGGGTCTATTTCCAGGTTGTAAACCTTTATGACTCTATGATGTCTGGGATTTCAGAAGCTTCTGCACATGAGGGCATCCAGGAGTGATGGAAGCAACTTACGCGAGGGCACACAACTTTGTCCATTTTGACCGTGATTAGGTAAACCAGGGTGCAGGAGTGATGGGCTTTACGCAGATGACCAGTTTTTTACAGGTGCAGGGTGCCGTCACCTACACTCAGATCTCCAGGGCATCAAACTCTGAACTATGTGAACTGGAAAGGCTTCCACTCACTGAATGTTCAGCTGGATTGCGATCAGACCAAACGCATCCTGCCGATGTGTGCCCGATTCCCAGGAAGTGTGCACAACTCCTACATTCTGGGCTGCTCTTGGATCCCCGATATGTTTCCAGATACAGGATTGTCTCCTTGGGATCAAAGGCTGCCCACTGAAGAGCTGACTGATGACACCTGTGTGGAGACCGCATAGTACAGCTGAGACCCCAATGAGGCTCACGCTGCAACTCGCACTTTGGTGAAGCAGATCATAGCGATGCTGAAGATAAGGTTCCGGTGCCTGGTCTGGTCTGGTAGAGCCTTGCAGTTCAATCCGTAGTAGGTGTTACGCATTGTGGTCACCTGCTGCACTCTGCACAACCTGGTGCTGCAACAGGGGAGGAACTGCCTGAGGAGGAGGTGGAGGAGCGACAAGTTTCCTCTAATGAGAAAGACATTGAAGGGGATGAGTCTGAGGACGTCCTCAAGGGAGTCAATGACAGCCATGAGGCAATAGCAATGTCCAGACGAGGCAAGCGAGTTTAGGACGGGCCATTGCCACTAGATTCATGGAGAGTGATGAGGACATCCCAATTCTTCTATGAGCATTGCTCTCCCATCTGACTGATGGCAGCACATATCCTCTTTGATAAGGATCCTGTCATGAGAATGCAGTGATTGCTCATAGCCCCTTTATTCCAGGAAGATAATGATGACTTGCAGTGGGACAGGTCCTCACAAGAGCTTCTGTGAACGTCTGATTCCTGTCTGGCTGACGGCAGCTTGCTTGCTCTCAATGATTAAGGTCATATCATGGTGGCACAGTGGGGAAAGCTTTACCTCTCCTGATCCAATGGCATACTTCATGAGCTGCCCCCTTGAGGAACACAACTCATCAAAGCAGGCAGCAATAGAAAGAATGCAATTAGTGGTAGTTTATTTACAGAGGTAAACATTATGTACAAGTGCTTATCACCTGTGCCCATGCTTCTTTAGCTTTCCAACCCTGCCACTATATCTTGGTGCATTCCAAACATTCAGAATGGAGGATGAGGAAGCCAGCCATTTGCCACGACTGTTGTCTGTGATGACCTTGGCAAGTGTCCTCTGCAGGGCTGAGACATGAGGGGCCACGGGCTACTTTCGGTGTCCTCTGTGTGGCGGTGCCACCCTCCTTGGCCTGTGGAGTACACCAGTAAATCCTCCTCCCTACAGGTGTCCAAGGGCCCCAATTTTTCCATCTCGAGATGGAAGGGCAGCTGGGATCAGGTCAAGGAACCCTACTGTCCTCTGATGTTGGCATTCATGAATACCAGCAAGTGCATGTCCTACTACAGTGCTGCCACCCTAGCTGCTTTGACATTGGTGAATTGAAATGACCTCAGACATAAGGCGGACGGACTCCTCCATGTCGTCTTTCAATCCGAAGAGTGTATCAAACATCCCTTACTGATTTTCCTTTTCTTACCTTTTGGGCTTCAGCAAGGGAGGCATGACTGAATCCAGAGGCTCGTCATCTGACTGGCACTGACCTCCAGCAATCCTCTCAATGCTGGTACAATGGGGCATCCTTGCCTCTGTCTGCTGTGGATCAGACAGTGTGATATGCTCACTGAAGCTACTCAAACTTTTGTGCATTTAATATTTTTTGGTTTCATTTCTGAAATGTGAATTGCTATCCCCTCACATTGTTGATCATGAGTCAAAATGATAGAGTATCAGCCATCTGTACCTAGGGACTAGCTGGAGCTGAATAATTCTCTTACCTGCTTTCGTACCATTCAATTGGCATAACACTTAAATTGCGCATTGGATCCCGGGTATCTGGGTAGCGTTGTGCCATTGTTCTAAAATTACAGAAATAACAAATATTCTTATTTTGAATAAAAAATGTACAATTTCACATAATATAGCAATTAATGATTTAGTAATTAATTGAATAAACTGTAGAAATGTTTAATAAATTGTTATAGAGACAATACAGAAATGATCTGTTATCTGATGGGGCTAAGTAAAATGGTACAATTGTCATTTTCAAAACGAATTGCAACGGAGTACTGTTCGTTCTGGACTCAAATTAAAATTAACACAATAGTAATCAAAAATGTAGAAAAGTGTTGGTCACAATGTTCACATTGATATTAAAATGTGAGCAACTAAATAAATTAATATTCCCAAATTTAAAAGAAGCCAATAAGGTAGTGCATTTATTTCTTTCCTTTATAATGAACTCCAGAAGTTTATTCACCATCGAGTAAGCACTTATTTTTATTATTTTTTCATGGGATGTGGGAGTTGTTGGCTAGGTCAGCATCTATTGCCTTATCAGTCATTATTTTTGAACAGAGCCTTCTAGCCTTTTAACACTAATCCATGTTACTAAAGGTATCTGATAAATGTGTTATTTCCTTAGATATCAGTTTCCCAAACACCTTAGTATTCTGATTGGTAAACAATATAGTAAATGACTTCTAAACCTTTACTTTATTCCAAAACAGTTTCCTTTTCAATTATTTCTCTTTAGTAATAGCTCTCTCACATCTCTTCAGTGCCTTCTGTAAAAACTTTGTCTATTTGATGATCAGGTGTAGGCATCACTTGTTAGACCAGCATTTACTGACTGCCCCTAATTGACCTTCAGAAGGTAGTAGTGAGTTAGTTTCTTGAACTGCTGCAAACAATGTGGTATAGGTATACCTCTGGGATTTCAGAAGCCTCTGCACACAGGGGCATCCAGGAGGTGGTGGAAGCAATCTATGTGGGGGCACACAGCTTTGTCCATTTTGATCGTGATTAGGTAAGCCTGGGTGCAGGAGTGATGGGCGCTACGCATATAACTAGTTTTTTACAGGTGCAGGGTGCCGTCACCTGCACTCAGATCTCCAGGGCATCAAACTCTGAACTATGTGAACCACAAAGGCTTTCACTCACTGAATGTTCAGCTGGATTGCGACCAGACTAAACGCATCCTGCGGATGTGCCCGATTCCCAGGAAGTGTGCACAACTCCTACATTCTGGGCTGCTCTTGGATTCCCGATATGTTTCCAGATACAGGGTTGTCTCCTTGGGAACAAAGGCTGCTCACTGAAGAGCTGGCTGATGACACCTGTGTGGAGACCGCATAGTACAGCTGAGACCACAATGAGGCTCACGCTGCAACTCGCACTTTGGTGGAGCAGATCATAGCGATGCTGAAGATAAGGTTCCGTTGCCTGGTCTGGTAGAGCCTTGCAGTACAATCTGCAGTATGTGTTATGCATTGTGGTCACCTGCTGCACTCTGCACAACCTGGAGCTGCAACAGGGGAGGAACTGCCTGAGGAGGAGGTGGAGGAGCAACAAGTTTCCTCTAATGAGAAAGACATTGATTGGGATAAGTCTGAGGAGGTCCTCAAGGGAGTCAATGTCAGCCATGAGGCAATAACAATGTCCAGACAAGGCAAGCGAGTTTAGGACGGGCCATTGCCACTAGATTCATGGAGGGTGATGAGGACGTCCTAATTCTTCTATGACATTGATCTCCCATCTGACTGATGGCAACACACATCCTCTTTGATAAGGATCCTGTCATGAGAATGCAGTGGTTGCTCATAGTCCCTTTATTCCAGGAAGATAATGATGACTTGCAGTGGGGACAGATCCTCACAAGAGCTTCTGTGAATGCTTGATTCCTGTCTGGCTGACGGCAGCGCGCTTGCTCTTAATGACTAAGATCATATCATGGTGACACAATGGGAAAGCTTTACCTCTCCTGATCTGACGGCATACTTCGTGAGCTGCCCCCTTGAGGAACATAACTTGTGGATGGAGAAAGAAGGGCTGCAACAATGATTTAACAACAATAATGGCAATAGTGGCTTTAAAATGGCTATTCTGACTGACAGCTAAGCATGCTGGGAATTTGGTCAACTGAGAGATTAAAAACAGAAGCAGATTGTAACGAGACTCTGGTCTGGGAACTGCGATCTGAAGCTTCCTGTGTTGGCTCAGATAAGGGAAGCTGTTTACATAACCGAGACAATGTGACTCTGAATTTTATGGCTCCTATGTATGGTACTTGAAAATTAAACTAAGCATCATGGTGTTGATCAAAAATAATTTCACTGGATGTTCGAGCCATGTGATCGGTTTCTGGTTACACAGTTGGCTGGATGGCACAGAATCTTCTGGAAGCGAGTAAAGAATTGTGGATAAAAAGACATGCGAGTCCTTTGTTTAGCAGCAAAAAACGCGAAGAGCCCAACCATCGCAACAAGAACTTGTACCCTGAAGGATGCTTCAGAGAGAACAAGAAGATAGATTCTACATCAAGGATATTTCTTGGCCAAGGTTTTGCTAAACTCAGTAGTATCTATTTTCAGTTAAATAGTCAAAGTTGTTCAGTTAAAGTGCAGTTTAAGAGTTAAAGATCAGTTGAAAGTTGATGTTCAGTTAGAGTTAATGTTCAGTAAATAGTTAATGAGTTGCAACTGTTTATGTTTGAGTTGATGCTTGAAGTGTTAAATAAAGAAATAATTGAATTACTGTCCTTGTTTGTCTCTTTAAACTGGAATGCTTGGAAGGTGTTTAAATAAAGCTGTATAACAAACTCATCAAAGCAAGGAATCGCAGAAAGGATGCAATGTTTATTTGTAGAGGTAAACATAATATATAAGTGTTTATCACCTGTGCCCATGCTTCCTTAGCTTTCTAACCCTGCCAGTACGTGTTGGTGCATCCCAAACATCCAGAACGGAGGATGAGGAAGCCTGCTGTCTGCCACTCCTGTGATGGCCTTGGCAAGTGTCCTCTGCAGGGCTGAGACACGAAGGGCCCCGGCATGTTTTAGGGGTCTTCCGTGTGGCAGTGCCACCCTCCTTGGCCTGTGGAGTGCACCAATAACTCTTCCTCCCTACAGGTGCCCAAGGGCCCCTATCTTTCACCTTGAGATGGAGGGGCAGCTGGAATCAGGTCAAGGAGCCCTACTGTCCTCTGACGTTGGCATTCATGGATACCAGCATGTCCTACAGCAGTGCTGCCACCCGAACTGCTTTAACATTGGTGCATTGAAATCACGATGTGGAGATGCCAACGTTGGACTCGGGTAAACACAGTAAGAAGTCTCACAACACCAGGTTAAAGTCCAACAGGTTTATTTGGCAGCAAAAGCCACTAGCTTTCGGAGCGCTGCCCCTTCATCAGGTGAGTGGGAGCTCTGTTCACAAACAGGGCATATAAAGACACAAACTCAATTTACAAAATAATGGTTGGAATGCGAGTCTTTACAGGTAATCAAGTCTTAAAGGTACAGACAATGTGAGTAAATCACCTCGGACATAAGGCGGACGGACTCCTCCATGCTGCCTTTCAATCCGAAGAGTGTATCATACATCCCTTACTGATTTCCCTTTTCTCACCTTTTGGGCTGCAGCAACTGAGGCATGACTGAATCCAGAGGCTCGTCATCTGACTGGGACTGGCCTCCAGCAATCCTCTAAATGCTGGTACAAGGGGGCATCCTTGCCTCTGTCTGCTGTGGATCAGACAGTGTGATGTGCTCACTGAAGCTGCTCTAAAATTAACTCCCATCGAGTAGTGTGAGCCCGCGCGTGCAGAAGTTGTGGGTGTGCGCTGTGATGGATCTTCAATGTTGGGGTCTGTGAGCTCCTCTTTTGCATTGCTGTTGGAGCTGGAGTCAAAGACCTAGCTGGTGGACTCTCTGGGCTGCTTCCCAGATATGCCTGCAACAGAAAGGAGAGGTCATTGGTGCATAGCAGGGGTTTTTAGAAACAGGAGACATGACTCACAGCATTGCTGTCTGATGGATTTTGCAGTGTTGGATTCCCACTTGATTTATCGCTACTGACCTAATCATCAGCGCAATGTCAATGTCCTCCCGGCCAACTGGATGGCTCTGTCCTCAAAGTTCGAGGGCCTTCAGTTCTGGCATCCCTCCATCCTTCTGGGATCTCTCCCTCGTGTTGTGAGCCAACTTTTCCTGCTTTGAGACAGATGGAGAGAGTGTAAGCAGGATGTTTTTTATCCATTCATGGGACATGCTGGCTGGCCAGCATTTATTACCCATCCCTAGTTGCGCTAAGGTAGTTGAGAGTCAACCACATTGCTGTGGCTCTGGAGTCACATGTAGGCCACCAGGTAAGGATGGCAGATTTCCTTCCCTAAAGGACATTAGTGAACCAAATGGTTTTTCTGACAATCAACACTGGTTTCATGGTCATCAGTAAATTTTTATTTCCAGATTTTTTTTATTGAATTCAAATTCCACCATCTGCCTTGGCAGGATTCAAACCCAGGTCCCCAGAACATTAGTTAAGTTTCTGGATTAATAGTCTAGCGATAATAACACTCGGCCATCGCCTCCCCTGTGTTCCAGGGTACCAGGGCAGATGATAAAGATGCCTGGCATGTGTGGATGGTGAGTGGGACCAGCGAGTTGATGAGGACATGACCTACAGGGGAGAAGAAGATGCGTGTGGGAGAGTGAATGATGGTGTCTCCTGAGCTGGCGTCTCATGAAATCCCTGTGGATGTGTGATGTGCTGAGTGTGAATTGAAAGTGATGAGAAGAGTTATTTACCCGAGCAGAACAGAACATTTATCTTCTTCCTGCACTGCATGGTGGTCCTCTCCTGCAGGGCATTGGTACTGACCACCATCTCCCATGCTGGCTTTGTCACCTTGCTGGCTGGCTTTCATCCTGTGTGTGGATAGCGTACATCACAACTGGCCTAAACAGCATCAGGGAGTCTCCAGTGAGGCATCCGAAAACTTGGAGGCAAATTTCCTGGCAGCCATCATTTCCCGGCAACCTGCGAAGTGTAGCTGGTGTGCACTGTGGTGGCCTTTAAATGTAGTGTCCCGATGATGAAGAGCTGAGGTGATGGTGGAATAGGCGACTCAGAGGCCATCCTGCCAGTGATTCGGTGTGGAACCCGTGCATGGAAGTTTCTGGCCTGAAGTGCCACACTATTACTGTATGAAAAGCCACCAATGCCATAGGTGGATTCAGTGCCGCTTTCCCCCATCCTGACATCAACCTTTGACGATATTAGACAAAATCCCTGTCCACGTCATTTGGATTATCATGACCATATCAACACCTCTTCTTGTGTTATCCTCCATTTAAGTATAAAATGTTTGCTTTCTCTCAATCACCTTTTTCAAAAGATATATCAAACCTTTTAAAACGTGTCAATGGATCTTGTGAAGAATATGTTTTTTAATTTAATTTGTTGTTTTTGATGCACGTCCTAACTAAACCAGAAACAAAGTGTAAAGGGAAACAGAACAGGCAAACATAGAAAAGAAACTTACTCTTTCAGTTTTCTCAGGATACAAAAACAAGCTGAGGTTTAGAAACCAGAACATTTTAAAAATATATAAAAGGACACATTCTCCTGACATTAGATGGATGTTTCCTTCATGTTTTCCATTTTGCTGCATGATGAAATCTACTTTAATCTTTATATAATTTCTAGCTATGGCCTGGATTCAAATGTTTAATGCACCCATTGACTATGTATAATGGGTAATTATAATTTTACAGATGGTGGCGGAGATTTAGAAAGTTTGCTTTAGAATGCTGGAACATTTACTGCACAGTAGAAAGCCATTCAGCCCATTGAGGCCTGTGCTGGTCCAGAAAGAACTATGGAGTCTAAGCGCACTTGTCAGCTCTTAATATGTAGCCATTTATTTTATGGCACTTCAATCCCTCAGGGATCAGCGCTGGGTCCATTTTTATTTGTCATTTATATTAATGATTTGGATGAGAATTTAGGAGACATGGTTAGTAAGTTTGTAAATGACACCAGGATGGCATAGTGGACAGTGAAGAAGCTTATCTCGGATTGCAAAGGAATCTTGATCAACTGAGCCAGTGGGCTGATGAATGGCGGATGAGGTTTAATTTAGATAAATGCGAGGTGATGCATTTTGGTAGATTGAACCAGGGCAGGATTTACTCAGTTAATGGTAGGGCATTGGGGGGAGTTACAGAACAAAGAGACCTAGGGGTACATGTTCATTGCTCGTTGAAAGGGGAGTCACAGGTGGACAGGGTGGTGAAGAAGGCATTCGGCATGCTTGGTTTCATTGGTCAGAACATTGAATACAGGAGTTGGACGTCTTGTTGAAATTGTATAAGATATTGGTAAGACTACACTTGGAATACTGTGTACAGTTCTGGTCACCCAATTAGAGAAAGAATATTATTAAACTAAAAAGAATGCAGAAAGGATTTACTAGGATGCTACCGGGACTTGATGGTTTGAGTTATAAGGACAGGCTGGATAGACTGGGACTTTTTTCCCTTGAGCCTGGGAGACTTAGGGGTGATCTTTTAAAGATCTATAAAATAATGAGGGGCATAGATAAGGTAGATAGTCAACATCTTTTCCTAAAGGTAGGGGAGTCTAAAACTAGAGGAAATAGGTTTAAGGTGAGAGGGGAGAGATACAAAAGGTTCCAGAGGGGCAATATTTTTCACACAGAGAGTGTAGAGCGTCTGGAACAAGCTGCCCGATTTAGTAGTAGAGGCGGGTACAATTTTGTCTTTTAGACAGTTACATAGGTAAGATTGGTATAGAGGGAAATGGGATTAGCTTAATGGTAAAAACTGGGCGGCATGGACCGAAGGGCCTGTTTCCATGTTGTAAACCTCTATGACTCTATAATGAACACTAGCAGCATAGGCCATTTGGCCCCTCGAGCCTGTTCTTTCATTGCATAATATCATGGCTTACCTTTTACCTCAACTCCACTTTCTCACACTAACTGCATGTCCCTTAATTCCTTTAGTATCCAGAAGTCTATTAACCTCTGTCTTGAATAAGATCAACAACTGAACAGTTATAGTTCTCAGTAACTGGGGGCAGCTGAAACAGTATACAATCTCTTACGTGAATGGATCAGCGACAGCTGGCTTGGTCAAAATAGCTGTTGGTGTCATGGTATTATCGAAGTGCGAAATTCTGAAATGACAGAAATAATGAAAATAGTTTTCAGTTATAAAAAATGAATAAAAATTTGACATAATGGGCTGAATTTTCTGGACCCTGCAGGGACAAATTAGGAGGTAAGAGGGCTGGCAAAATGGAGGGGAAGTGTCAGGAAGGAGGCCTGATCTTTCCTCTTTGCAATGCCACTTTGCCATTGGCGGGATAGCTGGTGGTTTGGAAGTTGCTGGGCAACCAATTCAACTACTTCAGTGGCCAATTAAAGGCCACTTTCCACTTCCACGGGCATTTTGCCTGCACTGGGAGGGTCCATCGCAACATGGGGATGCTGCTAGATGAAGCCCGGCAGCCTTGCAGCAATTGTGACCTCCCAACATCCTCTTTACCACTGAGGTCAACAAGCCTCAGCACTTGGTGCCACTGCTGATCTGCCATTCCAGACTGGGCCCTGAAACGGTTCTTAATTAGATGGTGGCAGTGCTGGCAGCTTGTTAACTAGTCTTTGCAAACAATGTGTCACCTCAGGTTCCACTCTGGCCAAAGTCTCACCTCCCATTTTCAGTCAGGACTTCCACGTCACCAGCAAAATTCAGTCCAATACAAATAATTGAGTAAAATGTGAAAATGGTTTAACTAACAAAATGTCATACATGAAAACACAAAAATCACATTTATATAATGACCGAAGTAATGTTATAATTATCATTTTCAAATGAATTGCAAATGAGTACTCTTCAATATGTGTACAGCCCGAGTAAATATTGATGAATTACAATTATGCAAAAATACTGATAATTAAATGGATAAGTATTTGAATTGAAAAAAGGATGGAAAGATGCCGAAGAGTATTGGTCTGGAATGTTCTGGAAAGCAGCTTTGAAGTGAGACCAATCCAGATTCCAGAACTTGGCCAGTCAAATTTAAATTAGGGAGTAAAAATTGAGGTAAATTTATGTAAGTGTCTATGGCACATTATGGAAATAAACTAGCAGGACAAGTCATGAATGTGGCAGTCCTCTCAAGACAGAGCTCCCAAGGTTGTTAGCACATATCAGGGAGAGGCGGCTTCGTGGTTCGGCTCCGTTGACAGGATGTAAGGACTTTCTGTCTGGTGAGGTCTCTAAAGCCAAATGTCCGGCAGGATTCCCAAAGCTCTGCTTCAAGGATAACATGAAGGACCTAAACATCAATTATTACACTTAGGAGTCATGACAACAGAGGAAAATAGCAATATCATTGGGGACCAGCATGCACCATCATGAAGACTAGTCATACTGCAACTTAGCAACTGGTGCCAAGGTCAGTAAGAGCTCTCCACAGCATCACATGGCAACTTCATGTGAGGTACTTGTGGCAAAATCTACCTCTCAAGGTTTGACCTCTGCAACTACCAGCGTAGGGTGTACTATATGAACACAGTCCATCAGAAATGGATTGTATCTGTCATCTTCCATAGATGGGAGGATGCCAACAATATCAACAATATAGTACATATTGACAAAAAAACATTTGTTCCATGGCTAGGCCTGAATCCTCTTGCAGCATCGCCTACAAGTACCTCTTCAAGTCCACACCTGACAGATGTATATAACAGTTTCTTCATTACTATAGGGTCACAATCCTGGAATTGCCATGCCATTGTAGAAGCGTTATCTCAAGAACTGTGATGGCTCAACAAAAAGCAACTAGCATTGGACAATAATACTGCCTTGCCAATGCCACCGAGAACCCAAGGACACATTTATCTTAACTAATGGTAATTGCCATTGCTGGCAAACTATGCATGAACCCCAAACTTCAAGAACAAAGTTTTTGGTTCTCTGTCAACATATTTCTGAAGATGAGGTTTGCAAATAATATGAAACTTCTATGAAAAAAAAACCTGGGCAGCTAAAGACTGGCACTAAGAGGATAATCTTGCAACAAATGAAGCTTAGGATAGGATGTGAGAACAACAAAGAGGCCCAAAGAGGAAGGCAAAAGAGGAGGGGGAATTGCAGTACTGGTTAGGGAACATATTACAGCTGGACAGAGGGAGGACATCTTGGAAGAATCATGTAACAAGACATTGTGGGTAGAGCTGAGAAACAGGAAGGGAGCAGTCACTATGATGGGGGTGTACTACAGGCCTCCCAACAGCCCACAGGAAGTTGAAAAATGGATATGTAAGCAGATTCTGGACAGATGTAGAAATAATAGGGTTGTTGTAGTGGGAGACTTTAATTTTCCTCATATTGACTGGAAATCCCTTAGGGCCAGGGGTCCGGATGGTGAGGAATTTGTTAAGTTTGTCCAGGAAGGTTTTTTGGAACAATATGTTGATAGTCCGACGAGAGAGAGGGCTATACTGGACCTGGTACGAGGGATTGAGCCCAGCCAGGTCATCAAAGCTGCAGTGGGGGAACATGCAGTGAACAGTGACCACAATTCCCTAAGTTTTCGGACACTAATGGAAAAGGACAGGTGCTGTCCTAGGGTTAAGGTGCTAAATTGGGGGAAGGCTAACTACAACCGGATTGGCAGGATTTGGAGGCTGTTGTTTGGGAGAGACTGTTTGAGGGTAAATCCACATCTGGCATGTGGGAATCTTTTAAGGAACAGTTGATTGGAGTGCAGAACAGGCAAGTTACTGTGAAAAAGGAGGACAGGAAAGGCAGAATTCTGGAATCGTGGATGAACAGGAGATTGCGAGTCTAATCAAAAAGAAAAAGGATGCATACATAAGGGCTAGGCAACTAAAAACAGATGAAGCATTTGAAGAATACAGGGAAAGTAGAAAAGAACTCAAACAGGGAGTTAGGAATGCAAAAGGGGGTCATGAAATGTCCTTGGCAGGCAGGATTAAGAAGAATCCCAACGCATTTTGCACATATATTAGGAACAAGAATGTAACTAGAGAAAGAGTTGGTCCACTCAAAGACAAAGGAGAGAACCAAAGGAAGTGGAGGAGATCCTTAGTGAGTACTTTGCATCAGTATTCACAAAGGAGAGGGGCATGTTGATTGATGGTGTCTCAAAGGGGTACGTAAACCCTCTATACAGCAGGTCATCATCACGAGGGAGGAAGGGTTAGGTGTATTAAAAAACATTAAGGTAGACAAATCCCCAGGGTCAGATGGCACCTATCCCAGATTACTGAGGAAAACAAGAGAGGAAATTGCTGGGCCTTTAACAAAAATCTTTGCTTTCTTGTTGGCCACAGGTGAGATCCCAGAGGATTGGAGGATAGCCAATGTTGTCCTGTTATTTAAGAAGGGTAGCAAGGATAACCCGAGTAAGTATAGGCCAGTGAGCTTGACGTCAGCGAGAGTGAAATGGTTGGAGAAGATTCTTAGAAATAGGATCTATACATATTTGGAACTGAATGGTCTTATTACTGACAGACAGCATGGTTTTGTACGAGGAAGGTCATGTCTCACTAATTTGATTGAGTTTTTTGATGAGGTGACAAAAATGATTGACGAGGGAAGGGCCATGGATGTTATCTACACGGACTTTAGTAAAGCATTTGACAAGGTTCCTTATGGTAGGTTGGCACAAAAGGTTAAATCACACCGGATCAAGGGTGAACGAGCTAGATGGATTCAGAACTGGCTTGGCCATAGAAGACAGAGGGTAATGTTGGAAGGGTGTTTTTCTGAATGGAGGTCTATACTTAGTGGTGTTCTGCAGGGATCAGTACTGGGACCTCTGTTGTTTGTAATATATATAAATGACTTGGAAGAAAACGTAACTGGTCTGATTAGCAAGTTTGCGGATGATACTGAGATTGCTGGAGTTGTGGATAGTGATGAAGATTGTCAGAGAATACAGCAGGATATAGATAGGCTGGAAAACTGGGCGGAGAAATGGCAGATGGAATTTAATCTGGACAAATATGAGATGATGCATTTTGGTAGATCCTATTCAGGTGGGAGCTATAAGATAAATGGCAGAACCATCGGGAGCATAGACACACAGAGAGATCTGGGGGTACAGGTCCATAGATCCTTAGAAAAGTGGCAGCACAGATGCAAAAGGTGGTGAAGAAAGCATATGGCATGCTTGTCTTCATCGGCTGGGGCATTGAGTATAAATGTTGGCAAATTAAGTTAGCTATATAAAATGTTGGTTTGGTCACATTTGGAATACTGTGTCCAATTCTGGTCACCACACTACCAGAAGGACGTGGAGGTTTTGGAGGGAGTACAGAAAAGCTTTACCAGGATGTTGCCTGGTATGGAGGGTATTAGCTATGAGGAGAGATTGAACAAACTGGGATTGTTCTCCCTGGAAAGATGGAGGTTGAGGGGCGACCTGATAGGAGTTTATAGAATTAGGAGGGGCATAGATAAGGTGAATGTTTGGAAGCTTTTTCCCAAGGCAGAAATGACAAATATAAGGCAGCACAAGTTCAAGCTAAGGGGGAAAAGGTTCAGTAAATGTGCGGGGGAAGTTTTTTACACAGAGGGTGGTGGGGGCCTGGAATGCACTGAAAAGTGAGGTGGTTGAGGCAGACACGTTAGCGACATTTAAGACTTATCTGGATAGACACATGAACAGGCGGGGAATAGAGTGATACAGGCGGTTAGTCTGGATAAGACAATGTGATCGGTGCAAGCTTGGAGGTCCAAAGGGTCCATTCCTGTGCTGTACTGTTCTTTGTTCTAACAAGGGAAGCCGTCACATGGAAGCACCATCACCTGCAAATTCCCTACCAAGTCATATACTATCCTAATCAAATCTTGAACCTCCCTTCCTAACAGTACAGTGGGTGCCGCTGGACCACATGGATCGCACGGCTGCAAGAAAGTGGCTAGCCACCAATTTCGTAAAGGCAATTACAGATGGGGTAATAAGGCTAAGCCACAATGGCATTAGAGCTGAGAAAATTTAAGAAATGTAATAAAATGAATGTTAAATTGATAAAATATTCAACATTGTCATGAAAATTCAGAAATAAAATCTCATGAGGAAAAACTGTGTGCAGCAGCCATGGGCCTGAAGCAATAGTGGGAGATGGAATTGTGAGCTGGGTTATTGTTCCAATGAGCCTGGAGGCTTGAGAAACTCTTGGTCTGTGGCAAAAATAAATCCAAAAGGCCAAAAGAACATTAGAAAAAATTGAGGGGAAGGAAACACACTCAGCTGAAAGGTCAGCACAAATGAAGCAACCAACTCAAGGTGAAGGCTAGAAAGTTAGAGCGGTGAACCTGTCGGTAAAATGGTTCTCCACTATACAACAGGAAAATGGTGCAGAATGACCCCATGGGTTGAATCCCTTTATTTGCTGTGGTGCTTCAGTACTTTTCTTTTCTTTTAATAGTCCATGAAGGTCCTGTCTCCTCGCCTTATCTCACACTTGCACAATGATGCCCTTCAAGCTAAATATAAAATGAACTGTCTCTCTCTTCAATAAAGACAGCTGCAAATGGTCCTTTGTGGGTTATGTAACCTCTAAATCACAGCAACCTATGTGCAGTTAGAGACTGCAAATGCACAGTATGGACCTTCTACATGGGAAAGACAACAAGCAGTAATTTTTATGCCTTCTGAATTCAAAGAACAAAGAAAATTATAGCACAGGAACAGACCCTTCTGACCTCCAAGCCTGCACCGACCATGGGCTGCCCGTCTGGAATAAAAACCCCTACCCTTCCGGGGACCATATCCCTCTATTCCCATCTTATTCATGTATTTGTCCAGACGCCCCTTAAAAGTCACTATTGTATGTTTCCATTCCCTCCTGTGGCAGCGAGTTCCAGGCACCCGCCACCCTCTCTATAAAAACTTGCCTTTTACATCTTCTTTAAACCTTGCCCCTCGCACCTTAAACCTATGCCCCCTAGTAATTGACTCTTCCACCCTGGGAAAAAGCTTCTGACGATCCACTCTGTCCATGCCTCTCATAATCATGTAGACTTCTATCAGGTCGCCCCTCAACCTCTGTCGTTCTAGTCAGAACAAACCAAGTTTCTCCAACCTCTCCTCATAGCTAATGCCTTCCATTCCAGGCAACATCCTGGTAAATCTTTTCTGTGCCCTCTCCAAAGCCTCCACATCCTTCTGATAGTGCAGTGACCAGAATTGAACACTATATTCCAAGTGCAGCCTAACCAATGTTCTATAAAGCTGTAATATGACTTACCAATTTTTAAACTCAATGCCCTGGCCGATGAAGGCAAGCATGCCGTATGCCACCTTGACTATCTTCTCCGCCTGCATTGCTACTTTCAGTGACCTGTGTACCTGTATACCCAGATCCCTCTGCCTATCAATACTCTGAAGGGTTCGCCATTAACTGTATATTTCTCATCTGCATTAGACCTTCCAAAATGCATTACCTCACATTTATCCAGATTAAACTCCATCTGCCATCTCTCCGCCCAAGTCTCCAACCAAACTATATCCTGCTGTGTCCTCCGAAGGTCCTCATCGCTATCTGCAATTCCACCAACTTTTGTGTCGTCCGCAAACTTACTAATCAAACCAGTTACATTTTCCTCCAAATCATTTATATATTACAAACAGCAAATGTCCCAGCACTGATCCCTGAGGAATGCCACTAGTAAGAAGTTTAACAACACCAGGTTAAAGTCCAACAGGTTTATTTGGTAGCAAAAGCCACACAAGCTTTCGAGGCTCTGAGCCCCTTCTTCAGGTGAGTGGGAATTCTGTTCACAAACAGAACTTATAAGACACAGACTCAATTTACATGAATAATGGTTGGAATGCGAATACTTACAACTAATCCAGTCTTTAAGAAACAAAACAATGGGAGTGGAGAGAGCATCAAGACAGGCTAAAAAGATGTGTATTGTCTCCAGACAAGACAGCCAGTGAAACTCTGCAGGTCCACGCAACTGTGGGAGTTACAAATAGTGTGACATAAATTCTGATTTATGTCATTTATATATTACAAACAGCAAATGTCCCAGCACTGATCCCTGAGGAATGCCACTAGTAAGAAGTTTAACAACACCAGGTTAAAGTCCAACAGGTTTATTTGGTAGCAAAAGCCACACAAGCTTTCGAGGCTCTGAGCCCCTTCTTCAGGTGAGTGGGAATTCTGTTCACAAACAGAACTTATAAGACACAGACTCAATTTACATGAATAATGGTTGGAATGCGAATACTTACAACTAATCCAGTCTTTAAGACTGGCTTCATCGGCCAGGGCATTGAGTTTAAAAATTGGTAAGTCATATTACAGCTTTATAGAACATTGGTTAGGCTGCACTTGGAATATAGTGTTCAATTCTGGTCACTGCACTATCAGAAGGATGTGGAGGCTTTGGAGAGGGCACAGAAAAGATGCCACTAGTCACAGCCCTCCATTCAGAAACGCACCCTTCCACTGCTACTTTCTGTCTTCTATGACCAAGCCAGTTCTGTACTCATCTTGCCAACTTACCTCTGATCCCGTCCGACTTCACCTTCTGTACCAATCTGCCATGAGGGATCTTGTCAAAGGCCTTACTGAAGTCCATGTAGACAACATCCACTGCCCTACCCTCATCAATCATCTTCGCCACTGCCTTGAAAAACTCAATCAAGTTAGTGAGACATGACCTTCCCTTCACAAAACCATGTTGCCTCTCACTAATACGTCCATTTATTTCCGAGTGGAAGTAAATCCTGTCTCAAAGAATCCTCCCCAATACTTTCCCTACCACTGATGTAAGGCTCACCGGTCTGTAATTACCTGGATTATCCTTGCTATCCTTCTTAAATAAAAGAACAACATTGGCTATTCTCCAATCTTCTGGGACCTCCCTTGTAGTCATGATGTGGAGATGCCGGCGTTGGACTGGGGTAAACACAGTAAGAAGTTTAACACCAGCAGGTTAAAGTCCAACAGGTTTATTTGGTAGCAAAAGCCACACAAGCTTTCGGAGCTCCAAGCCGAAAGCTTGTGTGGCTTTTGCTACCAAATAAACCTGTTGGACTTTAACCTGCTGGTGTTAAACTTCTTACTGTGTTTACCTCCCTTGTAGCCAGTGAGGATAAAAAGATTTCTCTCAAGGCCTCAGCAATTTCCTCCCTTGCTTCTTTCAGTATTCTGGAGTATATCCCATCAGGTCCTGGGGACTTGTCTACCTTAATGTTTTTCAAGCCCCCCAATACCTCCTCCTTTTTGATCTCAACATGATCCAAACTATCCCCACACCTTTCCCAGACTCATCATCCACCAAGTCCTTCTCTTTGGTGAATACGGATGCAAAGTACTCATTTCAATACCTCGCTCATTTCCTCTGGCTCCACGCATAGATTCCCTCACTTGTCCTTGAGTGGGCCAACCCTCTCCCTGGCTATCTCTTGCTTTTTATGTATGTATAAAAAGCCTTGGGATTTTTCTTAATCCTGCTGGCCAATGACTTTTTGTGACCCCTTTTAGCCCTCCCTGACTCCTTGCTTAAGTTTCTTTCTACTTTCCTTGTATTCCACACTTGTTTCATGTGTTCCGAGCCTCCTAGCCTTGACAAATGCTTTCTTATTCTTTTTGACTAGGCTCACAATATCTCCCGTTATCCAAGGTTCCAGAAACTTGCCATACTTATCCTTCATTCTTTCATGAACTTGCCGGTCCTAAATTCTTATTACCTTACATCTGAATGCCTCCCATATGCCAGATGTTGATTTGTCCTCAATCATCTGCCCCCAATCTACATTCTTGAGTTCCTGCCTAATATTGTTGGAATTAGCCTTCCTCCAATTTAGCACCTTCACCTGAGGACTACACTTATCTTTATCTTTAAAGCTTACTGAATTGTGATTATTGTTCCCGAATTGCTCCCCTACTTATACGTCGACCACCCAGGCCAGGCCCATTCCCCAGTACCTGGTGCAGTATGGCCCATTCCCTAGTTGGACTGCTGTTTCAAGAAGCCCTCCTGGAAGCTCCTTAAAAACTCTGCCCCATCCACGCCCCTAGCAATAAGTGAGTCCCAGTCAATATAGGGGAAGTTAAAATCACCCACTACAACAACCCTGTTACTTTTACACCTTGCCAAAATCTGCCTACATATCTGTTCCTCTATTTCTCACTGGCTGTTGTGAGGCCTATAGTAAACCCACAACATTGTGACTACATCCTTCCTATTCCTGAGCTCTACCCATGTTGCCTCGCTGTATGAGCCTTCCGAGGTGTCCGCTCGCAGTATAGCTGTGATATTCTCCTTAACCAGTAGTGCAACTCCCCTGCCCCTTTTACATCCCCCTCTATCCTGCCTGAAACATCTGTATCCTGGAATGTTAAGCTGCCAATCCTGTCCTTCCCTTAACCAAGTCTCTGTAATGGTAACAACATCACAGTTCCAAGTACTAATCCAAGCTCTAAGTTCATCTGCCTTACCTGTTACACTTCTCTCATTGAAACAAATGCATTTCAGTCCACCAGATCCTCTTTGTTCAGTGTTTTAATGACTTTTCGGGATGAACTTGCATTTAGATCAGAAGTTTAACATTTTTCTAAATTGTGGATGAGTGAAATTTTGGGGCCATGAATCATGATTGGGTGTACTAAAACATTTGCACTGGTAAACAAATTTGCAATGAAGTAGTCATGAATGACAGGAGTTGGTTGTACCTAATAGTGATATAGCTCTTGGAGATGTACCTCCATCTTCTGGTAGAAGTGCAACATGACTCTACTATGTAGCTGCTCCTTGAATAATGGGAATATCTATCTAAGTGAAACTGTGTCTGTTATCTGTGCCTCAGTGGGTAGCACCATGACTTCTGAGTCAGATGGTTGTGGGTTCAAGTCCCAGTTCTATTGACTTGAGTAAAAAAAATGCAGTTTGACGATCTAGAGGAGCGCAGCATTGTCAGAGATGCCCTCTTTCAGATACAACATTAAAACAATTAGGCACTTCACAGCCTTCAGACTTAACTTTGAGTTCAACAACTTAGACTATGAATTCTCTCCTCCACCTTCACCCCATTTCCATCTTTTTTTTTCATTTCTTCCACTAATTCACTGTTCCATTCCATCGTCTTTTTAAATCTCGCTTTCCAACCTTTTTCCATTACCACTGTCTCCCCTCCCCCCAGCCCAGCCCACTCCAAGAGGGCCATCTGTTATCTGTTCCAGGTTATCCTTTGACATACTGCTTCCCATTGTTCTTCCATGAACACATTCTGATCTGTGGAGTTTGCCACTTTCAGCATTCTTCATAGCCATTCCCTTTGTTCTTTTATCCACTTCGATACTATAGGCCCCCAAATAGTCAGCAGGAAATTGAGGAGCAAATATGTAAGGAGATTACAGATAGCTCCAAGAAAAATAGGATGGTAATAGTAGGGGACTTTAACTTTCCCAACATTGACTGGGACAGCCATAGTATTAGAGGGTTGGATGAAGATAAATTTGTTGAGTGTATTCAGGAGGAATTTCTCATTTAGTATGCGGATGGCCCGACTAGAGAGGGGGCAAAATTTGACCTCCTCTTGAGAAATAAGGAAGAGCAGTAACAGAAGTGTCAGTGAGGGATCACTTTGGGATCAGTGACCATAATTCCATTAGTTTTAAGATAGCTATGGAGAATGTTAGGTCTGGCCCAAAAGTTAAGATTGTCAATTGGGACAAGGCCAATTTTGATGATATTAGACAGGAACTTTCAAAGGTTGATGGGGGGAGTCTGTGGAATGGCAAAGGGATATCTAGTAAGTGGGAGGCTTTCAAAAGTGTGTTAACCAGGGTTCAGGGTAAGCACAGTCCTTTTACAGTGAAGTGCAAGGCTGGTAGAAGCAGGGAACCCTGGATGACTCAGGATATTGAAGCCCTGGTCAAGAAGAAGAATGAGGCACATGACATGCATAGGCAGCTGGGATCAAGTGGATCCTTTGAAGAGTATAGAGGGTGTAGGAGTAGAGTTAAGAGATAAATCAGGAGGGTAAAAAGGGAACACAAGATTGCTTTGGCAGATAAGGCAAAGGAGAATCCAAAGAGCTTCTGCAAATACATAAAGGGCAAAAGAGTCACTCGGAGAGAGTAGGGCCTCTTAAGGATCAACAAGGTGTGGTAAACCACTGATAGTTTATTGCCTGTGTGTGTGTGTGACATGCCTGGACATGCCCCTGCCGGCCCTGCCTGGAACTCCTCCCCGCCTGGTCCAGATATAAAGGTGACTGCTCCCCACCCCCGCCTCAGTCTCTGGACCAGTTCATCGACATGGGTGTGCTCCAAGTCTTTTGCTAATAAAAGCCTATTTGTTCTTGCATACAAACTAGTCTTTGCTTGATTGATAGTGCATCAATTTTATTCGCAAAAGTTTTGGGATGGAGCAGATACTAAAACCCGATAGACTTGAATTGGATCCTCAAGCTGTAGGAGCCTCTAACAGCTTCGATCACTGGCTGCGCTGTTTCAAAACTTTCCTCACCGCCTCCACCTCTGTCGTCCGGACCGAAACCGACAAGCTACACGTGCTCCACGCCCGGGTAAGGGATCAAGTATTCTCGATGATTAGAGACGCTGAAACTTACAAGGGTGCAATCGAACTTTTAAAAGGTCAGTACAACAAACAATCTAATGAAATCTACGCCAGACATCTTCTGGCTACTCGCAGACAACAGCCAGGAGAATCGGGCGATCAATTCCTGCGTGCGTTGCGAGCACTTGGCCGGGCCTGCAACTGCAAGGCCATAACAGCCGCCCAAAACACTGAGGACTTAATCAAAGATGCCTATGTCACGGGTATCAGATCAAACTATATCCGACAATGACTGCTGGAACAGGGTGGGCTGGACCTACAAAAGACTGTGGCGTTTGCCGACTCGTTAGAGGTGGTCTTCCATAATCTCGAGGCCTACACCCCCGACCACGGGGGCGCATCGAGGACACCGCGGTCGCCGCCACCTCTGTACCCGGGAGGGCCGCAGGCCTACGCCACGCCATGTCCCACCAATGACCCAACCACTGCGGCAGTCTCAGGAGGCCCGAAGTGCTACTTCTGCGCTTGGGGAAGCACCCCCGACAACGCTGCCAGACGAAGGATGCGATCTGCTCCAGGTGTGGAAAGAAGGGCCATTACATGAAGGTATGCAGGGCGAAATCGACCTCCAAGCCCAGTAGCGCCGCGTGCGACGTGCGGGGGCTGCCATCTTGGACGCCATCAGCCGTGTGTGAGCCGTGCGGGCCGCCATCTTGGACGCCATCAGCCGCGTGTGCGCCGTGCGGACCGCGATCTTGGACGCCCTCAGCTGTGTGTGAGCCGTGCGGGCCGCCATGTTGGACGCCCTCAGCTGTGTGTGAGCCGTGCGGACCGCCATCTTGGACGCCGTCAGCCACGTCGCAAAATCCAATGGTGGCTTCGGTTACGCTGGACCAATCCAGGCCTCATCAACTCGCCAGGTCCATGATGGACATCGAGGTAAACGGTCGCACTACAAACTGTTTATTTGACTGTGGGAGTACAGAGAGCTTTATTCACCCTAACACAGTGAGTCGCTACGCCCTTTCAGTACTGCCAGTGAAGCAAACGATATCCATGGCTTCAAAGTCCCACTCGGTGGATGTCCTCGGGTACTGCGTGGCCTGACTGTACGGGGCACAGTGTACAAAAATTTCAGGCTCCTCGTGCTGCCACAACTCTGCGGTACCGAACTCCTGGGGCTAGATTTCCTGTGTCACCTTAAGAGCGTCACCATGGAGTAGAATGGGCCTTTTCCCCCGCTCTCCGTTTGCAATCAGCAGTTCTTAGATCGCCCACCGCGCACCACCTGCAGCCTCTCGATCCTTAAAGTCGCCCCTCCCTCACTGTTTGAAAATCTCACGCCCGACTGCAAGCCCATCGCCACCAAGAGCAGATGGTACAGTGCTGGAGACAGGGCTTTTATCAGGTCTGAAGTACAACGGCTCCGAGGGGAGGGGATCTTTGAGGACAGTACCAGCCCCTGGAGAGCCCAAGTAGTAATTGTTAAGACTGGGGAGAAACATCGCATGGTCATTGACTACAGTCAGACCATTAACCGGTACACGCAGCTGGACACGTACCCCCTTCCCCGGATATCTGACATGGTTAATCAGATTGCGCAATATCGGGTGTTCTCCACCATCGACTTAAAATCTGCATACAACCAGCTCCCTATCCGCCCGGAAGACCGCCAATATACTACCTTGGAGGCAGATGGCCGCCTCTATCACTTCCTTAGGGTCCCCTTCGGCGTCACCAACGGGGTCTCAGTTTTCCAGCGTGAGATAGACCGAATGGTGGACCAGAACGGGCTGCGGGCCACCTTCCTGTACCTGGATAACGTCACCATCTGCGGCCATGATCAGCAGGACCACGACGCCAATCTCCACAAATTCCTCCACACCGTCACACTCCTAAATCTGACCTATAATGAGGAGAAGTGCGTATTCCGCACACCCCGCCTCGCAATCCTTGATTGTGTTGTGGAAAACGGGGTCATCGGTCCCGATCCCGACGGCATGCGTCCCCTCCTGGAACTCCCCCTCCCCACCAGCCTCAAAGCACTGAGGAGATGCCTGGGCTTCTTCTCGTATTACGCCCAGTGGGTCCTCAATTATGCGCAAAAAGCCCGTCCGCTCATCAAATCCACCTCTTTTCCCCTGACGGCAGAGGCCCGCCTGGCCTTCGACCACATCAAAGCAGACATCGCGAAGGCCACGATGCACGCTCTAGACGAATCCATCCCGTTCCAGGTGGAGAGCGGTGCACCTGACTTTGCCCTAGCCGCCACCCTTAACCAGGTGGGCAGACTCGTGGCCTTCTTCTCACGAACTCTCCAAGGCCCTGAAATTCGACACTCCTCCGTCGAAAAGGAGGCCCAAGCCATAGTGGAAGCTGTACGGCACTGGCGCCACTACTTAGCTGGTAAACGATTCACCCTACTCACGGACCAACGGTCAGTTGCATTCATGTTTAATAACACGCAGCGGGGCAAGATCAAAAATGATAAAATATTGAGGTGGAGAATCGAGGGACTACAGATGACTCGAGCGACTACGGCCTGGCGCCTGAACCAACACCGTGGCCACTGGAACCGACACCACAACCGGCACTACGGCGGTCGCAGCGGCAGATCAAGCCCCCAGAGAGACTAAATTTGCAATTCTGTAAATATCGTTCCACCCACTTCACCCCCGCCGGACTCTTTTTTAAAAGCAGGGGGTGAATGTGGTAAACCACTGATAGCTTATTGCCTTGTGTGTGTGTGTGAGACATGCCTGGACATGCCCCTGCCGGCCCTGCCTGGGACTCCTCCCCCCCTGGTCCAGGTATAAAGGTGACTGCTCCCCACCCCCTGCCTCAGTCTCTGGACTCGGCGTGGGTGTGCTCCAAGTCTTTTGCTAATAAAAGCCTATTTGTTCTTGCATACAAACTAGTCTTTGCTTGATTGATAGTGCATCACAAGGTCATCTATGTGCAGATCCACAAGAGATGGGTGAGATCCTAAATGAATATTTCTCATTGGTATTGTTGTGGGGGAATTAAAGTGATGGACACAAAATGGTTGCCTGGCACACAAAATGGTTACCTGGGAAGGGACATTAACAGGCACTGGCTTTTAGCACAGACAGTTACTAAAAAGTTAAAACATGCAGGATCCGAAATGCTACAGGAAGCTGGTCAGAGCTTGAGGCACTTTAGATAAGGGCAGGCCCAGAACAATGAGTCTGATAATAAGGTCAGTCACAGATGGGGACATAAGTACATAAATGCAACAAGATCAGCCACTGAATGTATCGATCGAAACCAGTCCTTGATAGAGGACAAAACTGCATAAATGTATCCATTCTATGAACAATGGTATGTTAACTGTCCATGTCCTTACATGTCTGCTTGTAACGATGTGTCAACTATCGATGTACTCAACTTCTAACAATGTGTTAAGGCTAATGTCCGTTCTGCCTATTGTCTAAAAGGTATAAAAATGATCAACTACGATTGTGTAGTTGAGAAGGTAGCTGCCAAGTACTGCAGAGTACCAGTGCTTTCTCCCGAAGCTTCGTATCCGAAATAAAACTGTATTGTTGAAACCTCCAAGTCTGACCCCGAAGTGGTAAAATTCCCACAACAGTATTTACTGTTGAGAAAGACATGGGTGTTAGGGAACTTGGGGAAATAAATAGTGACGTGTTGAGGAGTGTACATATTACAGAGAAGGAGGTGCTGGAAGTCTTAAAGCGCACCAAGGTAGATAAATCCCCGGGACCTGATGAAATGTATCCCAGGACCTTGTGGGATGCGAGGGAGGAAATTGCGGGATCCCTAGCAGAGATATTTGAATCATTGACAGCCACAAGTGAGGTGCCTGAAGATTAGAGGGTGGCAAATGTTGTGCCTTTGTTTAAAAGGGGCTGCAGGGAAAAGCCTGGGAACTACAGGCTGGTGAGCCTAACATCTGTAGTAGAGAAGTTGTTAGAACGTATTCTGAAAGACAGGATCTACAGACATTTAGAGAGACAAGGACTGATTAGGGACAGACAGCATGGCTTTGCGAATGGAAAACCATGTCTCACAAATTTGATTGAGTTGTCTGAAGGGGTAACCAAGAAGGTAGATGAGGGCAGTGCAGTTGATGTTGTCTACATAGACTTTAGCAAGGCCCTTGAAAAGGTACCACATGGTAGGTTGTTACATCAGGTAAAATCTCATGGGATCCAGGGTGAGGTAGTCAAATGGATACAAGATTGGCTTGATGACAGAATAAGACGTTTAACAACACCAGGTTAAAGTCCAACAGGTTTATTTGGTAGCAAAAGCCACACAAACTTTCGGAGCCGTAAGCCCCTTCTTCAGGTGAGTCGGAATTCTGTTCACAAACAGGGCATATAAAGACACAAACTCAATTTACATGAATAATGGTTGGAATGCGAATACTTACAGCGAATCAAGTCTTTAAGATACAAACAATGTGAGTGGAGAGAGCATCAAGACAGGCTAAAGAGATGTGTATTGTCTCCAGACAGGACAGCCAGTGAGACTCTGCAGATCCAGGCAAGCTGTGGGGATTACAAATAGTGTGACATGAACCCAATATCCCGGTTGAGGCCGTCCTCATGTGTGCGGAACTTGGCGATCAGTTTCTGCTCAGCGACTCTGCGCCGTCGTGTGTCGTGAAGGCCGCCTTGGAGAACGCTTACCCGAATATCAGAGGCTGAATGCCCGTGACCGCTGAAGTGCTCCCCAACAGGAAGAGAACAGTCTTTGCCTGGTGATTGTCGAGCGGTGTTCATTCATCCGTTGTCGCAGCGTCTGCAAGGTTTCCCCAATGTACCATGCCTCGGGACATCCTTTCCTGCAGCGTATCAGGTAGACAACATTGGCCGAGTTGCAAGAATATGTACCGTGTACCTGGTGGATGGTGTTCTCACATGAGAAGATGGCATCCGTGTCGATGAGCCGGCACGTCTTGCAGAGGTTGCTGTGGCAGGGTTGTGTGGTGTCGTGGTCACTGTTCTCCTGAAGGCTGGGTAGTTTGCTGTGGACAATGGTCTGTTTGAGGTTGTGCGGTTGTTTGAAGGCAAGAAGTGGGGGTGTGGGGATGGGCTTGGTGAGATGTTCATCTTCATCAATGACATGTTGAAGGCTCCGGAGGAGATGCCGTAGCTTCTCCGCTCCGGGGAAGTACTGGACGACGAAGGGTACTCTGTCCACCGTGTCCCGTGTTTGTCTTCTGAGGAGGTCGGTGCACTTTTTCGCTGTGGCGCATCAGAACTATCGATCGATGAGTCGAGCGCCATATCCTGTTCTTACAGACAGTTACCCGCAGATCCGACCAAAGAATACACCCGTCAACTCAACACTCTGATCAAGACCTTTGATCCGGACCTTCAGAGCACCCTCCGTGCACTCATCCCACATACTCCCCGCGTTGGAGATCTCTACTGCCTCCCGAAGATACACAAGGCAAACACACCCGGCCATCCCATTGTATCGGGCAATGGGACCCTGTGCGAGAACCTCTCCGGCTATGTCGAGGGCATCCTGAAACCCATTGTACAAAGAACCCCCAGCTTTTGTCACGACATGACGGACTTCCTGCAGAAACTCGGCACACATGGAGCAGTTGAACCAGGAGCGCTCCTCGTCACAATGGATGTCTTGGCACTCTACACCAGCATCCCCCACAACGATGGCATTGCTGCAACAGCCTCAGTGCTCAGCGCCGACAACTGCCAGTTTCCAGATGCAATTTTACAACTCATCCGCTTCATCCTGGACCACAATATCTTCACCTTCAACAACCAGTTCTTCATCCAGACACACGGAACAGCCATGGGGACAAAATTCGCACCTCAATATGCCAACATCTTCATGCACAGGTTCGAACAAGACCTCTTCACCGCACAGAACCTTCAACCGACGCTATACACTAGATACATCGATGACATTTTCTTCCTTTGGACTCATGGTGAACAATCACTGAAACAACTATATGATGACATCAACAAGTTCCATCCCACCATCAGACTCACCATGGACTACTCTCTGGAATCGGATGCATTTTTGGACACACGCATCTCCATTAAGGACGGTCACCTCAGCACCTCACTATACCGCAAGCCCACGGATAGCCTCATGATGCTCCACTTCTCCAGCTTCCACCCAAAACACGTTAAAGAAGCCATCCCCTACGGACAAGCCCTCCGTATACACAGGATCTGCTCGGATGAGGAGGATCGCAACAGACACCTCCAGACACTGAAAGATGCCCTCATAAGAACAGGATATGGCGCTTGACTCATTGATCAACAGTTCCGAACCTCCACAGCGAAAAACCGCACCAACCTCCTCAGAAGACAAACACGGGACACGGTGGACAGAGTACCCTTCGTCGTCCAGTACTTCCCCGGAGCGGAGAAGCTACGGCATCTCCTCCGGAGCCTTCAACATGTCATTGATGAAGACGATCATCTCGCCAAGGCCATTCCCACACCCCCACTTCTTGCCTTCAAACAACCGCACAACCTCAAACAGACCATTGTCCGCAGCAAACTACCCAGCCTTCAGGAGAACAGTGACCACGACACCACACAACCCTGCCACAGCAACCTCTGCAAGACGTGCCAGCTCATCGACACAGATGCCATCATCTCACGTGAGAATACCATCCACCAGGTACACGGTACATACTCTTGCAACTCGGCCAGCGTTGTCTACCTGATACACTGCAGGAAAGGATGTCCCGAGGCATGGTACATTGGGGAAACCATGCAGACACTGCGACAATGGATAAATGAACACCGCTCGACAATCACCAGGCAAGACTGTTCTCTTCCTGTTGGGGAGCACTTCAGCGGTCACGGGCATTCGGCCTCTGATATTCGGGTAAGCGTTCTTCAAGGCGGCCTTCACGACACACGACGGCGCAGAGTTGCTGAGCAGAAACTGATCGCCAAGTTCCGCACACATGAGGACGGCCTCAACCGGGATATTGGGTTCATGTCACACTATTTGTAATCCCCACAGCTTGCCTGGATCTGCAGAGTCTCACTGGCTGTCCTGTCTGAAGACAATACACATCTCTTTAGCCTGTCTTGATGCTCTCTCCACTCACATTGTTTGTATCTTAAATACTTGATTAGCTGTAAGTATTCGCATTCCAACCATTATTCATGTAAATTGAGTTTGTGTCTTTATATGCCCTGTTTGTGAACAGAATTCCCACTCACCTGAAGAAGGGACTTAAGGCTCTGAAAGCTTGTGTGGCTTTTGCTACCAAGTAAACCTGTTGGACTTTAACCTGGTGTTGTTAAACTTCTTACTGTGTTTACCCCAGTCCAACGCCGGTATCTCCACATCTTGATGACAGAAGACAGAGGATGGTTGTAGAGGATCGTTTTTCAAACCAGAGGACTGTGACCATTGGTGTGCCTCAGGGATCGGTGTTTGGTCCACTGTTATTTGTCATTTATATTAATGAATTGGATGAGAATTTAGGAGGCATGGTCAGTAAGTTTGCAGATGACACCAAGATTGGTGGCATCGTGGACACTGAGGAAAGTTATTTAGAATTACAATGGGATCTTGATCAATTGGGCCAGTGGACTGCGGATTGGCAGATGGAATTTAATTTAGATAAATGCGAGGTGATGCATTTTGGTAGATCGAACCAGGGCAGGACTTACTCAGTCAATGGTCGGGTGTTGGGGAGAGTTATAGAACAAAGAGATCTCGGGATACAGGTTCATAGTTCCTTGAAAGTGGAGTACAAGTGAACAGAGTGGTGAAGAAGGCATTCGGCATGCTTGGTTCCATTGGTCAGAGCATTGAACACAGGAGTTGAGATGTCTTGTTGAAGTTGTACAAGACATTGGTAAGGCCACACTTGGAATACTGTGTACAGTTCTGGTCAACCTATCATAGAAAGGATATTATTAAACTTGAAAGCGTGCAGAAATGATTTACTAGGATGCTACCAGGACTTGATTGTTTGAGTTATAAGGAGGGGCTGGATAGACTGGGATGTTTTTCCCTTGAGCATCGGAAACTTAGGGGTGATCTTATAGAGGTCTATAAAATAATGAGGGTCATAGATCAGCTAAATAGTCAACATATTTTCCCAAAGGTAGGGGAGTCTAAAACTAGGTTAAAGGTGAGAGGGGAGAGATACAAAAGGGTCCAGAGGGGCAATGTTTTCACACAGAGGGTGGTGAGTGTCTGGAGCAAGCTGCCAGAGGTAGTAGTAGAGGCGGGTACAATTTCGTCTTTTAAAAAGCATTTAGAAGTTACATGGGCAGGGTGATTATAGAGGGATATGTGCCAAATGCGGGCAATTGGGACTCATTTAGTGGTTTAAAAAAAAGGGCAGCATGGACAGGTAGGGACATAGAGCCTGTTTCTGTGCTGTTAACCTCAATGACATCTGTGTCAATCTCTTCTTTGCCTCCACCAACGATGGCCCTCTATTCAGCCCCATCCCCACAACAGTATAAATCTGATCCTATTTCCAGTTGTCTTCAGCTCTGACAAAGAGTCATCCAGACTCAAAATGTTGCTCCGTTCTCCCTCTACAGATGCGTCAAACCTGCTGAGATTTTCCAGCATTTTCTGTTTTTTGTTTCAGATTTCAGCATTAATTTGCTTTTATATTAACACAAGCTGTTCTCTTGGGTGGATGTACAAGACCTCATGGCATTATTTTGAGGGAGAACACTCACGTGTCCTAGCCAATATCCATCCCCCAATCAACATAATTAAAAACAGACTATCTGATCATTCTTACGTTGCTGTCTGTTGGAGCTTACTGTGCAGAAATTGGCTGTAAATTGGTTACATTTCAAATCTATTTCACTGGCAGTAAAAGTGTGTTGGCTCATCCTGAAGTTGTGAAAAGCTTCCTTTTACCTAGAGTGCTACAAGTGGTGATGCCTAAATAAAGGCATATGCCAAATTTAAAATATTATTAATATTAATCTGCATCCAATTAGCAGAAGTGTTCTGAATATTCAGGAAATAATTCACTTTTGCTCAACCTACAATTCTCAAGAACAGTTTTATTCAACAGTGAACAAAGTTTCATTTAGTCAAGATGCAAATATCAAATTGTCACACTCAGTATTCCATCTGGTCATTAACAAAGGCAATGCAGGTAAGCCTGGAATGTAAGCTTTTCTATGCCTTTTAGCTTTGACAAAGGGTCATCTGGACTCGAAACGTCAGCTCGTTTCTCTCCTTACAGATGCTGCCAGACCTGCTGAGATTTTCCAGCATTTTCTCTTTTGGTTTCAGATTCCAGCATCCACAGTAATTTGCTTTTAAGCCTGTTTCAAACCTAGGTTTCCTGCATCTGATCTCTACCAGGTACTAATGAAAATTCCCACTTGCAGCACTTACTGTACAATGAAATAAACTCACCTGGAAAGGAATTGCTTTGAGTCCTGTAAACAAAAAGAGAGATCAATCAACACACAGTCGAATGCAACAAAGGGAATGACTTTGTTAAAGAGTTCAGCAGGTAGAGTGAGTAATGGAATAACATTGTTAAAGAGTTCAGCAGGTAGAGTGAGTAATGGAATAACATTTGTCTACGGCACCTTCTGAATCAAGGCGGTGAGATGGTGGGCCTGGGCCTGGGTAAGATGTTCAATTGGAGAGCAACTCGATTGGCCAAATGGCCTCTTTCTGCATTGTCGGGATTCTATGGTTCTATGTTCCCTGAGCTTACACTGAGCTTCACTGCAGTGTAGGAGACTCAAGATAGACATGTTGGAGTGGGATGGTGAATTAGAAGCAAGCAACCAGAAGCAGAAAGTCACATTTGCAGAGAGAACATTAATTGATTGGCCATTCCAGGAAAATCATAACTCACAAAATCCCCACAGTGTGCTGGCTTTTGTCCCTCAGTTGACCCTAACATTGGGCCCCAAAGCCCACAAAGAAAATCCTGCCCATTTAGCAATGCCTTTGACAAGATCCCAGTGGCAAACTAATCAGAAAAGTAAAAGCCAATGGGATCCATGGAAAGGAGGCAAGTTGAGTTCACAGTTGGTGAAGTAACAGGAAGCAAAGGATAATAGTCTATGGGTGCATTTATGTTGGAAGCCTTTTTCCAGTGGGATTCCACATGGTTACTTGTTCCCAAGCACTTGTTTCCATGTTATTTGGGGCATACAGCAATGACTTAAATCTAGGTGGTCATGTTAAGCTATTTGTAGATTATACAAAAATTGATTGAGTAGTTGCTAGTAAGAAAGCTTCAGACTGCAGGAAGATGTTAATGGACTGGTCAGGTGGGCAGAAGTGTGGCAAATGGAATTCAATCCAAGTAAGGCATTGTAGAGGACAATAAATGGTAGGATGCCGAAATGTGTCGAGGAACAGAGGGACCTTGGAGTGCATGTCCACAGATCCTGAAGTTAGCAGCAGAGGCAAATAAAGTGGTTAAGTAATATGGAATACCTTCCAATCGCCTAGACACAGAAATATAAGAGAAAGAAGGTTCTAAAACTGTATGAAATGCTAGTTCAGCCACAGCTAGAGTGTGGATCTGGTCACCTCATTACAGAAAAGATTTATCACGAGAGACATTAGAAAGAAGATTTACAAGGATGTTGCTAGGAATGGGAAATTTCCTAGAAATCCTAGAAACCCTACAGTACAGAAAGAGGCCATTCGGCCCATCGAGTCTGCACCGACCACAATCCCACCCAGGCCCTACCCCCATATCCCTATATATTTACCCGCTAATCCCTCTAACTTACGCATCTCAGGACACTAAGGGGCAATTTTAGCATGGCCAATCAACCTAACCTGCACATCTTTGGACTGTGGGAGGAAACCGGAGCACCTGGAGGAAACCCACGCAGACACGAGGAGAATGTGCAAACTCCACACAGACAGTGACCCAAGCCAGGAATCGAACCCAGGTCCCTGGAGCTGTGAACCAGCTAACCACTGTGCTACCGTGCCGCCCGTTAGTGATAAGGAAAGATTGGATAGGCTCGGGTTATTTTCTTTAGAACAGAGATTTAGTTCAGATGTCTAAAATCATGAGACATATAGAGATTTAATTGGAAGAATCTAATCCCTTTCACAGAAAGATCAATCACAAGGGGGATATAGAATTAACTTTAAAAAACTTATTGAAGGGGAATTAACAAATTTTGGAACCTTGGAGAAGGAGGTTGTCAAAACAGGAAATGGAGGAGGAGGAGGGAGAGAGAGGATCTGTATTGTATAGTTGTAGGGGGTCAATACTTAGAGAGACAGATATCCTGTCTAAGCATAATGATGAGCCCCACAGTGTGTTGCCTGCCTGGTGCCATCTCAAGCCAGCTTGTAAAGGTATTGGAGAGGCAGTGTTTCGATCCATTCATTATGCTCTGAAGAGGAGTCAAACGTTCTTGGAATTTTAACTCTGTTTTCTCTCCCTCCAGATGCTGCCAGACCTGCTGAGGTTTTCCAGCATTCTGTTTTGTGTCAAGAGATCCTGTTTGGAGATAACCCAGAACTAGAAAGCAGTGATAAACAGATTAAGAGTGATCAAAGTTTGAAACTCTCTTCCGCAAACAGCAATTGATGCTCAGTCAATTATTAATTTTAAATCTGAGATTGATAATATTTTTGTTATCAAAAGATGTTAAGGGATAGGGAGCAAAAGCAGGCTTATTGAATTAGATTGCAGATCATACATGATCTCATCAAATGGCAGAACAGTATTGAGGGGCTCAAAATAAGTCTCCAGAGGCCAGTGTCCCTTCACCAGATTCCCTTTATTTACAAGCTCTATTTATCAAGTACTTCATACTCACAAAGTCCAGTGCCAGAAGACCTGGTACTCCCAGTTATATACACAGAATAGACTCCCTGATTGGACAGGTAATAATGAGCTCAATTAGGGAGATTTATTAAGAGGAATGTTCCAAGAGGCCGACCTCAATGGCTTCATTGAGGTCATTCTTGTTCCTATGTTGCTTTCTATGTATCAGCATTCCCATTCATTATCAGGTATAAGAAACTGACTTGTGATCAGCTGTCAAACTCTCTGCAGTTCACTAGCCCACTGACAGTTGATTTTTATGCATATGCATTCAGAATGGTTATTAAGTGTTGTAGGTGACTGTGGAACCAATTAATAATGAGTTTACAAGAGAGGTGATCATAGGAAAAATGAACTGTACCTGAATAAAGGAGAGACGATCCATTTGCAGTTGTTTCTGTGCTTCAACATCTACTAACTTTATCTGTTCCATCTTTTTTCTCAGTGATTCTGAATCACTCCTGATCCGAGAGAGAATGCGGTGCTCCTCGTCATCGATCAGTTTCAGTGCGTACTTTTCATCTTCTTCCAACTGTTTTCTCCATTCAGAGAACTCCTTCGACAACGTTCCTTTCAGTTCATTGGTGAGTGTCTAAAAATCAATCCCACACTCTCATTACAAACATTCCTTACACAAAACTGTTATTCTTGAACATAGGAATTATGCAGGTGTAAGACAATTAGCTTTGTTCATTATTAATTTCATGCCCTTCAGAAAATGGAGGTGAAATTTCTTCCTGAACCATTGTAGTACATGTGGTGAAGACATGTGCTCCCAGAGTATAATTAGGTAGGGAATTTCAAGATTTTGATCCAGCAGTAATGAACATATAGCAATGTGTCCAAATTAGGATAGTGTTCTGCTGGAGGGAAACGTGGGGGTGGAGGTGTTCACATGTACCAACTTGATGTTCTAAGTGGTGGAGGTCGTAGGTTTCGCAGATGGTGATGAAGAAAACTTGATGAGGTGCTGCAGTGCTTTCGGTAAGTAGTAAACACTGTAACCAAGATAAACTAGTCCTGGAGAAAATGGCTGTGTAGCATGTGAACTGGCTGCTGATCAAGAAGTTTGTTTTTCCCCGTTAGTATTGAGCTTCTGAGTATTGCAGATGCTCCAGCCACCCAAGCAAATATTCAACACATTCCTGAATTTTGCCTTATAATAAGAAGTCTCACAATACCAGGTTAAAGTCCAATAGGTTTATTTGGTAGCACACACTTTCGGAGTCTCGCTCCTTCTTCAGGTGAGTGAGGAGTTGTGTTCACAAACAGGGCATATATAGACACAAACTCAATTTACAAGATAATGGTTGGAATGCGAGTGTTTACAGGTAATCAAGTCTTAAAGGTACAGACAATGTGAGTGGAGAGAGGGTTAAGCACAAGTTAAAGAGGTGTATATTGTCTCCAGCCAGGACAGTTAGTGAGATTTTGCAAGGCCAGACAAGTCGTGGGGGTTACAGATAGTGTGACATGAACCCAAGATCCCGGTTGAGGCCGTCCTCATGTGTGCGGAACTTGGCTATCAGTTTCTGCTCAGCGATTCTGTGTTGTCGTGTGTTGTGAAGGCTGTCTTGGAGAACGCTTACCTGAAGATCAGAGGTTGAATGCCCATAACTGCTGAAGTGTTCCCTGACAGGATGAGAACACTCCTGCCTGGTGATTGTCGAGTGCTGTACATTGTCATAGTGTCTGCATGGTCTCCCCAATGTACCATGCCTCGGGACATCCTTTCCTGCAGCGTATCAGGTAGACAACGTTGGCCGAGTCGCAAAGTATGTACCTTGTACCGAGGTGGATGGTGTCCTCATGTGAGAGGATGGCATCCGTGTCGATGATCCAGCACGTCTTGCAGAGGCTGCTGTGGCAGGGTTGTATGGTGTCGTGGTCACTGTTCTCCTGAAGGCTGGGTAGTTTGCTGCGGACAATGGTCTGTTTGAGGTTGTGCGGTTGTTTGAAGGCAAGAAGTAGGGGTATGGGGATGACCTTGGTGAGGTGTTCATCTTCATCGATGACATGTTGAAGGCTCTGGAGAAGATGTTGTAGCTTCTCCGCTCCGGGGAAGTACTGGACGATGAAGGGTACTCTGTCCGCCGTGTCCCGTGTTTGTCTTCTGAGGAGGTCGGTGCGGTTTTTCGCTGTGGCGCGTCGGAACTGTCGATCGATGAGTCGAGCGCCATATCCTGTTCTTATGAAGGCATCTTTCAGCGTTTGTAGGTGTCTGTAGTGATCCTCTTCATCTGAGCAGATCCTGTGTATACGGAGGGCTTGTCCGTAGGGGATGGCTTTTTTAACATGTTTTGGGTGGAAGCTGGAGAAGTGGAGCATCGTGAGGTTATCCGTGGGCTTGTGGTACAGTGAAGTGCTGAGGTGACCGTCCTTGATGGAGATGCATGTGTCCAAAAATGCAACCGATTCTGATGAGTAGTCCATGGTGAGCCTAATGGTGGGATGGAACCTATTGATGTCATTATATAGTTGTTTCAGTGATTGTTCGCCATGAGTCCAAAGGAAGAAAATGTCATCGATGTATCTAGTGTATAGCATCAGTTGAAGGTCCTGTGCGGTGAAGAGGTCTTGTTTGAACCTGTGCATGAAGATGTTGGCATATTGAGGTGCGAATGTGGTCCCCATGGCTGCTCCGTGTGTCTGGGTGAAGAACTGATTGTTGAAGGTGAAGACGTTGTGGTCCAGAATGAAGCGGATGAGTTGTAGAATTGCATCTGGAGATTGGCAGTTGTTGGCGTTGAGTACTGAGGCAGTTGCAGCAATGCCGTCATCGTGGGGGATGCTGGTGTAGAGCGCTGAGACATCCATCGTGACGAGGAGTGCTCCTGGTTCAACTGCTCCATGTGTGCTGAATTTCTGTAGAAGTCCGTAGTGACGCGACAGAAGCTGGGGGTTCTTTGTACAATGGGTTTCAGGATGCCCTCGACGTAGCTGGAGATGTTCTCACACAGGGTCCCATTGCCTGATACGATGGGACGGCCGGGTGTGTTGGCCTTTAAGACTTGATTACCTGTAAAGGCTCACATTCCAACAATTATCTTGTAAATTGAGTTTGTGTCTATATATGCCCTGTTTGTGAACACAACTCCTCACTCACCTGAAGAAGGAGTGAGACTCCGAAAGCTTGTGCTACCAAATAAACCTGTTGGAATTTAACCTGGTGTTGTGAGACTTCTTACTGTGCTTACCCCAGTCCAACGCCAGCACCTCCACATTATGCCTCATAGACAGTAAACAGGCTTTAAGAGTTGAAGGTTGAGGCACTCACTGAGGGATACTCAGTCGCCGACCTGTTCCAGTAGCCATGGTAATTTGTTATATATACACTGAGAATCACAGTTAGCTAGAAAAAATTGAATATTGTCAGTGTTCCTCTCCTATAAACCTATACTCCTATAGAGGAGTATACGGGATGTAGGAAGGAGCTTAAGAAGGAAATTAGGAGAGCGAGAAGGGGTCATGAGAAGACCTTGGCGGGTAAGATTAAGGAGAATCCCAAGGCTTTCTACAAATATGTCAAGAGTAAAAGGATGAGATGTGAAGGCATAGGACCCTTAAAAGGTGAAGGGGGAAAAGTTTGTGCGGAACCGTTAGAAATGGCGGAGGTGCTTAATGAATACTTTACCTCGGTATTCACGGTGGAAAGGGATCTGGGTGGTTGTACTGCTGGTTTGCGGTGGACAGAAAGGATCGAGCATGTGGACATAAAGAAAGAGGATGTGTTGGAACTATTGAATGGCATCAAGGTTGGTAAGTCGCCGGGACCGGATGGGATGTACCCCAGGTTACTGTGGGAGGCGAGGGAGGAGATTGCGGAGCCTTTGGCGATGTTCTTTGCATCGTCGATGGAGACGGGAGAGGTTCCGGAGGATTGGAGGATTGCAGATGTGGTCCCTATATTCAAGAAAGGGAACAGGGACAGCCCGGGAAATTACCGACCGGTGAGTCTAACCTCAGTGGTTGGTAAGTTGATGGAGAGGATCCTGAGAGACAGGATTTATGATCATCTAGAGAAGTTTAGTATGATCAAAAGTAGTCAGCACGGCTTTGTCAAGGGCAGGTCGTGCCTTACGAGCCTGGTTGAGTTCTTTGAAAATGTGACCAAACACATTGACGAAGGAAGAGCGGTGGAT
The DNA here is from genome assembly GCF_964213995.1 of Mustelus asterias. Lineage (NCBI taxonomy): Eukaryota > Metazoa > Chordata > Chondrichthyes > Carcharhiniformes > Triakidae > Mustelus > Mustelus asterias. The sequence continues at coordinate 83,200,946 of NC_135817.1, forward strand.
GTGGTCTATATGGACTTCAGCAAGGCGTTTGATAAGGTCCCCCATGCAAGACTTCTTGAGAAAGTGAGAGGGCATGGGATCCAAGGGGCTGTTGCCTTGTGGATCCAGAACTGGCTTGCCTGCAGAAGGCAGAGAGTGGCTGTGGAGGGGTCTTTCTCGGCATGGAGGTCAGTGACCAGTGGAGTGCCCCAGGGATCTGTTCTGGGACCCTTGCTGTTTGTCATTTTCATAAATGACCTGGATGAGGAAGTGGAGGGATGGGTTGGTAAGTTTGCTGACGACACCAAGGTAGGTGGTGTTGTGGATAGTTTGGAGGGATGTCAGAAGTTGCAGCGAGACATAGATAGAATGCAAGACTGGGCGGAGAAGTGGCAGATGGACTTCAACCCGGATAGTGATCCATTTTGGCAGATCCAATGGGATGAAGCAGGAGTATAATATGAAGGGTACCATTCTTAGCAGTGTAGAGGATCAGAAGGACCTTGGGGTCCGGGTCCATAGGACTCTTAAATCGGCCTCGCAGGTGGAGGATGCGGTCAAGAAGGCGTACGGCGTACTAGCCTTCATTAATCGAGGGATTGAGTTTAGGAGTCGGGAGATAATGCTGCAGCTTTATAGGACCCTGGTTAGACCCCACTTGGAGTACTGCGCGCAGTTCTGGTCACCTCATTACAGGAAAGATGTTGAAGCCATTGAAAGGGTGCAGAGGAGATTTACAAGGATGTTGCCTGGATTGGGGGGCATGCCTTATGAGGATAGGTTGAGGGAGCTTGGTCTCTTCTCCCTGGAGAGACGAAGGATGAGAGGTGACCTGATAGAGGTTTACAAGATGTTGAGAGGTCTGGATAGGGTAGACTCTCAGAGGCTATTTCCAAGGGCTGAAATGGTTGCTACGAGAGGACACAGGTTTAAGGTGCTGGGGGGTAGGTACAGAGGAGATGTCAGGGGTAAGTTTTTCACTCAGAGGGTGGTGGGTGAGTGGAATCGGCTGACGTCGGTGGTGGTGGAGGCAAACTCGTTGGGGTCTTTTAAGAGACTTCTGGATGAGTACATGGGATTTAATGGGATTGAGGGCTATAGATAGGCCTAGAGGTAGGGATATGATCAGCGCAACTTGTGGGCCGAAGGGCCTGTTTGTGCTGTGGCTTTCTATGTTCTATGTTCTAAACCTGAATCCTGCAATTAAGGGAGTTAACATTCAAAATGGCACCAAAGTAACAGAATAGAAATATCCCTTGTAATCTCCACTGACATCCATATTTTTCTGTACCAAGCTTCAGATGAACATTTAAACTATCAAAACTCGCTATTATAATACAATCCAAATTCCTAGAGTGTGTTACAGCCTTGCAATACACTCCCCAAAGCCTGGTGTCCCCTGTGGAAATAAGGATTGGGGTAACCATGCAGACGCTACGACAACGGATGAATGAACACCGCTCGACAATCACCAGGCAAGACTGTCCTCTTCCTGTGGGGGGGCACTTCAGCAGTCACGGGCATTCAGCCTCTGATCTTCGGGTAAGCGTTCTCCAAGGCGGCCTTCACGACACACGTCAGCGCAGAGTCGCTGAGCAGAAACTGATAGCCAAGTTCCGCACACTTGAGGACGGCCTAAACCGGGATGTTGGATTTATGTCACATTATCAGTAACCCCCACAGCTTGCCCACTGGACTTGCAGAATCTCACTAGCTGTTCTGTCTGGAGACAATACACATCTCTTTAACCCGTGTTTAATGTTCCCTCCACCCACATTGTCTGTACCTTTAAGACCTGGCTGGCTCTAGGGATTCGCATTCTAATCAGTATTCTGTAACTTGATTTTGTGTCGCTGTGCACTGTGTGAGAGCACATTTCCACTCCATCTGACGAAGGAGCAGCGCTCCGAAAGCTTATGGTATTTGCTACCAAATAAACCTGTTGGACTTTAACCTCGTGTTGTGAGACTTCTTACTGTGTTCACCCCAGTCCAACGCCGGCATCTCCACATCAAAATAAGGATTGCCAGGGGAAGTTGTGGGGAGGAACTAAAATTTCCATTCAGATTTATTTGCATTAAGCTTTTTCATAGCTGTCTGGTACAACTGTCTCATTTGCTAGGCCATTTATGTTTAAAATTTATTTATTAGTGTCACAAGTAGGCTTACATTGACACTGCAATGAAGTTACTGTGAAAATCCCCGAGTCACCACACTCCGGTGCCTGTTCGGGTACACTGAGGGAAAATTTAGTATGGCTGATGCACCTAAGCAGTACGTCTTTCGGACTGTGGGAGGAAACTGGAGCACCCGGAGGAAAACCACTCTGACATGGGGAGAACATGCAGACTCCGCACAGACAGTCAGCCAAGTCGGGAATCAAACCTGGGTCCCTGGCGCAATGAGGTAGCAGTGCCACTGTGCTGCCCCATGGTCAGTTAAGAGTCAGCCACAATGCTGAGGGTGTGGAGTCACATATATGCCTGACTAGGTAAAGATAGAGACTCTATCCCTGAAGGAAATTTGTAAATCAGGCTTTTACAACAAAACAGTAGTGTCATGGTTATCAAGAATTATGAGTACAAAGAACAAAGAACAAAGAAAATTACAGCACAGGAACAGGCCCTTCGGCCCTCCAAGCCTGCACCGACCATGCTGCCCGACTTAACTAAAAACCCCTACCCTTCCGGGGACCATATCCCTCTATTTCCATCCTATTCATGTACTTGTCAAGACGTCCCTTAAAAGTCACTACCGTATCCACTTCCACTATACCGTATCCACTTCCACTACCTCCCCTGGCAACGAGTTCCAGGCACCCACTACTCTCTGTGTAAAAAATCTGCCTCATACATCTCCTTTAAACCTTGCCCCTTGCACCTTAAACCTATGCCCCCTAGTAATTGACTCTTCCACCCTGGGAAAAAGCTTCTGACTATCCATTCCGTCCATGCCTCTCATAATCTTGTAGACTTCTATCAGGTCTCCCCTCAACCTCCGTCATTCCAGTGAGAACAAACCAAGTTTCTCCAACCTCTCCTCATAGCTAATGCCCTCCATACCAGGCAACATCCTGGTAAATCTTTTCTGTACCCTCTCCAAAGCCTCCCCACATCCTTCTGGTAGTGTGGCGACCAGAATTGAACACTATATTCCAAGTGCAGCCTAACTAAGGTTCTATAAAGCTGCAACATGACTTGCCAATTTTTAAACTCAATACCCTGGCCGATGAAGGCAAGCATGCCGTATGCCTTCTTGACTACCTTCTCCACCTGCATTGCCACTTTGGTAGGGAAGTTGTTGGAGAGGATTCTTAGAGACAGGATGTATGTGCATTTAGAACGGAACAATCTCATTAGTGACAGACAGCATGGTTTTGTAAGAGGGAGGTCATGCCTTACAAATTTGGTGGAGTTTTTTGAGGAAGTGACAAAAACGGTTGATGAAGGAAGGGCCGTGGATGTCGTCTATATGGATTTCAGTAAGGCATTTGACAAAGTCCCACATGGCAGGTTGGTTAAGAAGGTTAAGGCTCATGGGATACAAGGAGAAGTGGCTAGATGGGTGGAGAACTGGCTTGGCCATAGGAGACAGAGGGTAGTGGTCGAAGGGTCTTTTTCCGGCTGGAGGTCTGTGACCAGTGGTGTCCCGCAGGGCTCTGTACTGGGACCTCTGCTATTTGTGATATATATAAATGATTTGGAAGAAGGTGTAACTGGTGTAATCAGCAAGTTTGCGGATGACACGAAGATGGCTGGACTTGCGGATAGCGAAGAGCATTGTCGGGCAATACAGCAGGATATAGATAGGCTGGAAAATTGGGCGGAGAGGTGGCAGATGGAGTTTAATCCGGATAAATGCGAAGTGATGCATTTTGGAAGAAATAATGTAGGGAGGAGTTATACAATAAATGGCAGAGTCATCAGGAGTATAGAAACACAGAGGGACCCACTCTTTGTTTAACTGGAGTGAGAGTGGGGGAGAGAGTCTTAGCAGGAGTGCTGAGAGTAAGCTAAGAAGTGATTTAATTATTCATTTATTCATTTAAGGGTATTCCTAGTATATTTCGCGGGCTTTTTTCAGGGTTTTGAATTGAGGAAGTGAGGTCAGCTGAAGGGGATTCTGGGAGGTTGAGTCTTAGTACAAAAGGCAGTTACTTGGGGGGTTCGTCGGGAGCATAAAAAGCCGTCTGCACTATACAGCGGGCAGCGTCGGGAGCGGGCAGTGGAGTGAGTGGGGAGCAGAGTGTGCATTATAAGGGCTTTGGCTCACAGGGCTTGGGCTAAAAGGGCAAGGCAAGGCTAGTTATTTTTTACCCAACCCTATAAAGGATAAGGGTAGATATGAGTGATCGGCCAGTTCAGTGCTTCCGATGTGGGATGTGGGAGTTTCTGCAAACACCGAGCTTCCCAGAGGTTCACATATGTGCCAGGTGCGTGGAACTGCAGCTCTTGAGAGACCGTGTTAGGGAACTGGAGCTGCAGATCGCTGACCTTAGCCTAGTCAGGGAAAATGGGAGAAAAATTGACAGCAGTTATAGGCAACTAGTTACACCGGGGCATCGGGAGAATGACACGTGGGTCACAGTTAGGAGGAGTAAAGGGCAGAAGGGTAAAGTACAAGGGAGGTCTCCAGAGGTGTCTCAAAATAGGAAGGGCTTGGTGACAGGTGTGAGAGGGGAGGGGAGTGGACAGTTAGAAGAAGGGTCACCTGTGGTTGTCCCACTCCAAAACAGGTACATTGTTTTAGATAGTGTGGAGGAGTGTGCCTCTCCAGGGGTAAGACACAGTGACCAGGTCACTGGCACACAGTCAGGCTCTGTGGCCCGGAAAGGGAAGAGAGGGGTTAGGAGAGCGATAGTGGTGGGGGATGCGTCAGTTAGAGGGACAGACAGGCGATTCTGTGGGGGCGAACGGGACTCCAGGATGGTAGTCTGCCTACCTGGTGCTGGGGTCACGGATGTCTCCGAGCGGATAGGAGGCATTTTAAAAGGGGAAGATAAAGAAACGGATGTCATTATACACATTGGTGGAAATGACGTAGATAGGAAGAGTAGAGGGGTCCTAAGGGAGCAATTCAGGGAGTTGGGAAATAGGTTAAAAAGTAGGGTCACTAGGGTGGCCATCTCTGGGCTGCTCCCAATGCCTCGTGCCACTGAGGATAAGAATAGGGAGTTGGTTCAAATGAATGCCTGGCTAAAGGACTGGTCCAGGAGGGAGGGCTTTATTTTCATAGACCAATGGGAGGTTTTCAGGAGAGGATGGCACCTGTACAAGAGGGAGGGGTCACAACTAAGTTGGAAGGGCACAAATATCCTGGCTGGGAGCTTTGCTAGTGCAGTTCGGGGGGGTTTAAACTAGTATGGCAGGGGGGTGGGGATCAAACTATTAGGTCTATAAGTGTGGTGGCTGGGGACGAGCTTGGGGCTGGGACAAGGCTGGCAAAGAAGAAGAGCACTCTGGGGGAGGACGACCTCACTGAGCCTGGGGGTCTGGAGTGCTTATACTTCAATGCAAGGAGCGTAGCAGGTAAAACAGACGAACTTGGGGCCTTAATGCGCACGAGGAATTTGGATGTGGTTGCGGTGACGGAGACTTAAGACCATAAGACCATAAGACATAGGAGCGGAAGTAAGGCCATTCGGCCCATCGAGTCCACTCCACCATTCAATCATGGTTGATTTCAACTCCATTTACCCGCTCTCTCCCCATAGCCCTTAATTCCTCGAGAAATCAAGAATTTATCAATTTCTGTCTTGAAGACGCTCAACGTCTCGGCCTCCACAGCCCTCTGTGGCAATGAATTCCACAGACCCACCACTCTCTGGCTGAAGAAATTTCTCCTCATCTCTGTTCTAAAGTGACTCCCTTTTATTCTAAGGCTGTGCCCCCGCGTCCTAGTCTCCCCTGTTAATGGAAACAACTTCCCTACGTCCATCCTATCTAAGCCGTTCATTATCTTGTAAGTTTCTATCAGATCTCCCCTCAACCTCCTAAACTCCAATGAATATAATCCCACGATCCTCAGACGTTCATCGTATGTCAGGCCTACCATTCCTGGGATCATCCGTGTGAATCTCCGCTGGACCCGCTCCAGTGCCAGTATGTCCTTCCTGAGGTGTGGGGCCCAAAATTGCTCACAGTACTCCAAATGGGGCCTAACCAGTGCTTTATAAAGCCTCAGAAGTACATCCCTGCTTTTGTATTCCAAGCCTCTTGAGATAAATGACAACATTACATTTGCTTTCTTAATTACGGACTCAACCTGCAAGTTTACCTTTAGAGAATCCTGGACTAGGACTCCCAAGTCCCTTTGCACTTTAGCATTATGAATTTTGTCACCGTTTAGAAAATAGTCCATGCCTCTATTCTTTTTTCCAAAGTGTATGACCTCGCACTTGCCCACGTTGAATTTCATCAGCCACTTCTTGGACCACTCTCCTAAACTGTCTAAATCTTTCTGCAGCCTCCCCACCTCCTCAATACTACCTGCCCCTCCACCTATCTTTGTATCATCGGCAAACTTGGCCAGAATGCTCCCAGTCCCGTCATCTAGATCGTTAATATATAAAGAGAACAGCTGTGGCTCCAACACTGAACCCTGCGGGACACCACTTGTCACCGGTTGCCATTCTGAGAAAGAACCTTTTATCCCAACTCTCTGCCTTCTGTCTGACAGCCAATCGTCAATCCATGTTAGTACCTTGCCTCGAATACCATGGGCCCTTATTTTACTCAGCAGTCTCCCGTGAGGCACCTTGTCAAAGGCCTTTTGGAAGTCAAGATAGATAACATCCATTGGCTCTCCTTGGTCTAACCTATTTGTTATCTCTTCAAAGAACTCTAACAGGTTTGTCAGGCACGACCTCCCCTTACTAAATCCATGCTGACTTGTCTTAATCCGACCCTGCACTTCCAAGAATTTAGAAATCTCATCCTTAACGATGGATTCTAGAATTTTGCCAACAACTGAGGTTAGGCTAATTGGCCTATAATTTTCCATCTTTTTTCTTGTTCCCTTCTTGAACAGTGGGGTTACAACAGCGATTTTCCAATCCTCTGGTACTTTCCCTGACTCCAGTGACTTTTGAAAGATCATAACTAACGCCTCCACTATTTCTTCAGCTATCTCCTTTAGAACTCTAGGATGTAGCCCATCTGGGCCCGGAGATTTATCAATTTTCAGACCTTTTAGTTTCTCTAGCACTTTCTCCTTTGTGATGGCAACCATATTCAACTCTGCCCCCTGACTTTCCTGAATTGTTGGGATATTACTCATGTCTTCTACTGTGAAGACTGACGCAAAGTACTTATTAAGTTCCTCAGCTATTTCCTTGTCTCCCATCACTAGATTACCAGCGTCATTTTGGAGCGGCCCAATGTCTACTTTTGCCTCCCGTTTGTTTTTAATGTATTTAAAGAAACTTTTACTATCATTCCTAATGTTACTGGCTAGCCTACCTTCATATTTGATCCTCTCCTTCCTTATTTCTCTCTTTGTTATCCTCTGTTTGTTTTTATAGCCTTCCCAATCTTCTGACTTCCCACTACTCTTTGCCACATTATAGGCTCTCTCTTTTGCCTTGATGCATTCCCTGACTTCCTTTGTCAGCCATGGCTGCCTAATCCCCCCTCTGATAACCTTTCTTTTGTTTGGGATGAACCTCTGCACTGTGTCCTCAATTACTCCCAGAAACTCCTGCCATTGCTGTTCTACTGTCTTTCCCATTAGGCTCTGCTTCCAGTCGATTTTTGTCAGTTCCTCCCTCATGCGCCTGTAATTACCTTTATTTAACTGTAGAACCTTCACATCTGATTCTGCCTTCCTTCTTTCAAATTGCAGACTGAATTCTACCATATTATGATCACTGCTTCCTAAGTGTTCCCTTACTTTAAGATCTTTTATCACGTCTGGCTCATTACATAACACTAAGTCCAGAATAGCCTGTTCCCTCGTGGGCTCCATCACAAGCTGTTCCAAAAAGCCATCCTGTAAACATTCAATGAATTCCCTTTCTTTGGGTCCACTGGCAACATTATTTACCCAGTCCACCTGCATATTGAAATCCCCCATGATCACTGTGACCTTGCCTTTCTGACATGCCCTTTCTATTTCGTGGTGCATTTTGTGCCCCTGGTCCTGACCACTGTCAGGAGGCCTGTACATAACTCCCATTATGGTTTTTTTGCCTTTGTGGTTCCTCAACTCTACCCACACAGACTCCACATCGTCTGACCCTATGTCGTTTAGTGCTATTGATTTAATTTCATTTCTAATTAACAAGGCAATCCCGCCCCCTCTACCCACCCCTCTGTCTTTTCGATAGGTTGTGAATCCCTGGATGTTTAACTGCCAGTCCTGAACCCCCTGCAACCACGTCTCTGTGATGCCTACCACATCATACCTGCCAGTCACAATCTGGGCCACAAGCTCATCTATCTTGTTCCGGACATTGCGGGCATTTAAATATAGCACCTTTAATTCCCTATTGACCGTCCCTTTTTGTTTTCGTAGTGTGGTGGACCTTGGTCTACTGAGCCTTTCCAGACACTGTGTCATATTTTGTGAGATGGGGACTATCGTAACCTCTCCTGAGTGCTGTCTTTTCGTGATTTTTTGTAATCCTAAGCAGCTACGCTTCCCACTGATTCCTTCACCTCTTGGTTCCCTGACTTTCCCTTCCCCCCCAATCTCTAGTTTAAAGTCCTATTGACCACCCCATTTACTCTCTTCGCCAGAACACTGATCCCAGCTCGGTCCAGGTGGAGACCATCCCAACGGTATAGGTCCCCCCTGCCCCAAAACTGATGCCAGTGTCCCATGAAAAAGAACCCTTCTTTCCCACACCACTCTTTCAGCCACGTGTTAACTTCCCTTATTCTTGCCTCCCTATGCCAATTTGCACGTGGCTCGGGCAGTAATCCGGAGATTATGACCCTTGAGGACCTGTTTTTTAATTTGAATCCTAGCTCTTTATAATCTCTAAACAGGTCCTCTTTCCTAGACTTGCCTATGTTGTTGGTACCAACATGGACCACAACAACTGGATCCTCCCCCTCCCTCTCCAGTATCCTTTCAAGCCGGTCAGAGATGTCCCGCACCCTAGCACCGGGCAGGCAACATACCATACGGGACACTCTATCCTGCTCACAAAGGATCCTATCTATCCCCCTGATAATAGAATCCCCTACAACTACAACTTGCCTATTTACTTCCTCCCCTTGAATGGCCTGCTGAACCATGGTGCCTTGGTCAGCTGACTCATCCTTCCTGCAGCCCTGTTTGCCATCCACACAGGGAGCAAGTGCCTCGTACCTGTTGGACAGGGTCAAGGGCTGAGGCTCCTGAGTTCCTGACTGCTGGTTCCCTTTACCTGCCTGACTTGCAGTCACACCCTGCTGTCCCTGGCCACTGGCAGGATTTAAACTATTTACTCTGACAGGTGTGACTGCCTCCTGAAACACAGTGTCCAGGTAAGTCTCCCCCTCCCGGATGTGCCTCAGTGTTTGAAGCTCAGACTCCAGCTCATCAACTCTGAGCCGGAGTTTTTCAAGCAGCCAACACTTACTGCAGATGTGGTCGCTGTTGCTCGCAATGGGATCTGCCAGCTCCCACATCAAGCAGCTCAAGACTTGGTTGAAAGAGGGACAGGACTGGCAGCTGAATATTCCAGGGTACAAGTGTTTTAGGCGAGACAGAGGAGGGGCCAAAAGAGGTGGGGGAGTAGCGGTATTGGTTGGAGAGCATATTACAGCGGTGCAGAGGGAGGACAATTCGGAGGAGTCGTGTAGCGAGTCACTCTGGGTGGAGCTTAGAAACAGGAAAGGCGCAGTCACTATGTTGGGGGTGTACTACAGGCCCCCCAACAGCCCAAGGGAAGTGGAAGAATGGATATGTCAGGAGATACTGGATAGGTGCAGGAAATATAGGGTTGTTGTAGTGGGAGACTTCAATTTCCCTGGTATAGACTGGAAATCGCTGAGGGCAGGGACTCTGGATGGTGAGGCATTTGTAAAATGTGTACAGGAGGGTTCGTTGGAACAATATGTGGACAGCCCAACTAGAGAGGGGGCTATACTGGACCTGGTGCTGGGGAATGAGCCCGGTCAGGTCTTCAAAGTTTTGGTCGGGGAACATGTGGCAAATAGTGACCACAATTCTGTTAGCTTTAGGATAGTGATGGAAAAGGATGAGTGGTGTCCCAAGGGTAAGGTGTTGGATTGGGGGAAGGCTAACTTTATTGGGATCAGGCAGAAATTGGCAGCTCTTGATTGGGAGAGGCTGTTTGAGGGTAAATCCACATCTGGTATGTGGCAGTCTTTTAAGGAACGGTTGTTAGGGCTACAGGACAAGCATGTGCCTGTAAAAAAGAAGGATAGGAAGGGTAGGATTAGAGAACCGTGGATAACCAGGGAAATTGAGGGACTGGTCAAAAGGAAAAGAGAGGCGTATGTTAGGTCCAAGCAGCTAAAAACGGAGGGAGCTCTGGAGGAGTATAATGAAAGTAGGAAAATACTCAAACGGGGAATTAGAAGAGCAAAAAGGGGTCACGAAATGTTCTTGGCAGACAGGATTAAGGAGAATCCCAAGGCATTTTATTCATACGTTAGGAACAAAAGGGTTGTAAGGGAAAAAATCGGACCTCTCAGGGACAAAAGTGGGGACTTATGCTTGGAGCCCAAAGAGGTAGGGGAGATCCTAAATGAATACTTTGCGTCGGTATTCACTAAGGAGAGGGATGTGTTGACTGGGAGTGTCTCGGAGGGGAGTGTTGAACCGTTGGAGAAAATCTCCATTACAAAGGAGGAAGTGTTAGGTTTGTTAGAGAATATAAAGACTGACAAATCCCCAGGGCCTGATGGAATCTATCCAAGGCTGCTCAGGGAGACGAGAGGTGAAATCGTTGGGCCTCTGACGCAAATCTTTGTCTCGTCACTGGACACAGGTGAGGTCCCAGAGGATTGGAGGATAGCCAATGTGGTCAGTAAGTTTGCGGACGACACAAAACTGGCAGGACTTGCAGATAGTGAGGAACATTGTCAGAGGCTACAGAAGGATATAGATAGGCTGGAAATTTGGGCAAGGAAATGGCAGATGGAGTTCAATCCTGATAAATGCGAAGTGATGCATTTTGGTGGGAATAATGTAGGGAGGAGCTACACGATAAATGGAAGAACCATAAAGGGTGTAGAGACGCAGAGGGACCTGGGTGTGCAAGTCCACAGATCTTTGAAGGTGACGTCACAGGTGGAGAAGGTGGTGAAGAAGGCATATGGCATGCTTGCCTTTATAGGACGGGGCATAGAGTATAAAAGTTGGGGTCTGATGTTGCAGATGTATAGAACGTTGGTTCGGCCGCATTTGGAATACTGCGTCCAGTTCTGGTCGCCACACTACCAGAAGGACGTGGAGGCTTTGGAGAGAGTACAGAGGAGGTTTACCAGGATGTTGCCTGGTATGGAGGGGCTTGGTTATGAGGAGAGATTGGGGAAACTGGGATTGTTCTCCTTGGAAAGACGGAGGATGAGGGGAGACTTAATAGAGGTGTATAAAATTATGAAAGGCATAGATAGGGTGAACGGTGGGAAGCTTTTCCCCGGGTCGGTGGTGACGTTCACGAGGGGTCATAGGTTCAAGGTGAAGGGGGGGAGGTTTAACACAGATATCAGAAGGACATATTTCACACAGAGGGTCGTGGGGGCCTGGAATGTGTTGCCGGGCAAGGTGGTGGAGGCGGACACACTGGGAACGTTTAAGACTTATCTAGACAGCTATATGAACGGAGTGGGAATGGAGGGATACAAAAGAGTGGTCTAGTTTGGACCAGGGAGCGGCGCGGGCTAATTGTTCCTGGTTTCTCGTTTCAAGGCTTCATTCTACGATCATCTTGCTGGTGCCAGTACAGAGTGAGACTGCGGATAGTTGGGAACCTGTCTCGGGGGCAGGGAATTCATATGGTGTTCGTGGAAGTGGAAATGACTAGGGTTGGGAAGCATTTTCCGATCGGGGCCATTGTGATCTCCTGGACTCGTTTCGATCGCCTCAGGGGGTCGGAGAGGAATTTCCCAGATTTTTTTTTCCCCATATTGGCCCTGGGGTTTTTCACTCTGGGTTTTCGCCTCTCCCTGGAGATCACATGGTCTGGAATGGGGGGGTGGGGGTAAGTTAATAGGTTGTAATGAACAAAGCATCGTAGCTGTGAGGGACAGCTCGGTGGATAGGATATTGGTATGTAGATAGGCTGGAAAATTGGGCAGGGATCCTGGATTCAGGATTCAATCCTGGACCGGGGAGCGGCGCGGGCTTGGAGGGCCGAAGGGCCTGTTCCTGTGCTGTATTGTTCTTTGTTCTTTGTTTGTTCTTTGAGTCCACAAATCCTTGAAGGTAGCAACACAGGTGGAGAAGGTGGTGAAGAAGGCATATGGTATGCTTGCCTTTATAGGACGGGGTATAGAGTATAAAAGCTGGAGTCTGATGATGCAGCTGTATAGAACGCTGGTTAGGCCACATTTGGAGTACTGCGTCCAGTTCTGGTCGCCGCACTACCAGAAGGACGTGGAGGCGTTAGAGAGAGTGCAGAGAAGGTTTACCAGGATGTTGCCTGGTATGGAGGGTCTTAGCTATGAGGAGAGATTGGGTAGACTGGGGTTGTTCTCCTTGGAAAGACGGAGAATGAGGGGAGATCTAATAGAGGTGTACAAGATTATGAAGGGTATAGATAGGGTGAACAGTGGGAAGCTTTTTCCCAGGTCGGAGGTGACAATCACGAGGGGTCACGGGCTCAAGGTGAGAGGGGCGAAGTATAACTCAGATATCAGAGTGATGTTTTTTACACAGAGGGTGGTGGGGGCCTGGAATGTGCTGCCAAGTAGGGTGGTGGAGGCAGGCACACTGACATCGTTTAAGACTTACCTGGATAGTCACATGAGCAGCCTGGGAATGGAGGGATACAAACGATTAGTCTAGTTGGACCAAGGAGCGGCACAGGCTTGGAGGGCTGAAGGGCCTGTTTCCTGTGCTGTACTGTTCTTTGTTCTTTGTTCTTTCAGTGACCTGTGTACCTGTACACACAGATCCCTTTGCCTATCAATACTCTTAAGGGTTCTGCCATTTACTGTATATTTCCTATCTGTACTCGACCTTCCAAAATGCATTACCTCACATTTGTCCAGAATATAAAGTAATATAAAGTAATTTATTTGAGCATTCAGATGCTGGGCATCAGTGATGCATTCCTTTGCTCGAAGAAGCAAAAGTTTTTTGTTCTTCTTTTTCAACTGTTAAATCTGTAATTATTTTCCGTGTAATCATTTTACTTTTCCTATAATTACTTCAAATCCTTGTCCATTTGAAATCTGTAATCGTGGATACAAATAAACAAAGACCATTTAACATCACAACCCTTTGCTTGAGTCATCAGTTTGTTATCTTGTAATTCAAGGGTGGAAAGTGCTTTAAGTGAAGTGAGTGTTTTGTAAAAGACAGAAAGTCAAATAAGTCCATCATTGCCTTCTCTAATACCCTGACTGGCAGAACAAATCCATCAGAGGTGGCAGCACACTGATTCACAGTAGAGAGTCATTTGCTCTGAGAGTCCTCAACATTGACTCTGGACCCCCATGAAGTTTCATGGCATTGGGTCAAGGAAACCTCATGCTGCCTATCAATGTTCTTCATTTCACTCAGCTCAATACTACACCATAACAATAAGAGCAAAATATTGTGGATGCTGGAAATCTGAATTAAAAACAGAAAATGTTGGAAAAGCCTATCAGGTTTTGCAGCCTCTTTGAAGCGAGAAACAGAGTTAACATTTCAAGTTGAAAGGGAAATTGATGGGATTGAAGGTGGATAAATCTCCAGGTCCTGATAATCTTCATCCCAGAGTACTTAAGGAAGTAGCCCTGGACATAGTAGATCCATTGGTGGTTATTTTCCAAAATTCTTTGGACTCTGGAATTGTTCCTACAGATTGGAGGGTAACTAATGTAAGCCCACTATTCAAAAAGAGAGGTAGAGAGAAAACAGGGGAACTAAAGATCAGTATGTCTAACGTCGGTACTGGGGAAGTTGCTAGAATCTATCATCAAGGATTTCATAACTCAACATTTTGAAGGCAGTGGACAAAGACAGCATGTAGTTACAAAAGGGAAATCATGCTTGATAAAGCTATTGGAATTTTTTGAGGATGTAACTAGTAGAGTTGACCGAGGAGAACCAGTGGATGTGGTTTATTTAGACTTTCAGAAGGCTTTTGACAAGGTCTCACATAACAGACCACTATGTAAAGTTAAAGCACATGGGATTGCAGATAATGTCTTGAGATGGATAGAAAGCTGGTTAGCAGGTAGGAAGCAAAGAGTTGGCATAAATGGGTCTTTTTCTGATTGGCAATCAGTGACTAGTGGGGTTCCGCAGGGATCTGTGCTAAGACCCCTACTGTTCACATTATATATTAATGATTTGTTAGAGGGAACCGAATGTATTATCTCAAAATTTGCAGGTGATACAAAGTTGGGTGGGAGAGCGAGCTGTGAGGAGGATGCAGAGATGCTTCAGCGTGATTTGGACAACCTGAGTGTGTGGGCATCTGCATGGCAGATGCAGTATATAATGTGGACGTGAGGTTATTCACTTTGGTAGCAATCATAGGAAGACAGATTATTATTTGAATGGGTGTAAATTCAGAGAGGTGGATATTCAACGAGACCTTGGAGTCCTCGTACATCAGTCACTAAAAGTAAGTGCAAGCTGGTGCAACAGGGAGTAAAGAAGGCTAATGGTATGTTAGCCTTCATAGTGAGAAGATAGGAATAGGGATGTTTTGTTGCAATTGTATTGGGCGTTGGTGAGGCCACACCTGGAGTACTGTGTGCAGTTTTGGTGTCCTTATCTGAGGAAGGATATCCTTGCTATAGACGGAGTACAGCAATGGTTTACTGGGCTGATTCCTCGGATGCAGGGCTGTCATAAGAGCAGAGACTACGGCGGTTCAGAATATATTCACTAGAGTTTACAGCAGGGTAGATTCAGAAAGAATGGTCCTAATGGTGGGGGAGTCCAGAACGAGGGGTCATAGTTTGATAAGGGGTAAACCCTTTAGAACTGAAGTAAGGATAAATTTCTTCACCCAGAGGGTGGTGAATGTATGGAATTCACTGCCACAGAATGTAGTTGAGACCAAAACGTTGTCTGATTTCAAGAAGAAATTAGATATAGCTCTTGGGGCTAAAGAAATCAAGGGATATGGAAGGAACTGGAGATCAGGTTATTGAATTTGATGATCAGCCATGATCAAAATGAATGGCGGAGCAGGCTCAAAGGGCCAAATGGCCTACTCTTAGTTCTAGTTACTATGTTTCTATAAGTTAAAGATAATTTGTGCAATCACTCCTAGCTCTCAGCATCTAGCACTGAACTTTTACTTTGCTCAACTGCTCCACCCCCTCTTAAACAGTATAAAATCCATCACATTCTTCCTTCTCTTTAACTCTGAAGAAGAGTCATGTGGATTCAAAACACTAACTCTGTTTCTCTCTCCACAGTTGACTGTCTGGTGACTGTCTGTGTGGAGCTTGCAAATTTTCCCCATGCCTGAATTGGTTGAGTCTTGCAACACATAATTGCTCGACTGGGTTTGTGGCAGCTGGTGAGAGAACCTATAAAAGGGAAAAACTGGCATCAGCCTGTGTCATAAAACTCCTTGCCGCAGTTCAATCTGTCCTTGACAGTAGGTAGGAGTGACTACCGCATAGTCTGATATAAAGTCCTGTTTTCACACTGAGGGCACCTTCGTCGTGTTGTGTAGCACTATCCCCATTCAAAATAGAATAAATTCAGAACAGATCTAACAGTTCAAATTCAGCATCCATGAGATGCTGTCAGCCAACAGCAGCAGCAGCAGAATCATATTCTACCACAATCTCTCATGGCTTGGCATCAAGCATCAACCATGACCAATTACTTTATAGGGAACCTCCATGGACTCAAACGACTGAAAAGTCATGATTCTGGGCGATGAATGTTATGACTTCCCCACAAGCACATTTGTAAATGCGGAGAGGCATAAAATAAATGGGCAGTGGGGAGGAACCCACACCCTATTCCCCATAATAAATCAGGCAACCTGGCTGCCCTTAGGCCTACTGAGGCTCTTAAGTGCTAATTAACTGCCACTCAGGGCTTCAATCACCTCTGCCACAATTTTTCTGTATGCAGGGGAATAGCAAGCAGCCAGGCATCTTTCACTGCATGACTACTGGAGAACAGTGACCACGACATCACACAACCCTGCCACAGCAACCTCTGCAAGACATGCCGGATCATCGACACGGATGCCATCATCTAACGTGAGAACACCATCCACCTGGTACACGGTACATACTCTTGCAACTCGGCCAACGTTGTCTACCTGATACGCTGCAGGAAAGGCTGTCCCGAGGCATGGTACATTGGTGAGACCATGCAGACGCTACGACAATGAATGAATGAACACTGCTCAACAATCACCAGGCAGGAGTGTTCCCTTCCAGTCGGGGAACACTTCAGCAGTCACGGGCATTCAGCCTCAGATCTTCGGGTAAGCGTACTCCAAGGCGGCCTTCACGACACACGACAGCGCAGAGTCGCTGAGCAGAAACTGATAGCCAAGTTCCACACACATGAGGACGGCCTCAACCAGGATCTTGGGTTCATGTCACACTATCTGTAATCCCCACGACTTGCCTGGGCTTGAAAAATCTCACTAACTGTTCTGGCTGGAGACAATACACACCTCCTTAACCTGTGCTTAGCCCTCTCTCCACTCACATTGTGTGTACCTTTAAGAATTGATTACCTGTAAAGACTCGCATTCCAACCATTATCTTTTGTACATGTTTGGTCAAAGGCAGTAATGAGGTCTGGAGCTGAGTGGTGTTGATGAAACCCAAAATGAACATAGATCAGCAAGTACAGTTTGATAACAAAGTTAGCTACCCATGACAGAATTTTATGGGGGACAGATTACCTGGTCCCTTCCAGTGATGTCACAGTAAGGTTATGATTTGATTGGCTAATAGGGAATCTGCTAAATTTGAATGTGTTAAATTTGAATCTGTGCTAAATTAATTGTTATAAGTTGCGTTCAGATTGAGATAATAAGCAGAGATATAAAAAAAATTAAAATTTAAGAAAACAAATTAAATAAAATAAGGATGGAGGGTCAGGTGATGTGTTGTACCTGAATGATGTGGGAGCTGGTGGACCCCATTGTGGTTCCCAGTGACCACGTCTGTAGTAAATGTCAGTTGCTCAAGGAACTCCAGTTCGGAGTTGATGAGCTGGATTCCGAGCTTCGGATACTGCGACATATCAAGGAGGGGGAGATTTACCTGGACGCTGTGTTTCAGGAGGCAGTCACACCCCTTAGACTAACTAACTTGAATTCGGCCAGTGGTCAGGGATAGGAGGGTGTGGCTGTGAGTGAGGCAGGTAGAGGGATCCAGGAGGTAGGGTTGCAGGAGCCTCAGCTCTTGTCCTTGCCCAACAGGTTTGAGATTCTTGCTCCCTGTGTGGACGGGAATGGGGAATTCAGAGGGGATGAGCCAACTGACCACAGCACCATGGTGCAGGGAGCCATTCAAGTGGGGAAGAGAAAAATGTGGTTGTAATTGAGGATAGCATAGTTAGGGGCACAGACACTATTCTCTATGACCAGGATTGAGAATCCTGAAAGTTGTGTTGCCTACCTGGTGCTCGGGTTCGTGATATCTCATCTGGGCTGCAGAGGAACTTAGAGTGAGAGGGTAAAGATCTAGATGTCATGGTCCACGCAGGTACCAATGACATAGATAAAACAAGGGCAGAGGTTCTACAAGGGAGTATGAAAGCTAGGGGCTAAATTATAAAGCAGAACCAAAAAGGTAATAATCTCTGGATTACTACCTGAGCCACAGGCTAATTGGCACAGTGTCAATAAGATTAAGCAGGTCAATGCGTGGCTTAAAGATTGGTGTGGGAGAAATGGGTTTGAATTCTTGGGACATTAGCACTAGTACTGGGAAAAAAGGACCTGTTCCAATGGGACGGTCTTCATCTGAATCATGCTGGGACCAGAGTCTTAGCGAATTGCATAACTAGGGCTGAAGATAGGGCTTTAAACTGAATAGCGGGGAGCAGGGTTCAGTTCTAGGGAAAATTAGAAAACCCAAATTGAAGGAGGAGGTAAGTGTGCAGGTTAATGATGTGGTGGATGGTTACCAGACAATAAAAGAGCAGGACAGAATCAGTGAATGTCATTATGCACCAAGGGATTATAAAAGAGTAAGGAAATTTACCAGTAGAACAAATTTAAAAGCTTTGCTTCTACTTGCATGGAGCATTCGGAACAAAATTAATGAGTTAACAGCGCAAATACAAAAAGCATATGATTTGGTGGCATGGTTACAAGGAGACCAGTTCTGGGAATTGAATATCCAAGGGTACTCAGCATTTCGGAAAGACAGACTGAAAGGAAAAGGAGGTGCTGTAGCTTTGCTGGTGAAAAAAGGGTTCAGAGCTGTAATGAGAAATGACATAAGCACGGGAGATTAAAATGTGGAATCAGTCAGGGTAGAAATAAGAAATAGCAAATAAGGATAGTTAAGGATCCTCGAGGGAGTAGTGACCATAGTATGATAGATTTCAAAATTCACTTTGGGGTAAGAAAATGGAGTCTCGCAATAGCGTTTTGGAATTAAAGGAAATTACATCGTCATGAGGACAGATTTGGCCCGAGTAGAGTAGGCAGGAAGACTAAAAGGTAGCACAGCGAATGAGCAGCAACAGTTGTTTAGAAGTACTTGGTAGGGATAATCTATAGGTCCCCAAGCAGTAGTTCTGCAGTGGGGCGCAGTATAAACCAGGAAATACCGGGGGCTTGCAAGAAAGGTACAGAATAATCATGGGTGATTTTACAATGCACATTGATTGGAAGAATCAAATTGGCAAGGGTAGCTTGGAGACAGAGTTCATTGAATGTATTAGAGATTGTTTCTTGGAACAGTATGTTGTGAAACCAATCAGGGAGCAGGCTACTCTGGATTTGGTATTGTGTAATGAGGAGAGATTAATTGATGACCTCATAGTTAAGGATCCTCTAGGGAGTAGTGACCATAGTATGATAGAATTCAAAATTCACTTTGGGGTAAGAAAATGGAGTCTCACACTAGCGTTTTGGAATTAAAGGAAATTACATCGGCATGAGAACAGATTTGGCCCGAGTAGAGTAGGCAGGAAGACTAAAAGGTAGCACAGCGAATGAGCAGCAACAGTTGTTTAAGGAAATACTCAAGTCCTCACAACTAAATTACATCCCAGTGGGGAAGAAAGATGGTAAGGGGGTTAAAAAACACCCATGGCTAAACAAGGAGGTCAAGGACAATATAAAGACAAAAACTAAGGTATACCATATTGCAAAGGCCAGTGGCAAGCTGGAAGATTGGGAAACTTTCGAGCATGAACAAAGGGATACTAGAAAAGTAATAAAAACAGCTAAGGTAAATTACGAAAGAAAACTAACAAAAAATATCAAGAAAGATAGCAAAAGCTTCTATAGGTATATAAAAGGGAAGAGAGTCGCTAGGGTGAATGTTGGCCCCTTAAAAGATGAAACCAGAAAATTAATAGTGGGGAACACTGAAATGGCGGAGATCTAAGTCAACACTTTGCCTCAGTGTTCATGGTGGAGACATAAGTACCATTCCTATAGGAACGAGCAAGTCAGAGGTAATAGAAAGGGTAGAACTTAGAACAATCAACATCAATAGGGAAAAGGTGTTCAGTAAACTATTGGGATCGAGGACACATAGGTCCCCCAGGCCTGATGGCCTACATTCTAGGATATTAAAGGAAGTGGCGGCGGAGATAGTGGATTAATTGGTTATAATATTCCAAAATTCCCAGGACGCAGAAAAGATTCCAATGGATTGGAAAAATGCGAATGTAACGCCCTTATTCAAAATGGGAGGGAGGCAAAATGTGGGAAATTACCGACCAGTTAGTTTAACATCTGTTGTTGGGAAAGTGTTAGAATCAATTATCAAGGAAGCAATATCAGGACATTTGGAAAGTCAAAATGCTATCCATCAGAGTCAGCATGGTTTTATGAAGGGCAAATCATGTTTGATAAATTTGCTAGAATTCATCGAGGATGTAACAAGCAAAGTGGATAATGGGGATCCTGTAGATGTAGTATATCTGGACTTCCGGAAGGCGGTTGATAAGGTACCACACAAAAGGTTAATTCACAAGGTTAGATCACATGGGATTGGAGTAGTTTATTAGCTTGAATAGGTGACTGGCTGAAGGACAGAGACAGAGAGTCAAGATAAATGTTTTTTTTCTGGATAGCAAAAAGTAACTAGTGGGGTGTCACAGGGTTCGGTCCTTGGGCCCCAGCTATTTACAATCTATATTAACGACTTGGATACAGGGATAGAAGGCTCTATCGCCAAATTTGCAGATGACACAAAAATAGGTGGGACAGTAAGTTGCAAAGAGGAAATAAGAGTCTTACAAATGGATAGATAGGAGAGTGGGCCAAAATGTGGCAGATGGAGTTTAACGTGGATAAGTGTGAGGTCGTCATTTTGATTGGAAAAATGGGAAGGCGACTTATTATTTAAATGGGGAGAAACTTCGGGGTGTTCCGATGCAGAAGGATCTGGGTACTCTCGTTCATGAGCCACAGAAAGCTAGCATGCAGGTACAGCAGATAATAAAGAAAGTGAATGGAATGTTGGCAGTTATAGCTAAAGGAATAGAATATAAAGATAAGGAAGCATTGTTGCAACTATACAAGGCATTGGTGAGGCTGCACCTGGAATACTGTACACAGTTTTGGTCCCCTTATTTGAGGAAAGATGTAGTGGCATTGGAGGCAGTTCAGAGGAGGTTCACTAGATTGATTCCAGAGATGAGGAGTTTGCCGTATGAAGAGAGATTGAACAGTTTAAGACCATAAGACCATAAGACATAGGAGCGGAAGTAAGGCCATTCGGCCCATCGAGTCCACTCCACCATTCAATCATGGTTGATTTCAACTCCATTTACCCGCTCTCTCCCCATAGCCCTTAATTCCTCGAGAAATCAAGAATTTATCAATTTCTGTCTTGAAGACGCTCAACGTCTCGGCCTCCACAGCCCTCTGTGGCAATGAATTCCACAGACCTACCACTCTCTGGCTGAAGAAATTTTTCCTCATCTCTGTTCTAAAGTGACTCCCTTTTATTCTAAGGCTGTGCCCCCGCGTCCTAGTCTCCCCTGCTAATGGAAACAACTTCCCTACGTCCATCCTATCTAAGCCGTTCATTATCTTGTAAGTTTCTATTAGATCTCCCCTCAACCTCCTAAACTCCAATGAATATAATCCCACGATCCTCAGACGTTCATCGTATGTCAGGCCTACCATTCCTGGGATCATCCGTGTGAATCTCCGCTGGACCCGCTCCAGTGCCAGTATGTCCTTCCTGAGGTGTGGGGCCCAAAATTGCTCACAGTACTCCAAATGGGGCCTAACCAGTGCTTTATAAAGCCTCAGAAGTACATCCCTGCTTTTGTATTCCAAGCCTCTTGAGATAAATGACAACATTACATTTGCTTTCTTAATTACGGACTCAACCTGCAAGTTTACCTTTAGAGAATCCTGGACTAGGACTCCCAAGTCCCTTTGCACTTTAGCATTATTTAGGCCTATACTATCTGGAATTTAGAAGAATGAGGAGAGATCAAATTGAGGTATACAAGATGATAAAAGGTATGGATAAAGTAGATGTGGAACAGATGCTTCCTCGTGTGTGGCAGTCTAGAACAAGAGGTCATAGTCTTAGGGTAAGGGGTAGCAAATTTAAAAGAGAGTTGAGGAGAAACTACTTTTCCCAAAGGGTTGTGAATCTGTGGAATTCGTTACCCCAAAGTGCGGTGGATGCTGGGACAGTGAACACATTTAAGGAGGAGTTAGACACATTTTTAACTGGTAATGGGTTGAAGGGTTATGGGGAGAAGGCAGGAAAATCGGGATGAGGAGCATATCAGCCATGATCAAATAATGAGTGGCCTGATACTTCTCCTATATCTTATGAACTTATGAAGATACATGCAGCAAGGCCTGGACAACATTCAGGTCTGTGATGACGAGCGTAAAGATTATAGGCAAGTAATATTTGAGCCACATAAGTGTCAGGAAATGATCATTTCCAACAAAATAGAATCTAACCAAAAGGACCACTGTTCCAGTGACACTCAGCACAAGTATGAGGATCTGCACCTTATCTTTCAATTAGGAATCAATTAGGAATCAATTTCCGGAATCAACATTGTGTTCAACAATTTCAGACCATAATCTCTGCTCCATTTCCTTTGCTTGTTTTGCTTTCGTTTCAGCCAGCAGCATACCTACTCTGGGCATATCTTTTGGTTATTTGTTTCTTTTCTTGTTTGAGCCCCTGGAAGACTAATCTTTCTGTCATTCAATCTCTCCTGTTTTCAATCCTATCACAGACCTTCCTTTTGTTCTTCTCTCACACACCCTTGCTCAAAACCTATTTAATCTCTAATATTTCCCAATCTGATGAAACGTCATAGATCTGAATGATTCTGTTTCTCTCCATTGATGCTGTCTGATCCACTGAGTGTTTCCAGCATTTTATGCTCCAGGGACCTGGGTTTGATTCCCGGCTCGGGTCACTGCCTGTGTGGAGTTTGCACATTCTCCTCGTGTCTGCGTGGGTTTCCTCCAGGTGCTCCGGTTTCCTCCCACAGTCCAAAGATGTGCGGGTTAGGTTGATTGGCCATGCTAAAATTGCCCCTTAGTGTCCTGAGATGCATAGGTTGGAGGGATTAGCGGGTAAAATATGTAGGGAAATGGGGGTAGGGCCTGGGTGGGATTGTGGTCGGTGCAAACTCGATGGGCCGAATGGCCTCTTTCTGCACTGTAGGGTTTCTATGATTCTATGATTCTATGTCTGTATTACAGAATGTAACTGTCGTAATGTGCCTTTTCTTGATATATAATTTCAAAGTCAAATGGACAAGATACAATTCTGTCATTTCCAGTGTCTTGTATCTTTTCTGGTGCCTAGGTAAATGCAAGATAGATCATCTGGTTTTATTTTAATTTGACTTTTTTGTAAGGATTTTATCTGACTGGCTGTTATAGACGCAATTAAGGATCAACAACATTGTTATGGGTCTGGAAGCGCATGCAGGCCAAAGATAAAGACAGCAGATTTTCTTCCATGGAGGACATTAGTGCACCAGATGGTTTATTCTCACAATCCAGTAGTTTAATGAACATAATTACTGAGAGAAGCTTTTCAATCGAGATGTATTAATTTATTGGTCAGAGACTTAACGGGACCAGACATAGAAATACTGTGGCTACAAGAGCAGGTCAGAGGTTAACTCACCTCCTGACTCCCCAAAGCCTGTCTACCATCTACAAGACACAAGTTATGAGCATGATGGAATACTCACCACTTAGCTGGATAACTGCAGCTCCAACAACGATCAAAAAGATGGACACCATCCGGGATAAGGTGGCCCATCTGATCAGCAATCCACTGGACACATCAATTCCTCCAACATTGTGCTCATGGGAGCACTGTGTACCATCTACAACCGACTCTGCAGGAACTCACCAAGGCTCCTTCGATAAAACCTTCCAAATCTGTATCCTCACCACCTTGTGGAACAAAAGCAGCAGGTGCCGGGAAACACCATCAACTAGATGTTCCCCTCCCCTCTACCATCCTGACTTGGAACGAAAGCGCTCCCTCACTGTTGCTGGGTCGAAATCCAGGAACCCCCCCAATGGCGCTGTGAGTACACCTATACCACATGAATTGCAGCAAGTTGTTCACCACCACCTTATCAATGGGCAATAAATGCTGGCCTAGTCACCGAAGCCCATAACCCTTGAATGAATAAAAAAATACTTGGGCTATGTCAGATCAAGACAGTGGTTCACCAACATTCAGGTCATGCAATAATACTGAAGAATTACACATGTGACACATTACCATCTTCTCAAGGGTCATTACAGATGTGCGGTAAATGCTGGCCTTGCCAGCGACGCTTGCATACTCTTTTGAATTAATTTTTTTAAATGAATGACCGAGGCTTGAGTGTGCAAGGCATAGTTTCAAAATTTGTGGCTGTCATAAATCTTGGAAGAATTGTGAATTGTGAGGACTTCAAGAGAATGTAGACAGGTTGGTGGAATGGGCAGAAATGTGACAGACATCAATTCGTTTGAGGGCAGTGTAATTCCTGGGAAGTTCACCGTATGCATCCCCATGACTTGGGAGGATGAACAGCCATAACCCCAACCATGGTCAGAATCAATGAAGCAGAAAGCAGATGGTGCTGAGTTATACCCCAATGTCCTGGGCCGATGGTGGAGAACATTTCTGTTCTTCCATAGTCCAAGACACTAAGAGAGATTTCCTTCGCAACCATGTCACTTTTCAAATCAGATTTTGACTGAGTCATTTTTGGAGATTATCAAAAACTTGTTAATATTCTATCTGATGTGGGAGTGGAGATAAGCATTTCACCCCACATTAAACACACTGCTACTCAGCGTAACCAGTGACACGTCCCTAACAGAACCAGCCTGATTTATCAGTTCTCTTTCTGAGATATAAGATACAGCTCCAAGGAAAATCCTTTCCAAATCCAATTACATACAATTTTCCTACCTTTATTTCAGCTTCTGATTTCTTCAAGTCTTGTTGTTCAGTTGCATAATTTTCCTGAACTCTATGAAGGTTTGCAACTTTTACCTTCAACTTGTCCTAAAAATGGCAATTGAAATAGTTCAGTAAGTGGATTCCCAAAAGGAATTTAAACAGAAAATGACTATGTTCCAGGACTGATCTTTGGTAGGAGTGGTGCAGAAATTTAAAGGACTGGGACACATTTAGCAGGTTCATCTCGGTTTTAAAATAAATTATGATTATCAAGAAATAGGATCACAAATAATCACAAGAATAAAATATTTTGATAAATAAATTCCAAATTGTTACAGACACAATCATAATTTTTACATTCAGTTTCTGCTCATCATCAGGAAACACCATGCAGAGTTAAAGAACAATCAGGCTGAGGTAGTGTAACACATTTTTGTGAGGTGATTCATTTTGGTAGGACTAATTTAAATGTGGATTACAGGGTCAAAGGTAGGGTTCTGAAGACTGTGGAGGAACAGAGAAATCTTGGGGTTCATATCCACAGATCTCTAAAGGTTGCCACTCAAGTGGATAGAGCTGTGAAGAAGGCCTATAGTGTGTTAGCTTTTATTAACAGGGGGTTGGAGTTTAAGAGCCGTGGGGTTATGCTGCAACTGTACAGGACCTTGGTGAGACCACATTTGGAGTATTGTGTGCAGTTCTGGTCACCTCACTATAGGAAGGATGTGGAAGCGCTGGAAAGAGTGCAGAGGAGATTTACCAGGATGCTGCCTGGTTTGGAGGGTAGGTCTTATGAGGAAAGGTTGCGGGAGCTAGGGCTGTTCTCTCTGGAGCGGAGGAGGCTGAGGGGAGACTTATTAGAGGTTTATAAAATGATGAAGGGGATAGATAGAGTGAACGTTCAAAGACTATTTCCTCGGGTGGATGGAGCTATTACAAGGGGGCATAACTATAGGGTTCGTGGTGGGAGATACAGGAAGGATATCAGAGGTAGGTTCTTTACGCAGAGAGTGGTTGGGGTGTGGAATGGACTGCCTGCAGTGATAGTGGAGTCAGACACTTTAGGAACATTTAAGCGGTTATTGGATAGGCACATGGAGCACACCAGGATGATAGGGAGTGGGATAGCTTGATCTTGGTTTCAGATAAAGCTCGGCACAACATCATGGGCCGAAGGCCTGTTCTGTGCTGTACTGTTCTATGTTCTATTTTCAAGCAGTCAGTCTGTAATAAGATAAAAGCAAAACACTGCAGATGCTGGAATCTGAAACAAAAACAGAAAATGCTGGAAAATCTCAGCAGGTCTGACAGCATCTGTGATGGCTCTATTCTTTCAACAGATGTTGAGCCTCTTCTCGCTGCTGCACTATAAGTGAAAACCTTTAGTGTCGGCAAAAACAATACTGCACTACTAAATTTCTGCAATTAGTTGTAATATTAGTATTCTTTTCAAAACTGGAGAGATTTGAGTGGCTAAGTTTAAAATTGACCTGAACGTCAGAGTAAAGGATATTGGAATTGTTTTATAATTTTATAGAATATATATGATAGATTACATTGTGTAAATCATAGCAACATTTTCTTTGTGATGATTCAATTACAGTCTAGTTTTTATCAAAGATGAACAGCAATATGTGAAATTCTGACAGCATCTGAAAAATCAACACGCACCTTGATTTTAGCTTCTGCCTGATCCAGACTCAGCAGAGTGTGGGATTTATGCATCCCTATTACTGTACAGGATATACACACACACTTTTCATCCTCCTCACAGTAAAACTCAAGAATTTTCTTATGATCCAGGCACTGTCTCTTTGTAAGGTCAGCTGTAGGCTCGATCAGGATGTGGTCATTGTAGGTCTCTTTTGTCAAATGCGGTTTTAAATGAAGGGAACAAAATGAAGTTTCACATTTGAGACAGGTCTTCACAGCTGGAGATGGATTCTCAATGCAGTATTCACACATGACAGGGGCAGATTCAGCATGAGTGGTCTGGGACTGGTTGTACTTCTCCACTATGTTACGTAGAGTGAAGTTTTTCTCCAGGTAGGGCCTAGGGCTGAACTGTCTACGGCACTGAGGACAGCTCACTCCACCTGGAACTCCTGAAAATCGCCAAACATCGTCGATGCACTTCAAACAGAAACTGTGCTGGCAGGGCAGTACGACAGGGTCCTGGTATATCTGGAGGCACACCGCACAAGTCAACTCCTCTGCAAAAGCTCCGGCAGCTTCCATTCTTCCAACACTGCAAAGATAACCCACGTATAGAAATAGGAAGTGGAAGAGAAACGAACGGGTGGAACCGTGACTGGAGAGAAAAATATTTGCTTTCAGTTTCAGAACCCGACTGAAGTTTAACCCTTTGAATTCTGCAATATTGAACAGTAAAAATACAAGGGCCCATTTTAACTCCGTGCATCAGAGGCTTAATCGTGATGGGCAATGACTGTCCCATTTTCACCACGTTACTTATACAAATGCACTGTCCACTTCCAGCGATCTTTAAAATAACTGCTGCAGACCTTACACACAATACCACAGGATTTTATTTTTCGGTGGGGACAGGAAGATCTCTTCCTTAGCCGCCAAAAAAGGTTCGGATCACCTTTGGATCTTCTCCTCCCCTTCCTTTGCCCAGGTTCTGACCATTGGCAAGTTTAGCATAGGAGGTGTTGATTTTCCTGCACTTCCACAATTGGTTTCACTGGGACCTGCTGCTTGTCCGTAGGGATATATGTGTAGAAACAGAGAATCCACGATGCCTGAAACGGGTTTACATAGCTAAACTGCGCCTTCTGTTTTCCTCAATGTATCCACTTGAGTATGGGCAATGTTATCAACATTGGTTTGATGTATTCCTAATTTGATCAGTAAACATTTGATCACACGGCATCTGGTTCTCTGACACAAAAATGTGTTGCTTGATCACATGACATTTGATTATGTAACATTTGCCCAGCTGTTTTCTAATGTTATTGCCTCAGAGCTCCAGGGACCAGGTCTTGGATGACTGACACATTCTCCCCGTGTCTGCGTAGTTTTCCTCTGGGTGCTCCAGTTTCTTCCCACAGTCCAAAGATGTGCAGGTTAGGTAGATTGGCGATGCTAAATTATCCCTTGGTATCCCAAAATGTGTAGATTAAGGGGATTAGCAGGGTAAATTTGCATGGTTATGAGGATAGGGCAGGGAGGTGGGCCTGGGTAAGATGTTCTGTCAGAGAATCGATGCAGACTTGATGGTCCGAATGGTCTGTTTCTGAATAGTAGGGATTCTATGATTCTATGAGATTAAGAGCACAAATTACAAATTAAAGAAAAAGGAAATATTTAAGAATATGTGATTTTTTTTATTTGTTCGATATTGATCTTGTTGAATCACTAGTATTTTGGGATTTCTTATTGCAGTCTACTATTGAAACATCACATAAGTAGCTTTTATTTAAATATTCTCAAGAAGTTTAAGCAAAAATATATACTCAAGAAGCTCGACAGCATCCAAGACAAAGCAACCTACTTGATTGGCACCTCATCCACCACCTTTAACATTCACTCCGTCCACCGCCAACACAAAGGTGCAATGTGCACCATCTACAAGATCCACTTACCGAAGGCTCCTTCAACAGCATCTTCCAAACCCACAACTGTTTTCATCTAGAAGGATAAAAGCAGCAGACACATGGGAACACCACCACTTGCAAGGTCCCCTCCAAGCCAGACATCATCCTAACATGGAACAAATCATTGTTCCTTAAGAACATAAGAAATAGGAGCAGGAGTAGGCCATCTAGCCCCTCGAGCCTGCCCCGCCATTCAATAAGATCATGGCTGATCTGAAGTGGATCAGTTCCACTTACCCGCCTGATCCCTATAACCCCTAATTCCCTTACCGATCAGGAATCCATCTATCTGTGATTTAAACATATTCAACGAGGTAGCCTCCACCACTTCAGTGGGCAGAGAATTCCAGAGAATCACCACCCTCTGAGAGAAGAAGTTCCTCCTCAACTCCGTCCTAAACTGACCCCCCTTTATTTTGAGGCTGTGCCCTCTAGTTCTAGCTTCCTTTCTAAGTGGAAAGAATCTCTCCACCTCTATCCTATCCAGCCCCTTCATTATCTTATAGGTCTCCCCCCTCAGCCTTCTAAATTCCAACGCGTACAAACCCAATCTGCTCAGTCTCTCCTCATAATCAACACCCTCATCTCTGGTATCAACCCGGTGAACCTTCTCTGCACTCCCTCCAAGGCCAATATATCCTTCCGCAAATAAGGGGACCAATACTGCACACAGTATTCCAGCTGCGGCCTCACCAATGCCCTGTACAGATACAGCAAGACATCTCTGCTTTTATATTCTATCCCTCTTGCGATATAGGCCAACATCCCATTTGCCTTCTTGATCACCTGTTGCACCTGCAGACTGGGTTTTTGCATCTCATGCACAAGGTCCCTTTGCACAGTAGCATGTTGTAATTCTTTTCCATTTAGATAATAATCCAATTTGCTATTATTTCCTCCAAAGTGAATAACCTCGCATTTGTCAACATTATACTCCATCTGCCTTGAGTCAAAATCTTGGAACTCCCTCTCTAACAGCACTGTCAGTGTTCCTACACCACATTCTAGTCCTTTAGAATTTGCATGTTCCAATAAAATCACCTCTCATTCTTCTAAACTCTTGAGAATATATAGACCCAGTCTCTTCAATCTCTCCTCATTGTACAGTCTCTCCATTCTAAGAAATTAGTCTGATGAACCTCTGCTACACTCCCTCTATGGTAATACTTGAGGTGCAGTCTAACCACGGTTCTATATAATTGAAGCTGGATGTCTTTACTCAAGTAAAATCCTCTTGTAATAAAGGATCACATACCATTTGCCTTCTTAATTTCTTTCTGACCTTGCATGTTAGCTTTCAGCATCTTATGAGAAGGTTCATCCAGGTCCCTTTGAAGATCAGGACTTCCCAATCACTCACCATTTAAGAAATACTCTGCGCCTCCATTCCTTTTACCAATGCGGATAGCCTCACACTTAGCCACATTATATTTCATTTGTCACGTTCTTGCCCACTCACAAAGCCTGTCAAATCCTCCTGAAGCCCCTTTGCATCCTCTTCATCTGCTACATATTGGGAGGTACTTACAAAGAAAGACAGACTCCAAGATGACCAAGCCATGTGTTTAATGATATCAGTGTGCACTTTACATGCCAATAACATATGAATACATTGGGCAGAACTTTATGTTCTGGAGATTAAGTGCGGTAGTAGGTGGGAAAATTAGTGTGATTCCCACTGGATAGAGGAGCAAGTTCTGGTACCAGATTGTCCGCTTTTCATCTTATTATTTATGCATCAAGGAGGAGCTTGTCAAATCTCGTGGCAGGATGGGCAGGGCTTCTCCCGCACTGCTGTTACCTCATGGGGTTGAAGATCCAGATGACATGTTTAAACGGACATTCACTCTCTACAGGACAGATTTGTTGGGAATTGTCCATGGCACCAAAAAGAATGAAAACCTCTTGTGATGTTTGTGTCTAAAGTTTATGTTTTTGGAAAAGAACATTTTATCTAAAAATAAAGTGCTATATAAAAATCCTGCCAGTAGGGTGTGCTAAATCCAGATTATCCTTTTTTGGTAAGAATAAATCTGTTTTTTTCTTGGGAAGCTCAGTTCAGCAGCAGATCCATGTGTGTGTGTGTGTGCATTTGTATTCTTGTTTAGAAGTAACAAAACTCTTCACCTCCGCTCCATGGTTCAGCAACAACTTCCTGGAGAGACTGCTCCAGGCTGTCTGGCAGGAGATCATCTATCCAAGAGATGGCAGTTGTGGAAGTTAAAATGTTCAGATTTAAGTTTCATAATTTGAAAGTTAAATTGTGCGGAAGTTAAAGTGTTCAAATTATAATTTCATGCTTTGTACAGTAGTGGAAAATGTTTATCAGCTTACTGATCTTCAAAAGGAGTAGGTCTCTGCTATTTTTTCGTAGGCCCCATAACATTTTCCTTTTTCGGCCTTCACCAGAGGGTGAGCAAGACCAGATTTTTTCCATAACAATAGTAAAGGCAAAATATGAGGATATGCAATGCAAATGAAGGATTAGCAGAAGTCAATTTTTCATCGAATGAGAAAGGGCAAAAAGTTGGGATTTAATTGGCAAATATGTAAGTCAATGAAAGATGTGAAAAATCTCTTGTTCCTGATTTGCTATAATTGACTATAACTGCTGAGCTATTTCTCTGTAACCTCAGAACTGCTCCGACCATTCCGTGGATGGAGGGGGTTCTCCTTGTGCACAAGTAATTAAAGACTGTGCATTGGATACATGGTGTCCAGAGCTGTTTGTGTTAAGAGTCGACTGAGTGCCTTTAGTTTGCTGTTACCCAAAGAACTCTGACACAGCAGGAGACCCAACAACCTGACTATGCCAGTTTGGGAGGAGGTTGCCAGGGAGGTCATCCCCTGTGGACCCCAGAAGACAATCCCTCCTGTGGTGCAGGAAGAGGATGAATTATCTCATCCGCTCTGCCAGCGTAAGTCAACTTCTTCTGTGTTCAGCAAAGGGCTCAGTTTCATCCCATTACATCCTCACCTCCATGAATTCGGGCTTAGCATGATGCTGAAATCCTTTTCCATCGCCTTCGCCTTCACTCACTTCTTTGGGCAAAAGTCCTCCCCCATTTCCCCCAGTCCAAAGATGTGCGGGTTAGGTTGATTGGCCATGCTCAAATTGCCCCTTAGTGTCCTGAGATGCGTGGGTTAGAGGGATTAGTGGGTAAAATATGTAGGGATATGGGGGTAGGGCTTGGGTGGGATTGTGGTCGGTGCAGACTCGATGGGCCAAATGGCCTCTTTCTGTACTGTAGGGCTTCTATGATTTCTTCTATGATTTCAATGGATCCGTTCACTCACCACCAGTCTTCTCCCTCAACCTGAACACCTCCCTATGGCCTACCTGCTTTTGACTTTTTCATTGAGAATTGCCAGCACAACCTCGGCCGTCTCAATGTCTCTGCTCCTCTTACTTATTCCAACCTGTTTCCTTCTGAACTTGCTGCACTCCAAGTACAACCCTGACTTTGTTATCAAACCTGCCAACGAGGGTGGTGGTGCTGTTGTTGTCTGGCTTACTGACCTTTACCTCTCAGGCTCCACCCTTAGCCCTGTCAGGAGACAGGTCCTTATCCTCCTCAGTCGCATTCAAGCTATGTGGAAGACAGTGTTGTCTACAACTCGCATACTACATTCCTCGTTTTTGCTGTGGACAAGTAGATCAAAGACGTGATTGCACCTTACCTTGCAATAATCACCTTCCATTGTCAAGCTGTGAATCCACTGTGAAGCCCTTAGGCTGCTCTTGTTTCATGTATGCCATCCCCACATCCATCCTTGTAATGGACCTGCCACCCTGATGGATCACAGATAGCTGAGTATCTCCCCGTCTTCCGCCAGCATGACAGGGCATTCACAAAAAGAGCTGGAATCAGGTGGGTATGTGCTATCAACCTCTATCAGGCTACCTCCTTTTGACTAAGCCTTGAACTAATTTAATGATTGCAAGTGTTGTGCTCTGTAAGCCATGAACATCTCAACTACAATGTTCAGGATTGTCTGGAGCATGTTGCTGTGTACTGCAACTGTGCCCTCCTAATAGTTTGATCCTTCTTATCTTTTCACAACGGAGAACCATCAAAGATGCCAAGGGGCAGTACCGGACCAATCTAGAGTCCCAGGCTGGCCACACAGACTCCCATTGACTATGGCAAGGTTTGCAAGACATAACGGGCCACAAGATGAAGGCATGTAAAATCCCTGCTGCTTTCAGACTTTTGAATGGACCTACCTCATTTTAAGTTGATCTTTCTCTACATTCAGCTGAGGTCATTTGATGGCAGGAAATTCATTGGTAAATTAACAAGATGCATTTCCTCTGCTCTTCTTCACGACTGGTGCTTCTCAGGAAATCGGAGACATTGTTGTTTCTGCACAGGCGCAGGTGGATCCAAGTATCATGAAGGTTACATACAGCCATTGGGCTGCCTGCAAAGATGTTTTTCGACAACATGTCACTATGTGTTCCCCGCCGATCACTGTCTGAATCTATCTTCATATCTTCCTGCATCCTTCATTGGAGCATGCTTCACCATAAGACCATAAGACCATAAGACATAGGAGCGGAAGTAAGGCCATTCGGCCCATCGAGTCCACTCCACCATTCAATCATGGTTGATTTCAACTCCATTTACCCGCTCTCTCCCCATAGCCCTTAATTCCTCGAGAAATCAAGAATTTATCAATTTCTGTCTTGAAGACGCTCAACGTCTCGGCCTCCACAGCCCTCTGTGGCAATGAATTCCACAGACCCACCACTCTCTGGCTGAAGAAATTTCTCCTCATCTCTGTTCTAAAGTGACTCCCTTTTATTCTAAGGCTGTGCCCCCGCGTCCTAGTCTCCCCTGTTAATGGAAACAACTTCCCTACGTCCATCCTATCTAAGCCGTTCATTATCTTGTAAGTTTCTATCAGATCTCCCCTCAACCTCCTAAACTCCAATGAATATAATCCCACGATCCTCAGACGTTCATCGTATGTCAGGCCTACCATTCCTGGGATCATCCGTGTGAATCTCCGCTGGACCCGCTCCAGTGCCAGTATGTCCTTCCTGAGGTGTGGGGCCCAAAATTGCTCACAGTACTCCAAATGGGGCCTAACCAGTGCTTTATAAAGCCTCAGAAGTACATCCCTGCTTTTGTATTCCAAGCCTCTTGAGATAAATGACAACATTACATTTGCTTTCTTAATTACGGACTCAACCTGCAAGTTTACCTTTAGAGAATCCTGGACTAGGACTCCCAAGTCCCTTTGCACTTTAGCATTATGAATTTTGTCACCGTTTAGAAAATAGTCCATGCCTCTATTCTTTTTTCCAAAGTGTACGACCTCGCACTTGCCCACGTTGAATTCTGACCACACCGTGACCAGTTGTTCCCTGCTACGGTGATACTCTAATTCCCATGTTTTGGGTTCCAGACATGGTCTGGTTAGCATTTCCCTCATCTCGATGTCTGCTTTTTAAAAATTCATTCATGGGTAATGTGCATCACTGGCTAGCCAACATTTATTGCCCATCCCTAGTTGCCCGAGGGCAGTTAGAATCATAGAATCATAGAAACCCTACAGTGCAGAAGGAGGCCATTTGGCCCATCGAGTCTGCACCGACCACAATCCCACCCAGGCCCTATCTCCACATATTTTTACCCGCTAATCCCTCTAACCTACACATCCCAGGACTCTAAGGGGCAATTTTTAACCTGGCCAATCAACCTAACCCGCACATCTTTGGACTGTGGGAGGAAACCGGAGCACCCGGAGGAAACCCACGCAGACACGAGGAGAATGTGCAAACTCCACACAGACAAGGACCCAAGCCAGGAATCGAACCTGGGACCCTGGAGCTGTGAAGCAGCAGTGCTAACCACTGTGCTACCGTGCCGCCCCTTAAGAGTCAACCACATTGCTGTGGCTCTGGAGTCACATGTAGGCCAGACCAAGTAAGGACAGCAGGTTTCCTTCCCTCAAGGACATTGTGAACCAGGTGAGTATTTCCAAAAATCGACAATGGTTTCTTGGTCATCAGTAGATTCTTAATTCCAGATAGTTTTTGCATCATCTGCCATGGTGGGATTCTAACTCAGGTTCCCAGAACATTAGCTGAGTTTCTGGATTAAAAGTCCATTGATAATACAATTAGGCCATCACCTCCCCTCCTGCTTCAGAGTCAACCAGCACTTCATCTGTGTTTCCCCCATACCCTTGGTGCTTTTACATCCAGTGGTAAAGCTGGGCCCTCTCCCTGTCAACCCTGCTGAACCATTTGTGCTGCTGTTTCTGATTTACAATACTTTCCCAAGGCCCAGAGCCGGGAGGGAGATAGAGACACAGGGAGAGAGAGAGAGAGACAGAGACAGAGAGAGGGAGACAGAGACATACAGACAGAGAGGGAGACAGAGACAGTGAGAGACAGAGTGAGAGAGAGAGGGAGACAGAGAGAGAGAGGGAGATAGATAGAGAGACAGAGACAGAGACAGAAAGAGAGAGACCGAGACAGACAGAGAGAGAGGGAGACAGAGATAGTGAGAGGCAGAGAGAGAGACAGAGAGAGAGAGACAGGGAGAGAGACAGGGAGAGAGAGAGAGAGACAGAGAGAGAGGGGGAGACAGAGACGGAGACAGAGAGAGAAAGAGATCGAGATAGAGAGGGAGACAGAGAGAGACAAACGGACAGAGACAGAAAGATATAGAGAGAGAGACAGAGAGATTGAGACACAGAGAGACAGAGACAGAGAGAGACAAACAAAGACAGAGAGATACAGAGAGACCGAGAGACACAGACAGAGACACAGAGAGACAGACAGAGCGTGAGGGAGACAGAGTCAAACAGAGGCACAGAGATGCACAGAGACACAGAGAGAGACAGAGAGACAGAGACAGAGAGAGACAGAGACAGAGATAGAGAGACACAGACAGAGACAGAGAGACACAGAGAGAGATATACAGAGATATAGACAGAGACAGAGAGACACAGAGAGAGAGACACAGAGAGAGAGAGACACAGACAGAGACAGAGAGACACAAAGAGAGATATACAGAGACTGAGAGACACAGAGAGAGATATACAGAGACTGAGAGACACAGAGAGAGATATACAGAGACTGAGAGACACAGAGAGAGATATACAGAGACTGAGAGACACAGAGAGAGATATACAGAGACAGAGAGACACAGAGAGGGACACAGATAGGGCGGCCTCGAGCCCGCCACTCAAGCACCAACCGCAAACGCACGCGGCAGCAAACCGGGAGCGGGAAAGAGGCGCCGCTCTGATTGGACCATCCGCCAGCACCCGCCGGGGAAAGGACAAGCGCTGATTGGTGGATCCGCGAGCACGTGGGGAAAAGACCAGGTTCTGATTGGTGGATAAGCGGGCATTCACCCCCCTTCCCCTCCCCCAGGAGGACGGTGGGAGCTGTTGGGAGGAGGGGGGAGGGGTGAATAAAGGTGGATCCGCGGGCGGGGCGGGGGAGACGAAGATTTGAGATCCCAATGAGAAAAGATCGAATGGTTGAAGGGGAAGGGGGTGAAAGCTATTGGAAGATCCTGTGTGGGGAAAGGTGAAGATCTGGCTGGTGGATCAGCGAACATAGAATCCCTGCTGTGCAGAAGGAGGCCATTCAGCCCATCGAGCTTGCCCTGACCACAATCCCACCCAGGGTCCCCCTACTGCACCAGCACAGTCTGTGAGAACGTGAACAAGTTAGGACAACCTGATCTAGTTCTGCACATAGGAGGGTAATAATGGCCGCAGCATCAATTTATGCAGCAGTGTATTCCATGTCCCTCTCGAGATCATTTATTTGACTTAATACAACATTGATAGAGCAGAGAAAGATTGACGGATCAGCGAGCACCAGCAGAGAAAGGTAAAGCTCTAGTTGGTGGATCAGCAAACACGAGGTTGTGTGGCAGGGAGGAACTAAGCAAGGAACTAAGATTCATGGATGTTTACAACACGGAAAGAGGCTATTCGGTCTATTGTGTCCAAGCCAGTCAACAAAGATCTGACTACTCTAATCCCATTTTCCAGCGTTTGGCTCATAGCCCTGAGGTTACGGCATTCAAACCCCAAGAGGAGAGAATGATTGGGATGAAGGGCATGGGGGAAGGGGTAAAGCTGTGATTGGTGGATCAACGAGCACATGCAGGGAAAGGCGATACTCTGATTGCTGGATCAGCATGCATGGACAACGCTAATGCCAGATAAAGCCTGGCATCGCAACTGGGCAACTTATGCAAAGACCCTGAAGCAGGTGGTACCAGATTAAAGCCTTAATCTTTTCTTCTTAAAGTGTGGTATCTAGAATTAAATATAAAACTCCAGTGGTGGCCAAAGCAGAGTTTTATAAAGGTTAATCTTACTTCCTTTCTTTTGTTATCTATGTCTCTCTGTATAAAGTTATTAATATTGCGCATTTTATGCTGCAAAACATTCCAGGAAATACAGTTTTGATAGTTTCTGACACCTCGCCACAGAAGGGAAAATCAGGAAAGATTACTAAAAATTTGATCACAGACCAATGTTTTTAGTAGCACCTTAAAAGAGGAGAGAGTGTCTTAGAAGCAGAGAAGGTTGGGGCAGAGAGGGTTTATTGCAGTGAGGGTTGGGGAATTCTAATGCATAGGGGCAATAATGGTGGTGAGGTGTAGTGATATTGTCACTAGACTAGTAATCCAGAGACCCAGTGCAAGATGGTGACATTTTTAAAAAGTCTAATGATGACCATGAAATCATTGCCAATTGTCATAAAAACCCATCTGGTTCACTATGTCCTTTAGGGAAAGGAATCTGCCGTCCTTACCTGGTCTAGCCAGATGTGACTCCAGATTCACAGCATTGTGGTTGACTCTCAAATGCCCTCTGAAATGGAGGGCAATTAAGGATGGGTAATAAATGCTGGCCCAGCCAGTGATGCCCGCATCCCATGGATGAATTTTAAAAAAAGAATGTGCAGGCGGCAAGAATTAGAGGGGAGCAGAGAGCCTGGAGGCTTGTTGAGCTGAAGGAAGTTACCGATGGAGAGGAAGAAGATCATGGTGGGAATTGGAAAGCAGGATAAGGATTTTTAAATGGGGGTGTTGTAAGTGTTGTCAGTGAAGGTTACCAAGCAGATAGGTGAATGTGAGATTTTTAAGATACGGATAGCAGGCAGTCTTGGTAATGGAGTTGAAATGTGGAGGGTGGTTTAATTCTGGGTCAAACACAACACAGGTTGCAAGCAGTCTTACTCAACTTAATACAGTTACTGGAGTGGAAATGGTGGACAAGGAATAGAGTTTGTGGTGGGATCAAAGAGAATAGCTTCAGCTTCCTAATATTTTGCTGGAGGAAATTTTTTCTCATCCTATATTGGATGTCAGACATGGAGTGTTATAAATTAGAGATAGCTGAGGAGTCCACAAAAGTGGTCATGTGAGAGAAAGATGCGATCAGAATATATGCAACCCCTGATATGATGTTTTCTGATGATATTGCTAAGAGCCAGGATTTGGATGGGTAATGAAAGGGAACCAAGAATTGATCCTTGGAGAACTCCAGAGGTATTTTTTAAAATTTGTTCACAGGATGTGGGTCTTGCTAGCTAGGCCAGCATTTACCGCCCATTCCTGATTTCCCATGAGAAGTTGGTGGGGAGCTGCCTTCTTTAACCGCTGAAGTCCATGTGGTGTGGGAGGTTGTACTGCGATTCTGACCCAGTAACAGTAAAGGTCCTGTGATATATTCCCAAGTCAGGATGGTGTGTGGCTTGGAGGGGAACCTGCAGGTAATGGTGTTCCCATGCATCTCCTGCCCTTGCCTTTAAAGGTTGCAGAGGTTGCAGGTTATGGGATCAAAGGTGAACTAGCTAGATGGGTCGAGAACTGGCTTGGCCATAGAAGACAGAGGGTAGCACTGGAGGGGTCTTTTTCTGATTGGAGGTCTGTGACTGGTGGTGTTCCGCAAGGCTCTGTACTGGGACCTCTGCTGTTTGTGATATATATAAATGATTTGGAAGAAGATGTAGCTGGTCTGATTAGTAAGTTTGCAGACGACACAAAGATTGCTGGAGTTGCGGATAGTGATGAACATTGCCAGAGAATACAGCAGGATATAGATAGGCTGGAAAATTGGGCGGAGAAATGGCAGATGGAATTTAATCCAGATAAATGCGAAGTGATGCATTTTGGTAGATCTCTTGCAGGGGAGAGCTATACAATAAATGGCAGAACCATCAGGAGTATAGACACACAGAGGGATCTGGATGTGCAAGTCCACAGATCTTTAAAGGTGGCAGCACAGGTGGAAAAGGTGGTGAAGAAGGCATATGGCATGCTTGCCTTTATTGGACGGGGCATAGAGTATAAAAGTTGGCATATGATGTTGCAGTTATATAGAACCTTGGTTAGGCCACATTTGGAATACTGTGTCCAGTTCTGGTCGCCACACTACCAGAAGGACGTGGAGGCTTTGGAGAGAGTGCAGAAAAGGTTTACCAGGATGTTGCCTGGTATGGAGGGTATTAGCTATGAGGTGAGATTGAGTAAACTAGGGTTGTTCTCCCTGGAAAGACAGAGGTTGAGGGGCGACCTAATAGAAGTTTATAAAATTATGAAGGGCATAGATAGGGTGAACAGTTGGAAGCTTTTTCCCAGGTCAGAAATGACAAACACAAGGGGTCACAAGTTCAAGGTAAGGGGGGCAAGGTTCAATACAGATATGCGGGGGACGTATTTTACACAGAGGGTGGTGGGGGCCTGGAATGCACTGCCAAGCAAGGTGGCTGAGGCAGACACGCTAGGATCATTTAAGACTTGTCTAGATAGCCACATGAACAGACTGGGAATAGAGGGATACAAACGGATGGTCTAGTTAGGAACACATGATTGGTGCAGGCTTGGAGGGCCAAAGGGCCTGTTCCTGTGCTGTATTGTTCTTTGTTCTTTGTTTGTTCTTTGTTTGGAAGGTGCTGTTGAAGGAGCCTTGGTGAGTTACTGCAATGCATCTCGTAGATGGTATCAGAGCAAGACTGAGAAGAGATTGTTGGTCATTTCCTACTATGATGAGAAAGATAAGAATGAAACAAAGCTAGGGTGGGTCACATAGCTGGATGATAGTGGAGAAGTTCTGGAGGACGGTGGCGTGGCCAACTGTGTTGAGAGCTGTAAACATGTTGAGAAATCTGAGAAGGAATAGTTTATCCTGGTCACAATCAAACAGAATGTAATTTGTGAGTTTAACAAAGGCAGGTGTGGTAAGACCAGAATGGAGGGATTCAAACATGAATTGCGGGAAAGAGGAATTTGGGAAGCAACAGCATGAACAAGGATTTCAGAGAGGAAACAGATATTGGAAATGGACCACTAGTTTTCAAGTATAGAGGAGGTGATGACTGCAGATTTGAAAAGCAAGAGGACAGTACCTGAGAGGAGAGAACCATGAACGATATCAGCTAACGTGGTGTCCTGTCAAGGAAGTTGAGTGGTCAGTGGTTTAGTTGGACTAGGATCCAGAAAGCAGAAGTCAGTCCCATGGGCAAGATAGGGTCAGAGTGAGATGGGATGAAAGCTGGAGGATGATGTGAGTTGAGAGCTAGGGCAGTAGGCACCTTCTGGGTGTCCAACAGACTAGGTAAGGTAAGTAGGAGAGGCGGCTGACACTCTCCATTTTTGTACAATATTCATAGGTAGGATTTCCCTGCAGATTTTAGAACCCTGTCGTCAAGGCCAAATGGGTGTCAGAAGCCTTCAGCATGGGGAGCAGTCGCTCATCTGTGATTTTCCTTGAACCAGTCAGTTAGTGGCCAGGGAGCGGGCTCCATGTCTGACGTTGGATACTGGGCAGGTTCTTGAAACCTGAAGTCCAATAGGAATCACAACATTCAAAAGCAGCAGCAGGATCACTTTTGAGGTAGGTGAAAGGGAGGGTGTCCCAAGATGGAAGTCACCGTTCTTAAATGCAAACATTTTAACAAAGCCCTCTGTAGCCTGGATACCATTGGGAGGGGGTGGGGTGCACAACAGCCTGTGGCTGTAGCTGAAGTCAGGCAGAAAAAGAGAGCCTCCATTGCCTGCCTGGAATGCCAGCCCCCCCTAGTCTGACAAACTAA
Source organism: Mustelus asterias (assembly GCF_964213995.1). Taxonomy (NCBI): domain Eukaryota; kingdom Metazoa; phylum Chordata; class Chondrichthyes; order Carcharhiniformes; family Triakidae; genus Mustelus; species Mustelus asterias. The sequence continues at coordinate 83,241,340 of NC_135817.1, forward strand.
GAGGCCATCTCTGGGTAGATGCACTGTTTCCTGACTGGAAAATTCCACTAATGCAATGTCAGCTTAGAATTTGTGACCAGAACACGAGCAGGCCATGCGTTTCAACTGGTGAATGCTGCTTTTAACTTTGTTCATGTTTTGGACATGAGATAACTCCTCGTATGTGCGACTCACCTGAACAGTCTGCCCAGTATTTATATCCTCAATCCTCACCAAATCATGGAAATTGATGGTTGTTTCAGTCAGGAGTCACAGGATGGTAATTAAGAGTGGAAATAGGGTACCTGCAAAAACCTTGGGGAAATTCAGCAAATTCATCTCTAAATAAACTTTCCTCTAGTTCAATACCACAATGACATATATTAATAAATTACTACAGATTAAGGAAGTGATTGCCAAAAAATGCATAGATGGAATATAAACCCAAAATATTTAAAGTTTGGAAAGTTTATGAGAATAGTTCCAGAGCCAATATATCTTTCCTAAGGTGTGATGCCTCAGCCACTTAGACTGTGAAGTACAGTCATGAATTCATGATTCCATAATGATTGATTAAAGTGAAATAAAACCTCCGCTCTTCCTCAATGTACTTAATTATTTGGTAAAACATTCTAAAAATGTTGTTTTTATGTGTTATATTTAGTTTGTATTGTGTGCACAGTGTAAGTTGCAGAAAAAGCTGCACCATTGGTGGAGTTACAAGTAGAGATTACAATGAGATGGAGTTACAAGTAGAGCTGCTTCACAGCTCCAGGGTTCCGGGTTCGATTCCCGGCTCGGGTCACTGTCTGTGTGGAGTTTACACATTCTCCTCGTGTCTGCGTGGGTTTCCTCCGGGTGCTCCGGTTTCCTCCCACAGTCCAAAGATGTGCGGGTTAGGTTGATTGGCCAGGTTAAAAATTGCCCCTTAGAGTCCTAAGATGCGTAGGTTAGAGGGATTAGCGGGTAAATATGTGGGGGTAGGGCCTGGGTGGGATTGTGGTCGGTGCAGACTCGATGGGCCGAATGGCCTCCTTCTGCACTGTAGGGTTTCTATGATTCTATGATAGAGGAGAAATTTGTTTAGACTGGCTGGATATAGTGCACCCACAGTCCTAACACGTGCCCAGATCTTGGTATTATCTGTAAACGTGCATATTATGCAACTGACATTAACAATTAGATCATGAATAAATATAAAAGGACTGGTTTGCACAAGAGGATCAAGGCATGAGGGAGACATCACTGTAAAATTTTGATGAGTTCACTCAGAAGCAAAATAAGGAAACCCTTTTCCCACAGAGGCTAATAGAACAACAACACTTGTATTTATATAGCACCTTTATTGTAAAATGTCCCAAGATATTTCATAAGAGCATTACCGAATAAATTTGACATGAAGCCACGTAAAAGGATATGAAGGCAAATTACCAAAAGCTTACTCAAAGCAAGATTTTAAGGAGGGTCTTAAAAGAGGAAAGTGAGGTAGAGAGGCAAGAGGTATAGGGAGGGAATTCCAGAGCTTACGACCTTGGTAGCTGGTGGTACGGCCACCACTGTTTGAGCAACTAAGATTGGGGGTATTGACCAGGCCAGAATTAGAGTGCAGATATCCTGGAGGTTGCAGGCTTGGGGTGATTACACAGATAAGGAGCAGAAAGGAGGGATGTGAAAGCAAGGATGAGAATTTTTAGGTTGAGGTGTTGGTTAATGGGGGCCAGTGTTGATTAGCAAGTACAGTAGTAATGAGTGAACAGGACTTGGTGTGAGTTAAGGCAATGGGCTGCAGAATTTCAGATGACCTCAAATTAATGGAGGGTAAATCTAAAACGGGGACTAGTGGAACTTTCAAGACTGATATAGATGTATAACCAAATGGATATGGAGCCAGATGAGTGTATTGTAAAGTGTTATGCTAATAGCAAGAGTGCATCTTCAATGATGTCAAACTACATGTAACTTGAACCTGAGAGAAAAAATTTCCAAGCGAGCACTGCTAAGGTTTGCCTCTGCAAATAGGCAATAAATATTCACTGGTTTGCAACTGCATGGTTTCCAGCTCTTTATGTCGAAGACACCCAGAGCCCAGCTGTGAGACTAATACATGGTGGCAATGACCTGCGAACTTTACTTAGGATTCCAGTCAACATCAATAAGGGCAGGAAAAGTGACAGCTGTCAGTTCAGCAGATCACACTCGAGAAATATCAGCAGCAGTAATCAGTGCAGCTCATTGACAGCAGATTAGAGGTGCACAAAGGTATGGAGAAACTCTTAACCGTGCTAAGCCCCTGGACCTTGTAAAGAGCCTTGACTAAGCTGCGCACTGGAGAAACTGCATCACTGATTCAGTCGATAATGGACTGTCACTGGACTCGCTCAGAAACTAGATAAGGATCAGGTCAATGTTCCCCTTTATATAATCAGCAGCTATGCCAATGACATTTTAAGAAGACAGGGTTTGAAAAAGAAACTGTTAAATGTGAATAAGTCATGAAAGCCTTCGATACCTACTCCAGCCTGTGACACTGTACTATAATTGGCGAGAGAAGCCAGGAACCTTGAGAGAATATTGATTATTTTATAAATGATCTGTATCACTTAGCAGATAACTGAGAGTGTGGGACATTGAGAGAGGAGCTCACCAGACACTTCATTGTAATGGGGGTGATCCATGAAGCATTGTTAGACTTCTTACAGTCCAGAGAAGATCTCCCTTTGTCCAAAGCAGTGGTTAGTCAGGCAACTGAACTTTGCAAGCAAAACAAGCTCTTCATCCAGGGCAATAGGGAGCCTTCCTGGGGCAGACCACCAAATTGGTCCAACTTGTGAATCGCATAGGGCTATCAGCAGCCTGCCAGAAACTGGGGCCAGGATGAAGAGGACATAGCCGCCACCATTGTTCCATGTCTGCATTATGAAGGGCAAAACCCCTCACCGGTACGAAACTTGCCCTGCCATTAATGCAGAGTGCCCCTCCTGCCACAAGGGGGAGCATTTTAAAATAGTGTGCTGCAGCAGCAGGAAATTTGTGTGTTCAGCTCAAAAGTTTCAAGATGAGCCATTCCAATCTGCAAGTGTCCAAGAAATACTGAAGATATTCCTCTTAGGTGAAGTGGCAGAGCCACATGAGTATTTCTGGGCACAGGAGCAGGAGTGCCCATTCTTTCTGATACCAGACCATGGCAGTTGAGGTGACAAATAGATCAGGATTGAGCTTATTGAATGGCGAAGCAGACTTGAGTGGCCTGCGCCGAATCCATTTGTGGCTGAAGACTGAATTTCTCCAACTATCTACCATTCAACTTCGTGGCATAGGAGGTATTCCAATTGCGGCATGAGGAGAGATGACTGCCATGTTTTGTCGTAATGGTATAAAACTCAGTACCACTCCATATGCAATTCCAGATTAATATTATTCTTTGTTCAGCAGAGAAGCTTGTTTAGCTTGACATCATCTTCATTCACTGAATGCGGAAGAAGCTGAAGTTTCAGGGGAATTTCACAGAAATTTCATTGCAGTGTTAATGTAAGCCTTACTTGTGACTAATAAATAAACTTAAGTTGATTCAGAACACCATGAATCAGTCTTCATAGATAAAACTCCATCGTTACAACCACAAGAGAACATCATAGATAGAGGAGGGGTAGGTGATACAGGAGACAGGTGCACAAAGGGTGAAGGTGGCCAACCGCAAGATTACATTCCAGACCTCAGTTTGCTCTTTTGGAAAAAAAGGGAAAGAGAATGATAACCCAAGATGATTTGTCACAGGAGGAGATCTGAAACTTGTTTTACTTTGAAGACAATGCAGATGCTGATAATGTGAGCCCAGATACTCCTGCTTCATCTGCTTCAATGCGAGGAGCGTAACGGGTAAGACGGACGAACTTAGGGTCTTAATGCTTACACGGAATTTGGATGTGGTTGCGGTGACGGAGACATGGTTAAAAGGACAGGACTGGCAGCTGAATATTCCGGGCTATAAGTGTTTTAGGCGAGACAGAGGAGGGGCTAAAAAAGATGGGGGAGTAGCGGTATTAGTTAGAGAGCATATTACAGCGGTGCAGAGGGTGGACAATTTAGAGGGGTCAGGTAATGAGTCGCTGTGGGTGGAGCTCAGAAACAGGAAAGGTGCAATCACTATGCTGAGGGTATACTACAGGCCACACAACAGCCCACGGGAAATGGAGGAACGGATATGTCAGGAGATTCTGGATATGTGCAGAAAGAATAGGGTTGTTGTAGTGGGAGACTTCAATTTCCCTGGTATAGACTGGAAAGTGCTTAGGGTTGGGGATCTGGACGGGGAGGAATTTGTAAAATGCGCACTGGAAGGTTCTTTGGAACAGTATGTAGATAGCCCAACTAGAGAGGGGGCTATACTGGATCTAGTTCTGGGAAATGAGCCTGGTCAGGTCGTCAAAGTTTCGGTAGGGGAACATGTGGCAAATAGTGATCACAACTCTGTTAACTTTAGGATAGTAATGGACAAGGACGAGTGTTGTCCTAAGGGTAGGGTGCTAAATTGGGGGAAGGCTAACTATAGCCGGATTAGGCAGGAATTGGTGGCCGTTGATTGGGAGAGGCTGTTTGGGGGTAAGTCCACGTCTGACATGTGGGAGTCTTTTAAGGAACAGTTGATAAGGCTGCAGGACAGGCATGTGCCTGTAAAAAGGAAGGATAGGAAAGGTAGGATTTGAGAGCCGTAGATAACCAGGGAAATTGAGGATCTGATCAAAAAGAAAAGAGAGGCGTACGTTAAGTCCAGGCAACTGAAAACAGATGGAGCTCTGGAGGAATACAGAGAGAGTAGGAAAGAACTCAAACGGGGAGTTAGAAGGGCAAAAAGGGGTCACGAAATGTTCTTGGCAGATAGGATTAAGGAGAATCCTAAGGCATTCTATTCATATGTTAGGAACAAAAGAGTTGTCAGGGAAAAAGTCGGACCTCTCAGGGACAAAAGAGGGGAATTATGCTTAGAACCCAAGGGAATAGGGGAGATCCTAAATGAATACTTAGCATCGGTATTCACAAAGGAGAGGGACTTGTTGACTGGGAGTGTCTCAGAGGGAGGTGTTGACCCGTTAGAGAGAATCTCCATTACAAGGGAGGAAGTGTTAGGTTTTTTAGGTAACATTAAAACTGACAAATCCCCAGGGCCTGATGGCATCTATCCTAGACTGCTCGGGGAGACAAGAGATGTAATTGCTGGGCCTCTGACGGAAATCTTTGTCTCTTCATTGGACACAGGTGAGGTCCCTGAGGATTGGAGGATAGCTAATGTGGTACCGTTATTTAAGAAGGGTAGCAGGGATACCCAGGTAATTATAGGCCAATGAGCTTAACGTCCATGGTAGGGAAGTTGTTGGAGAGGATTCTTAGAGACAGGATGTATGCACATTTAGAACGGAACAATCTTATTAGTGACAGACAGCATGGTTTTGTAAGAGGGAGGTGGTGCCTTACAAATTTGGTGGAGTTTTTTGAGAAAGTGACAAAAACGGTTGACGAAGGAAGGGCCGTGGATGTCGTCTATATGGATTTCAGTAAGGCATTTGACAAAGTCCCTCATGGCAGGTTGGTTAAGAAGGTTAAGGCTCCTGGGATACAAGGAGAGGTGGCGAGATGGTTAGAAAACTGGCTTGGCCACAGGAGACAGAGGGTAACAGTCGAAGGGTCTTTTTCCAGCTGGAGGTCTATGACCAGTGATGTTCCGCAGGGCTCTGTACTGGGACCTCTGCTATTTGTGATATATATAAATGATTTGGAAGAAGGTGTAACTGGTGTTATCAGCAAGTTTGCGGATGACACGAAGATGGCTGGACTTGCGGATAGCGATGAACATTGTCGGACAATACAGCAGGATATAGATAGGCTGGAAAATTGGGCGGAGAAATGGCAGATGGAATTTAATCCAGATAAATGCGAAGTGATGCATTTTGGAAGAACTAATGTAGGGGGCAGTTATACAATAAATGGCAGAGCCGTCAAGAGTATAGAAACACAGAGGGACCTAGGTGTGCAAGTACACAAATCCTTGAAGGTGGCAGCACAGGTGGAGAAGGTGGTGAAGAAGGCATATGGTATGCTTGCCTTTATAGGACGCGGTATAGAGTATAAAAGCTGGAGTCTGATGTTGCAGCTGTATAGAACGCTGGTTAGGCCACATTTGGAGTACTGCGTCCAGTTCTGGTCGCCGCACTACCAGAAGGACGTGGAGGCTTTAGAGAGAGTGCAGAGAAGGTTTACCAGGATGTTGCCTGGTATGGAAGGTCTTGGCTATGAGGAGAGATTGGGTAAACTGGGGTTGTTCTCCCTGGAAAGACGGAGAATGAGGGGAGACCTAATAGAGGTGTACAAAATTATGAAGGGTATAGATAGGGTGAACAGTGGGAAGCTTTTTCCCAGGTCGGAGGTGACGATCACGAGGGGTCACGGGCTCAAGGTGAGAGGGGCGAGGTATAACTCAGATATCAGAGGGACGTATTTTACACAGAGAATGGTGGGGGCCTGGAATGCGCTGTCAAGTAGGGTGGTGGAGGCAGACACGCTGGCATCGTTTAAGACTTACCTGGATAGTCGCATGAGCAGTCTGGGAATGGAGGGATACAAACGAATGGTCTAGTTGGACCAATGAGCGGCACAGGCTTGGAAGGCCGAAGGGCCTGTTTCCTGTGCTGTACTGTTCTTTGTTCTTTGCTGATGGAGGACAGAACATTACTGAAGAAGGTGATAAAGATGCAAATCCTTCATTCTGCCACTGACACCAATGACATACAACAACCCGAAGCAGCAGCTGATTTGTACAATGAAGAATCAAGACCAGAATTGCTGCTGCAACCATTGTACAACAAATCCCTACTCTTGTTAAATCTTAAATCTGGAAATTAAGAAACTACAGAGGTACTTACTGCAAATCTTATGAACGCCATAGATGTAAGAGGAAATGTAATTTCTCTGTTTCTGCATGTTTCTTTCACTGTTAATGCTGGTGACAGCATACATTCTGGTGAAGTTCCAGAGATGTTCATGCCTGCTGAGGGGCAAATCCAATCTGAAGGAAGGGTGCGGTGCAAGTTGAACTGCTAGCCACAGATAAAGACATTCTTGCAGTATTAGAAGGACAATCATCATTTTTTTCTTCAGAATAGTCTTCATCCATCTGATTTATTCATAGATGAAACATGATATAATACCTTGTTTGTTGCAGCAGCAGAAATTTCTAGACCCTCTACAGCTGTGCAAATCTCCTTAGGGGAGCTGAACGAGCTTCATTCTTTCAAATAAGAGCAGTCAGCAGACCAACCTGGAGAGCACCAAGAAAAAAAGAAAGAGAAAAAGAGAAGAAAAGGAAAACTCTGTTCTTTGCTTTTACACAGCAGACCAGAAAAGTACATTTCTGTCTGAGGAGGTCGGTGCCTTCCAAAGAGAAGATTCTGGAGAGTATACATCCAATTGATGGCCAAAGATAGTCAAGAACATAGTCAGAGGTTGATGTCACCTACGCAAGGGAGGTTGGGGGGGGCGGGGGGGGGGGGGGGGGGTGGTGCAGGGGATAGGAACAGAATTAATGCTTAGTTAATGTTAATGAGTAGATCAAAAGACTTGGGGGAGATGAAGTATAGAGTCATAGAGGTTTACAGCATGGAAACAGGCCCTTCGGCCCAACTTGTCCATGCCGCCCTTTTTTTTTTAAAACCCCAAAGCTAATCCCAATTGCCCACATTTGGCCCATATCCCTCTGTACCCATGTAACTATCTAAATGCTTTCTAAAAGATAAAATTGTACCCGCCTCTACTACTACCTCTGGCAGCTTGTTCCAGACACTCACTACCCTCTGTGTGAAAAGATTGTCCCTCTGGACACTTTTGTATCACTCCCCTCTCACCTTAAACCTATGCCCTCTAGTTTTAGACTCCCCTACCTTTGGGAAAAGATATTGACTATCTACCTTGTCAATACCCCTCATTATTTTATAGACCTCTATAAGGTCACCCCTCAGCCTCCTACACTCCAGAGAAAAAAGTCCCAGTCTATCCAGCCTCTCCTTATAACTCAATCCATCAAGTCCCGGTAGCATCCTAGTAAACCTTTTCTGCACTCTTTCTAGTTAATAATATCCTTTCTATAATAGGGTGACCAGAATTGCACACAGTATTCCAAGTGTGGCCGTACCAATGTCTTGTACAACTTCAACGAGACATCCCAACTCCTGTATTCAATGTTCTGACCGATGAAACCAAGCATGCCGAATGCCTTCTTCACCACTCTCCACCTGTGACTCCACTTAAGGAGCTATGAACATGTACCCCTAGATCTCTTTGTTCTGTAACTCTTCCCAATGCCCTACCATTAACTGAGTAAGTCCTGCCCTGGTTCAATCTACCAAAATGCATCACCTCGCATTTGTCTAAATTAAACTCCATCTGCCATTCGTCAGCCCACTGGCCCAATTGATCAAGATCCCGTTGCAATTGGAGATAACTTTCTTCACTGTCCACTATGCCACTAATCCTGGTGTCATCTGCAAACTTACTAACCATGCCCCCTATATTCTCATCCAAATCGTTAATATAAATGACAAATAACAGTGGACCCAGCACTGATCCCTGAGGCACACCACTGGTCACAGGCCTCCAGTTTGAAAAACAACTCTCTACAACCACCCTCTGGCTTCTGTCAAGAAGCCAATTTTGTATCCATTTAGATAAATCTCACGGGATCCCGTGAGATTTAACTTTATGCAACAACCTACCTTGTCAAAGGCCTTGCTAAAGTCCACGTAGACAACATCAACTGCACTGCCCTCATCTACCTTCTTGGTTACCCCTTCAAAAAACTCAATCAAATTTGTGAGACATGATTTTCCACTCACAAAGCCATGCTGACTGTCCCTAATCAGTCCTTGCATCTCTAAATGCCTGTAGATCCTGTCTCTCAAAATACCTTCCAACAATTTACCCACCACAGATGTGAGGCTCACTGGCCTGTAGTTCCCAGGCTTTTCCCTGCAGCCCTTTTTAAACAAAGGCACAACATTTGCCACTCTCCAATCTTCAGGCACCTCACACGTGACTATCGATGATTCAAATATCTCGGCTAGGGGACCCGCAATTTCCTCCCTAGCCTCCCCGCAACATCCTGGGATATACTTCATCAGGTCCCGGGGATTTATCTACCTTGATGCGCTTCTCTGTAATATGCACATTCCTCAACACTCCCCAAGTTCCCTCACATCCATGCTTTTCTCAACAGTAAATACTGATGAGAAATATTCATTTAGGATCTCACCCATCTCTTATGGATCCGCACATAGATGACCTTGTTGATCCTTAAGAGGCCCTACTCTCTCCCTTGTTACTCTTTTGCCCTTTATGTATTTGTAGAAGCTCTTTGGATTCTTCTTTGCCTTATCTGTCAAAACAATTTTGTGTCCCCTTTTTGCCCTCCTGATTTCTCTCTTAACTCTACTCCTACACCCCCTGTACTCTTCAAGAAATTCACTTGACCCCAGCTGCCTATGCATAAAGCAATTATGTTAGAAACTAGACTGCATCATCTGTGATGTCAGATCACATGTAACTAGAACCTGAGGAAAGACGTTTCTCTCTGTAAATAGGCATTAAATCATAGAATCTACAGTGCAGAAGGAGGCCATTTAGCCCATCAAACCTGCACTGACAACAATCCCACCCAAGTCCTATCCCCATAACTCCACATATTTACCCTCCTAGTCACCCAACACTAAGGGGCAACTTATCATGGTCGATCAACCTAACTCGCACATCTTTGGAGTGTGGGAGGAAACTGGAGCATCCGGAGGACACCCACGCAGACACGGGGAGAATGTGCAAACTCCACACAGACAGTGACCTGAGGCCAGAATTGAACCCGGGTCCCTGGTGCTGAGAGGCAGTGGTGCTAACCACTGTGCTACCATGCCACCCAAATGTTCACTAGTTTACAATGGCATGGTTTCCAGCTTTGTTCGACTAAAGATTCCCAGAACTTGGATATGATATTAATGCAAAGAATAAATGGGGTATGAACATCAGAACTAGGAGCAGGAGTAATCAATTCAGCCCCTCGAATCTGCTCTGCCATTCAATACGATCATGGCTGATCTTGTCTCAGATCCACTCCACTTTCCTGCCCATTCTCCATAACCCTTCAACCCACTACTAATTAAATCTATCTCCTCCTTAAATTTACTCAATGTCCTAGCATCCACCGCACTCTGAAGTACTGAATTCCATGGATTTACGACCCATAAGGAGAGTAATTCTTCCTCATCTCTGTTTTAAATCTGCTACTCCTTATGCTAATACTATGGCCTCTCATTCTATATTGCCCCACAAGGGGAAACATCCTCTCTACGTCTAATCTGTCAATCCCATTTAGCATCTTATATATCTCAATTAGATCCCCCTCATTCTTCGAATATAGGCCTAAACTGCTCAATCTCTCTTCTTAAGACAAACCCCTCCTCTTTGGAATCAATCTAGTGAACCTCCTCTGAACTGCCTTCAATGCAACTACATCCTTCCTCAAATAAGGGGACCAAAACTGTGCACAATACTCTCGGTGCAGCCTCACCAATGCCTTGTATAGTTGCAACAATACTTCCTTATCTTTATATTCTATTCCTTTAGCTATAACTGCCAACATTCCATTCACTTTCTTTATTATCTGCTGTACCTGCATGCTAGCTTTCTGTGACTCATGAACGAGGACACCCAGATCCTTCTGCACTGGAGCACCCTGAAGTTTCTCCCCATTTAGATAAAAAGTCGCCTTCCCATTTTTCTGGTCAAAATGCATGACCTCACATTTATCCGCGTTAAACTCCATCTACCACATTTTGGCCCACTCTCCTATCTATCCATTTGTGAGATTCTTATTTCCTCTTTGCAACTTACTGTCCCACTTATTTTTGTGTCATCTGCACATTTGGCTATAGAGCCTTTTATCCCTGTATCCAAGTCGTTAATATAGATTGTAAGTAGCTGGGGCCCAAGGACCCAACCCCTGTGGCACCCCACTAGTTACTTCTTGCCATCCAGAAAAAAACCCATTTATCCTAACTCTCTGCTTTCTGTTGGTTAGTAAAAAGTCTCACAACAGCAGGTTAAAGTCCAACAGGTTTATTTGGTAGCACAAGCTTTCAGAGCACTGCTTCTTCATCAGGTGAATGAGGAACTGTGTTCACAAACAGGGCATATATAGACACAAACTCAATTTACAAAATAATGTTGGAATGCAAGTCTTTACAAGTAATCAAGTCTTAAAGGTACAGACAATGTGAGTGGAGAGAGGGTTAAGCACAGGTTAAGGAGATGTGTATTGTCTCCAGCCAGGACAGTTCGTGAGATTTTGCAAGCCCAGGCAAGTCGTGGGGGTTACAGATAGTGTGACATGAACCCAAGATTCCAGTTGAGGCCGTCCTCATGTGTGTGTTGGCTATCAGTTTCTGCTCAGCGATTCTGCATTGTCGTGTGTTGTGAAGGCCGCCTTGGAGAACGCTTACCCGAAGATCTGAGGCTGAATGCCTGTGACTGCTGAAGTGTTCCCCAACAGGAAGAGAACACTCCTGCCTGGTGGTTGTCGAGCGGTGTTCATTCATCCGTTGTCATAGCGTCTGCATAGTCTCCCCAATGTACCATGTCTCGGGACATCCTTTCCTGTAGCATATCAGGTAGACAACATTGGCTGAGTCACAAGAGTATGTACCATGTACCTGGTGGACGGTGTTCTCACGTGAGATGATGGCATCCGTGTCGATGATCTGGCACGTCTTGCAGAGGTTGCTGTGGCAGGGTTGTGTGGTGTCGTGGTCACTGTTCTCCTGAAGGCTGGGTAGTTTGCTGCGGACAATGGTCTGTTTGAGGTTGTGCGGTTGTTTGAAGGCAAGAAGTGGGAGTGTGGGGATGGCCTTGGCGAGATGTTCGTCTTCATCGATAACATGTTGAAGGCTCCGAAGAAGATGTCGTAGCTTCTCCACTCCGGGGAAGTACAGGATGACGAAGGGTACTCTGTCCACCATGTCCCATGTTTGTCTTCTGAGGAGGTCAGTGCAGTTTTTCGCTGTGGCGCGTTGGAACTGTCGATCGATGAGTCGAGCGCCATATCCTGTTCTTATGAGGGCATCTTTCAGCATCTGTAGGTGTCTGTTGCAATCCTCCTCATCTGAGCAGATCCTGTGTATATGGAGGGCATCTTTAAAATGGCTTCTTTAAAATGCTTAGGGTGGAAGCTGGAGAAGTGGAGCATCGTGAGGTTATCCGTGCGCTTGCTGAGGTGAAGTGCTGAGGTAACCGTCCTTGATGGAGATGCGTGTGTCTGTTGTTTAGCCAGTCCTTTATCCATGCTAATAAATTACCCTAGCCCAATGTGATCTTACCTTGTGTATTAAAGTTTTGTGCGGCACCTTATCAAATGCCTTCAGGGAATCCAGAGATACTACAGCTACAGGATCCCCATGATCCACTTTGCTTCTTACATCTTCGAAGAACTCTAGCAAATTAGTCAAACACGATTTACCCTTCATAAAACTATGCTGACTCTGATGGATTGCATTTTGACTTTCCAAATGTCCTGTTATTACTTCCTTAATCATACAGATATACAGATCAGCCATAATTGGGGGCGGCATGCTGGCACAGTTATTAGCACTGCTGCCTCACAGTACTAGGGACCTAAGTTTGATTCCCAGCTTGGGTCACTGTCTGTATGGAGTCTGCACGTTCTCTCCGTGTCTGCGTGGGTTTCCTCTGGGTGCTCTGGTTTCTTCCCACAGTCCAAAACATGTGCTGGTTAGGTGCATTGGCCATGCTAAATTTCCCCATAGTGTACTCAAACAGGCGCCGGAGTGTGGTGACTAGGGGATTTTCACAGTAACTTAGTTGCAGTTTTAATGTAAGCCTAATAAATAAATGTTAAATAAATAAAATTCAACAGAATGGGGGACTGGAGAGTGTGAGGGAGTGGGAAATGTTCCTAATCTTGTTGTTAAACATAGAAGTCTATATTATGAAGAGTATTTCACTGTATTTGTCTATATTATGAAGAGAATTTCTCGGAAATTCCGGGCCAAATGACACAACTCAAGTTTTGTTAAGGAGTACAGGCGGGGAAAGCCCCAGCTTCTGTTTTGATACAGCCCTTCAATTACGTATTGCCCTTCATGTGAAGCAGAGTAGGAAATTCCCAGCAGCTTCTGGGAAGCTGCAGTACCAGCGACTCTCCAGCAGGGGGAGTGAGAATGGGGCGGGGCCTCTGGAGTTAAACCAGGACTACACCACTGAAACTCAGGGGGGAGGGTGAATATTGGTGACGTTTAATAGATCAGCCCAATATTTACATGCAAAAATTAACACAATCTAAGAAATTATAATATATGCAAAAATCATGGAAAATAAAATCAATGCTTTACATTTTCTACATTTTCTATTTTAAATCTTGTATTTTACAATCGTCCCCCGGGAAATAAAGCAGTGTGATGCTCTATAACAGAACATGACGGGTTGGTTCAAACCAAATGCAAAAGGGGGGTGAGCAAGTGGTCAGCAGAGCATTATTCAGCTCTTAACACCAGGGCTAATTGGAAAATAATTGAAATTAGAAAAAATACTGACTAATTCATCGTGTAATATATGTTGTGATGTGGAGAAGGATCTTTTGTTGGGGATGTGACTGGGTTTTATCTGTCAACCCCCCTCTCCCCCAATACACCCCCTCCCGCTATATGTGTGTGTGCTATTAGCTGGATCCCTCGGGTTCTCTGGTGGAACGCTGAGTATTTTAGTGAGGGGAACGGATACAGTGTAACACAGAGGATCCAGTGTATTAGCGTGTGAGGGATACAGTGTAACACTGAGGATCCAGTGTACTAGAGTGAGAGGGATACTGTATAACAGGATCTAGTGTATCAGAGTGAGTGAAGGATACAGCGTGTATTACAGGATTCAGTGTATCAGAGTGAATGAGGGATCCACTGTAACAGGATCCAGTGTATCAGAGGGATACAGTGTAACACATTGGATTCAGTGTGTCAGTGAGTGAGGGATACAGTGAAATACAGAGGATCCAGTGTATTAAAGTGAGTGAGGGACACAGTGTAACCCTGGGCCACTGCACTACTGCTACAGCTGGCAGATCAGAGTGAGTAAAGACCTTTAATGTGACAACGGATTGTGTCTGTATGTGTATGTGTATAAGGGAGAAATTCTGAGCCAAAAAGATGAAGTAACTCCCTCCCCCGCACCCTCTCTCACTCTCTCTCTATGATGGGGATTTGGGTTAGGCTGATTAAAATGTCTGTTTAATGCGAGAACTTTATTGACAGGTCTGACTGACTTGTTTAAACACTCGACTCCCCTCTGCCCCTAGTTTTACAGCTTGTTTCCCTCCCAACCCTCCTGAGGGTAAACATCTCCCTGTTGGACTGTGTACATTATAATAGGGTGATTGTAATAACCCCCTGACTTGGTAGACCAGCTCCTGTACATTGTTCCCTTGCCTCCACTCTTTCCTCTTCAGACTATTTGAGCCCTTCTGTTTGTGTGCTAAACTACATTTATGCTTTATACATGTATGTATGGCAGCATCTATGGAGAGAAACAGAGTTAATGTTTTGAGTCTAAATGACCCTTCTACTTGTAACTCTGTTTCTCTCCACAGATGCTGCCAGACGTGCTGAGTTTATCTAGCAGTTTCTGTTTTTATTTCAGGTTTCCAGCGTCTGTCATATTTTGCTTTTATGTATGTGTAGAATTATTGAACCAAATGCAGGGAAGTGCCCCATTACTAAAAAGACTTCTTAAAAACAAATTTCATGAATTCTGTGTGTGTGCGCGTGGAGGGGTGTGTGCGTTGGTGGGTGCAGAGAAAAGGAACAGTGGCTCCACTCCAGTATCTGCAAATGCTCTGGGTTGTCCTGAGTTTGTGAAGGGTGTGATATAATGCAAATTGCTTTTGGAGATGTAAAATTGTTCTTCTGGATGCTAATGCACTTCAGTCTATAATCTGTTACAACTTGCCTCCTGCTTTGTTAACCAAAGCAAGACAAAGACTGTTCTATGATAATTTAGTGATTGAAATCATACACAACATACTGCTGTTCCAAGAAATAATGCTGCAGTTGCTGGCTATCTGGAAACAAACAAAAAGCTGGAAATGTTCGGCAAGTTTATTCCAAAAGTAATAATGTGCAGGGCTCTGGGGAAAGGTAGCTTTTTCAAAGCGCTGGTACTGGCACCATTGACGGAATGGCCTTCTTTAGTGCCGTGTACTTTCTTAGATTTCCTGATTTAGAGAAACAGTCTTTCTGTGTGTTTTTTTTTCTGTTTGCTTACCCTTCCATATGTATGTGGCTGTAGAAAGGGTTCAATAATTGTATTCTGCTAAATGTGTTTCCTTTACTTCGTTCCCAGAGTAGAATATATTTCATGTTTCAGTCATCCTAATGTCAGCTATAAACAGTTATCCACTAAAATTACCCACTTTGGAAGTTTTTAACTAAAATAGAATTTGGTAGGTTTTCTTTTGGGGGGGGGGGGGGAAATGGGTGTTTCAACAATTTCTGCGGTGCCTTGGTTGTGCAGACAATTTGTGGTTTGCTAATAGTGTTAAAGCAGGTAAAGAACTTCCATTTATTCAAAGCTTTCATGTCAAAACATATGAAATATTGGGAGGTGCCAATTAGCACTGGCATGTACTTTCTGGTCCTAATGTAAAGCACTTGGTCTTTGGACAACAGTAACAGTTGTGTTAGTCAGCGTTGTCCAGCATGTCGTACCACGCCGCATGTGGGTTAAATGGAGATCCAGATGTAACTAATTGTATTCCTGGTTAATAAACAGACACTGTTATGAGGCATCTGACTGTGCAATGTTATCATCGACATGCATGTGAACTTTAACCTTTTGTATGTTTCTTGGCAAAATGGTGAGATGAAAGACCAATTGCAAGTATTCATTTTTGATCGAGTTATTTGTAGTTCCTTGGTTCCTGATTGGCGGTAGATGTTTACGTGGATATAAATGGAGGAATTCAAATTAGTGCCTGTGGAAAGCAATTTCAATTGGACAGCACTGGGTTGGACATATATCTGCATGTTAATAGTAATTGGTGTTGGATCTTGAGTTTGCCAGCTGCTGCAGCAATTGTAATGTGTGTTTCTAAGTGCTTCATTATAAAAAGGAGCATTAAAACCACAGAACGTACGGAATAGATTGACTGGGGTTGATGACAGCTTCCATTTGCCATTCTAAGAGGAAATACTGATATTGTTTCCACTGGAGCAGAGAATGTTAATAGAGGCTTTTATAACGGTCCACGTATAGTGAATAGGGAAGAATTATTTCCTGTGGTAAGGGAATTATTGTTGAGAGATCATCAGTTCAAAATCCTCATTTGAGAGGTTAGGAGAAAATTCTTCAGACCAAGTTGGAACACTTGGCCATTGACTGATACAAATAACATAGCCTTTTTAAGAGAAAAGAGGGTAAAGAGAATAAATATGTCAAGTGGAGGAAGATGTGCAGAGCCTTGTGAGGGAATACATCAATGGGATTAGTTTGGAACGCTTCAGCAAAATGCCAACACTGATGTGATGGATCAATTTTTTAAAAATTTCATTCATGGGATGTGGGCTTCGTTGACTAGGCTAGCATTCATTACCTGTCCATAATTGCCCTTCAGAAGATGCTGCCTTCTTGAACTGCAGCAGCCTGTGGTGTAGGTACACCACAGTGGTGTTAGGGAGGGATAACTCCATTCTTTCGCTATCGCTGGGTTAGAATCCCGGAGCTAGTTCCAAGTTAGGATGGTGGGGAACTTGCTGTGCAGTGAACTTGAGGATCTGTGGATCCTGCTCCCCATCCTTCCCATTTAAAAAAAAAGTCTCACTTCGGTGTTCCATACTTTTGATAATATTAGATGGTGTTATTGTTTGCCTCCTCAGTGTTTTTATCAAAAGTGAAATACTGAAAATCTGAAACAACAGAAAATACTCATCAGGTTAGGCAGCATATGTGGAGAGAGGAACCAGAGTTAATGTTTCAAGTCAGTGGTCTTTACTCAGCGGGAGGCAGTGATATTGTCACTGTAATCCATAGACCCAGGATAATGCTTTGGGGACCTGGGTTCGAATCCCACCATGGCAGATGGTGAAATTTGAAAAAAAGTTGATTTATTAGTGTCACAAGTAGGCTTACATTAACACCGCAATGAAGTGACTGGGAAAATCTCCTTGTCGCTCACTCCAGCGCCTGTTCGGGTATACTGAGGGAGAATTTAGCATGGCCAATCCACCTAACCAGCATGTCTTTTGGACTGTGGGAGGAAACCGCAGCACCCGGAGGAAATCCACGCAGACACGGGGAGAACATACAGACAGTGACCCAAACCAGCAATTGAACCCGGGTCCCTGGTGCTGTGAGGCAGCAGTGCTAACCGCTGTGCCACCCTGTCAATTGTTGTAAAAACCCATCTGGTTTACTAAGTTCTTTAGGAAAGGAAATATTTACCTAGTCTGGACAATGTGTAACCCTAGACCTGATGTGGAGATGCCGGCGTTGGACTGGGGTAAACACAGTAAGAGTTTTAACAACACCAGATTAAAATCCAACAGGTTTATTTGGTAGCAAATGCCATTAGCTTTCCGAAAGCTTATGGTATTTGCTACCAAATAAACCTGTTGGACTTTAACCTGGTGTTGTGAGACTTCTTACTGTGCTTACCCCAGTCCAACGCCGGCATCTCCACATCATGACTACTCTGAACAAGAGCAGGGAAAGGCAACAAATGCTGGCCCAGCCAGTGGTGCCCACATCCCATGAACAAAAAAAAATGAGAATGCTAGATTCTTAAGTAAGGAGCACCGGGTGCTCAGTGGTAAAGGGGTGTATGGGGGGGGGGGCGGGGGGGAGGTGGAAGGCCGGGATGATTATAGGGGATAATGGTGTGAATGGTAATGGGGCAAGAGAAGAAATGAAAGATGGGGTCCAGAAGAGTTGTCAGCGTTTACTCAGAACAGCAGAGAGGGAGGGGAAGCATGGAAAATTCGGTGTTGATGCAAAGGATCCCTAGACCTGTCAATGTGGCAGAAGAAATGCACAGTAAGAAGTTTAACAACACCAGGTTAAAGTCCAACAGGTTTATTTGGTAGCAAAAGCCACACAAGCTTTCGAAGCTCTAAGCCCCTTCTTCAGGTGAGTGGGAATTCTGTTCACAAACAGAGCTTATAAAGACACAGACTCAATTTACATGAATAATGGTTGGAATGCGAATACTTACAACTAATCCAGTCTTTAAGAAACAAAACAATGGGAGTGGAGAGAGCATCAAGACAGGCTAAAAAGATGTGTATTGTCTCCAGACAAGACAGCCAGTGAAATTCTGCAGGTCCACGCAACTGTGGGGGTTACAAATAGTGTGACATGAACCCAATATCCCGGTTGAGGCCGTCATTGTGTGTGCGGAACTTGGCTATCAGTTTCTGCTCAGCGACTCTGCGCTGTCGTGTGTCGCGAAGGCCGCCTTGGAGAACGCTTACCCGAATATCAGAGGCCGAATGCCCGTGACCGCTGAAGTGCTCCCCAACAGGAAGAGAACAGTCTTGTTCTCGACACACGACAGCGCAGAGCCGCTGAGCAGAAACTGATAGCCAAGTTCCGCACACACAATGACGGCCTCAACCGGGATATTGGGTTCATGTCACACTATTTGTAACCCCCACAGTTGCCTGGACCTGCAGAATTTCACTGGCTGTCTTGTCTGGAGACAATACACATCTTTTTAGCCTGTCTTGATGCTCTCTCCACTCCCATTGTTTTGTTTCTTAAAGACTGGATTAGTTGTAAGTATTCGCATTCCAACCATTATTCATGTAAATTGAGTCTGTGTCTTTATAAGCTCTGTTTGTGAACAGAATTCCCACTCACCTGAAGAAGGGGCTTAGAGCTTCGAAAGCTTGTGTGGCTTTTGCTACCAAATAAACCTGTTGGACTTTAACCTGGTGTTGTTAAACTTCTTACTGTGTTTACCCCAGTCCAACGCCGGCATCTCCACATCAGAAGAAATGCAGGCAGACCACAAGGTGGGTGGGGGAGATGAGATGTGTGGTGTCTGCATATCTGTCTGTCTGGAGTCAGGCACAAAATGCCAGATTTTCACTTTGTTATAATTAAAAAACAATTCCCCCCCCCCATCCCCCCCCCCCATTCTTTTGCCTTCGCCTTCAATATGTTTCCTCCAGGTGCTAATCCTCTTGCTAGTTTCTCCTTATTTACTCCATCAGAACCCATCATTGTTTTGAACACCTCATTTAAATCACCACATGAACTTTTCTTTCTCTTTGTATCTGTGTAATCATAAGACAGGGGAGGGGGAAGGAGAAACTCTGCACGTCCATTTTGCGGCAAGGTTTCATTGCAGTTAGTAGAAAAGCTGCGGTCGGTCAACAAAACAGTGGTGTGTGGAGCAAGCTGAGTTTTAAAGCAGCGTTCAGTTAATGCAACAGTTCAGTCCACTAATAAACCCAAACAAACTTAAGTGGGGTTGACAGCTGCCAGAAACTTGATGTTTTACAACTGAAGTATAAAGGGCTCAGTGTGCAGCTTTGAAGTTAATGGATTAAGTTGCAGCTTAACACAGCAGGGGAGTTCCTGAGCAACTTTTAACTGCAAAGTTTAATTATGTTCAAATTGTGGCTGGGAGGAGGGGGTGGGGCAGGGGCTGTCGGTGGTTCAAGTGGTTTCACAAGCAGGAGAAATGAGGAGAACATTGCAGATTGGGAGGGGGGGTGGTGTTGGTAGGGGAGTTGAGTTCAACACTGACAATAGTGTACACAGACCACATTTTTAGTGTGGAAAAATTCAGTCTGCCATTGGTGTGAAGCTGTGTAGACCTGGAAGGGCCCCCAGGTCAATTTCTGATCTTGACTCCCGTGACGACAGCGATGAGGTACTTCGCCTTAGCACACTTGGCCTGTAGCTAGGGAAGTAATTTACAAGTCAAGACATGCAAATCTAAAAATTATATTTGACGAGACGTGTCTGGAATGCAGCCTTCATGTCTTTTTTCTAAGGATGTAACATTATAAGAGAGCAGGGCTACAGGATCAGAGGGATAGGAGTTACAAGGAGCAGTCAGTTACTCTGGAACTGTTTGCTCTTCAAAAAAAAACTGAGGGTTTTTAAAGCTTCCAAATGCTGATGGGTTTGTTGTGAATTTCCACTATTTTCTGTTTTCAAAGTGTTACGAAGTTTCTGTTTTTGAAGAAAAGGGTTATTGTTGGACCAAGTGGGTGACCTTGGCTCGGGAAAGGGCATGGAGAGTTTCTGTTGAATGTTTTATCTGCACTACAGCTGTAGCCAGCTCATGTGGTCAATTTGATATCAAGTAGCTTAACACGAGTTTTAATTTGTGTAGCACCCATAATGTCGTAAAGTAACCAAAGGTACTTTACAGGGGTGTAAAGTGATTTGGGGGTCCTGTGGTTCCTGAAAGGTGCTATATAAATGCAAGTCTTGCAATGGCCAGGAATGGGAGGAACAGTGTTTAAAGTTTATTTATTAGTGTCACAAGTAGCTGACATTAACATCATAATGAAATTACTGTGAAAATCCCTGAGTCTCCACACTCCGACGCCTGTTCGGTTACACTGAGGAAGAATTTAGCACGGTCAATGCACCTAACCAGCACGCCTTTCAGACTGTGGGAGGAAAAAGAAGCACCCGGAGAAAACCCACACAGACATTGGGAGAACCTGCAGACTCCGCCGGGAATCGAACCCAGGTCCCTGGCGCTGTGAGGTAGCAGTGCTAATCATTGTGCCACCATGCCGCCACAGGGAGGTATCACAGGTTGCAGAAACAATGGCTTTGGTCTTCCCACTATTGGAATGCATGTTTGAAATCATGTGTGATCTAACTGTCTTTATTTACAGTGAAACAGCTGTAGCTACATTGTCAGTCACACACACCTCTTGTGATTTCTCGTCAACTTGTGTCTCATGTCATGGGGTCTCAACGAGGCATGGCGTAGGTTGGGAGATGTCGCAGTGAGGTCTTCAGCCCAACACAAAGAAACTCTGTGTAAGCAGCTGAACAAAAAGAGTCAAAACAACATCTAGCTGAGCAGTGTAGTTGTGTAGGATGTCCTGGGCTTGTCTGAAAGCTGGGCCGGCTGTTTCTTGCCTAACTCTTTGATTTGGTTTGCCTGAGTTTATTTTGAAAGGGGAAATGAAAGTATCTTGCTCTGTACTGAAGTAATAGACATCAGATGGGTTTTTCCAGATATGTGCACCAGCCCATCCTGCCCTATTAACGGAAGGGGATAAATAGTTCAGCATTCTGTTTCTCTATCACTGTCCCAGAAGCATAATTCTCAAGGGTGTTATCAGAAAGCACCTGTTCACACAAAAGATGAGTGGAAATCTGGAACCCTTTTCCCTAAAGCCTATTGAATCTGCAGCTCAATTGAGAATTTCAAAGCTTAAATTGGCAAGGACATAAAGGGTCAGGCAGATGGGGTTAAGATACAGCTCCACCATGATCTAATTGAATAGCAGAGTAGATTATACAAAAGTAATTCAAAACCTTTTTGAACCACAGATTGATTAGACCTCAACTGGAGTATTGTGTTCAGTTGTGAGCCTCCCATCTTGGGATGCAGGAGATGTTTACTAGAATTGGACCAAGGATAAGCAACTTCACGTAGATGGAATAGCAAGATTGTTCTTCTTAAAACAGTGAAAGTTTTAAGAGGAGATTTAAGAGGGGTGTTCAAAATCATGAACTGACTTGAAAGATTAAGGATGGAAGAGGGTTTGGTAACCAGAAGATGTGGATTTAAAGTGATAGTTGAAAGTATTAGGCAACATGAAAATACATTTTATGCAACATGCAGTTATGATTTAGCATGCAAAGGGCAGTGGAAGCAGATTTGGTAGTAATTTTTAAAACATGTATCTTTTAACACTTGAATGGTAAATATTGGCAGAGCTCTGGGAAAAGAGCCAGGCAGTGGGACCAATTGGATAGCTCTACCAGAGAGCTGGGATAGGATCTCTGTGGAAAATGGTTGTCTCTGTTTCATCATTCCATGCTTCGAGTGGCTTATTCCTGTTCCGAGGCGAGCCTTGCTGAAAAGTGTGGATATCTAGATGTTTGATTGAGGAGGGGATGCGTTGAATTTGTGATTTTTCTTGAATAGCCTATGCACTCTCTCGTATAAAGTGGCTGGGCGGGCATGATCTTAAAATCAAAATGAGGCCATTTAGGACGCAATTCAGGAAATATTTTCTTCCATGCAGCAGCAAAAAAAAATCTGGAATTCTCTGGATGTTTGGGTCAATTGAAATTTACAGGACTGATTGATTTTTGTTGTTGGGTATGGCTTTCAATGGTTATGGCATTGAGATCGGGGATCTGCGAAGATTGAATGGTGAAGCAGACTCAAAGGGCCGAATGGCCCACTCCTGCCCCTTATTTCTATGTTTCTATGGATATGGAGTCGAGGTTGATAAATTGGATTGAGGTTTAGATCAACCATTGGGTGTGAGGCACTTAAGAGTTTAAAGGCCTCCTCCTATTCCAAGTCCTATTTTCCTTTTCCTCTTCTGTCAGTGTTATTTGACCCACAATCAGTTACCAAATTCTGATGATCCTCAAATAACTCAAAAGTGGCCATTCATCAGGGTGAAACTCAGTTTGTGGTGAAAGCACATGATCTTCTTCTTGCCTGAACAGGAGGAGACAGCTAATGGAGTGGTGCTAAAGTCACTTCACTAGCATGGCATGCTAATTACTAGTTCTCTGGGGATGTGTGTTTTTATCCACCATGGAATTTATAATCAATTAATAAATCTGGAATATAAAGCTAGTCTCAGTAATGCTACAATGACGCACATCATCGATTGTTGTTTAAAACCCCATCTGGTTCACTAATGTCCTTTAGGGAAGGAAATCTGCCGTCCTTAACTGGTCAAGCTTACATGTGACTTCAGATCCACAGCAATATGGTTGACTATTAAATGCCCAATCCATCACGCAAACCAGCCTCCCATCCATTGACTCTGTCTACACTTCCCGCTGCCTCGGCAAAGCAGCCAGCATAATTAAGGACCCCACATCCCCCGGACATTCTCTCTTCCACCTTCTTCCTTCGTGAAAAATATACAAAAGTCACGTACCAACCAACTCAAGAACAGCTCTTCCCTGCTGCTGTCAGACTTTTGAATAGACTTGCCGCACATTAAGTTGATCTTTCTCTACACCCTAGCTATGACTGTAACAGGACATTCTGTACTCTCTTCTTTCCTTCTCTATGAACGGAATGTTTTGTCTGTATAGCGCGCAAGAAACAATACTTTTCACTATGTTATACATGTGACAATAAATCAAATTTTGGAACACGTTCCGTTGGCTGCAGTGCTGGTAATCAGAAAAAACAGATTTAAGTTGGCAACAGAAACTTATCACAGTATTGTTAAAGTGCAGAAGGGGACTATTCGGCCCACTGTGACTATTGTTTTTCCGAATGAGTACTATGCAGTGCATTCTCCTGTCTTTTCCTCATAACCCTGCATATTATTTCTGTTCAAATAATCATCTAATGCCCCAATGGGACCTGCTTCCACCACACTTCCAGGCAGAGCTGTCCAGACGCAAATCACTCTGTTTTTTTCTGACATCTCACTTGCTTCCTATGCTCTCTTGTTCTCGATCCTTTTGTGAGTAGGAACAGTTTCTCCCTATTTCCTTTGTCCAGCCCCCTCGTGATTATGCACACCTCCATCAAATTTTCTATTAGCCTTTCCCTCCCCGGCGGAAGTTTCTCATTTCTGGAACCATTTTTCGAAACCTCTTCTGCCCTCGCTCCAATGTGTTCACATCCCTCTAACTGTACGCAATACTTGAGCTGCGATCCAACAACTGCCCTATACAAGTTCAGTAAGAAGTTTAACAACACCAGGTTAAAGTCCAACAGGTTTATTTGGTAGCAAAAGCCACAAGCTTTCGGAGCGCTGCTCCTTCGTCAGGTGAGTGGGAATTCTGTTCACAAACTGGGCATATAAAGACACAAACTCAATTTACAGAATAATTGTTGGAATGCGAATACTTACAGCTAATCAAGTCTTAAAGGTACAAACAATGTGAGTGGAGAGAGCACCAAGACAGGTCAAAGAGATGTGTATTGTCTCCAGACAGGACAGCCAGTGAAATTCTGCAGGTCCAGGCAAGCTGTGGGGATTACAGATAGTGTGACATGAACCCAATATCCCGGTTGAGGCCGTCCTCATATGTGCGGAACTTGGCTATCAGTTTGGAGAACTTCACTGGCTGTCCTGCCTGGAGACAATACACATCTCTTTGACCTGTCTTGGTGCTCTCTCCATGCACATTGTTTGTACATTTAAGACTTGATTAGCTGTAAGTATTTGCATTCCAACCATTATTCTGTAAATTGAGTTTGTGTCTTTATATGCCCTGTTTGTGAACAGAATTCCCACTCACCTGACGAAGGAGCAGCGCTCCGAAAGCTTGTGGCTTTTGCTACCAAATAAACCTGTTGGACTTTAACCTGGTGTTGTTAAAATTCTTACTGTGTTTATCCCAGTCCAACACTGGCATCTCCACATCATCTATACAAGTTCAGCAGGTGAAGAAATTAAGTTTTTGTTTTGGCAGCGAGTTGTGGTCTGGAATGCACTGCCTGAAGGTGGTGAAAGCAGATCTAAAAGTAATTTTCAGAAAAAAATTGGATATAATATTTGAAAAGGATAAAAAGACAGGGCTCTGGGGAAAGATTAGAGAGTAGTGGGAATAATTAGATAGTTCTTTAAAAGAACTGGCATGGCCCAAATGTTGTCCTTCTGGGTTGTTGGATTCTATGATGTAGCTCAATCTGATGCTACGCTGGAAAATCCTTTAAATTACTATCTTAATAAAAGTTGTTTCTGAAGTTTCCTTAGTGTGAGACTGGTAATTGAAACGGGAGAATTCAAGAACAAGGAAAATAGCAGCGCAGGAACAGGCCCTTCGGCCTGCATCGACCATGCTGCCCGACTGAACTAAAACCCCCTACCCTTCCAGAGACCATATTCCTCTATTCCCATCCTATTCATGTATTTGTCAAGACACCCCTTAAAAGTCACTATTGTATCTGCTTCCGCAACTGCGCCCACCACCCTCTGTGTAACAAAAAAAAAACCTGCCTCGTTCATCCCCTTTAAACCTTGCCCCTCGCACCTTGAACCTGTGCCCCCTAGTAATTGACTCTTCCACCCTGGGAAAAAGCTTCTGACTAGCCACTCTGTCCATGCCTCACATAATCTTGTAGACTTCTATCAGCTCACCCCTCAACCTCCGTCGTTCCAGTGAGAACAAATCAAGTTTCTCCAACCTCTCCTTATAGTTGATGTCCTCCATACCAGGCAACATCCTGGTAAATCTTTTCTGTACCCTCTCCAAAGCCTCCACATCTTTCTGGTAGTGTGGCAACCAGAATTGAACACTACATTCCAAGTGCAGCCTAACTAAGGTTCTATAAAGCTGCAATATGACTTGCCAATTTTTAAACTCAATACCCCAGCCAATGAAGGCAAGCATGCCATATGCCTTCTTGACTACCTTCTCCACCTGCATTGCCACTTTTAAGAACCTCTCCACCCAGGTCCCTTTGCCTATCAATACTCTTAAAGGTTCTGCCATTTACTGTATATTTCCTATTTGTATTAGACCTTCCAAAATGCATTACCTCACATTTGTCCGGTTTAAACTCCATCTGCCACCTCTTCGCCCAAGTCTCCAACTGATCTGTATCCTCTGATGGTCCTCATTGCAATCTGCAAATCCACCAACCTTTGTCATCCGCAAACTTACTAATCGATTCAGTTACATTTTCCTCCTAATATATATATATATATAAATGATAAGGTCCCAGCACTGATCCCTGAAGAATGCCACTTGTTACAGCCCTCCATTCAGAAACGCACCCTTCCACTGCTACCCTCTGCCTTCTTTGACCGAGCCAGTTTTGGATCCACCTTGCCAGCTCACCTTTGATCCCATGCGACTTCACCTTCTGCACCAGTCTGCTAGAGGGACCTTGTCAAAGGCCGTACTGAAGTCCATGTAAACAACATCCACTGCCCTACCCTCATCAATCATCTTCGTCACTTCCTCGAAAAACTCAATCAAGTTAATGAGACACAACCTCCCCTTCACAAAACCAAATTCGTCAAAGAAAGTAGTGCAATGTTAGTCTGAGGAATCGGATGATCTCCTACCTGACTGCTTAGAGTCAATAGACTGGTCGTTATTTAAAAACTCTGACCAGCCTGAACGAGTACGCCACTACAGTAACTGATTTCATTGGTGTGTAGAAGACTGTATGCCAAAGAAGCAAATCCACGTGTTTCCCTACTGGTAAATATGGATGAACAGAGATATCCACTGCTTGCTGAAGTCCAGGTCTGAGGCATTCAAGTCAGGCGACCCCGATCTATACAAGAAATCCAGATATGATCTAAGGAGATTCATCAAAGATGCCAAAAGACAGTACCGGACCAAGCTAGAGTCCCAGGTGAGCCACACGGACCCCTGCCGACTATGGCAAGGTCTGCAAGACATAACAGGCCACAAGACGATGGCATGTAAAATCGCCATACCAATGCACCCCTCCCCAGTGTGCTCAATGCATTCTGTGCCCGTTTTGAGCAAGAGGTCAGTGAGAGCAAGCCCTCCATTCTGGGAGTCTCGGATGAACCTGTATCCAAGGTCACCATTGCACATGTCGGAGTTGCCTTCTCAAAGGTCAACCCATGGAAAGCGACTGGCCCGGATGGGTACCTGGATGAGCACTCAGATCTTGTGCAGATCAGTTGGCGAGGCATTCGCAAACATCTTCATCCTCTCTTTACAACAATCTGAGGTTCCTATCTGCTTCAAGAAGATGACCATCATCCCCATACCAAAGAAAAGTTAGGCAGCGTGCCTTAATAACTATCATCCAGTGGCTCTGACATCCATGATTATGAAGCGCTTCAAAAGGATAGTCATGGCATGAATCAATTCTGGCCTCCCAGATTGCCTGGATCCACTAAAGTTTGCCTATTGCCGCAAAAGGTCCACAGCAGACGCCATCTCCTTGGCCCTGCACTCAACCCTGGAACACCTGAATAACAAAGACACCTATGTCAAACTCCCATTTATCGATTTACAGTTCAGCCTTCAACACCATTATTCCTACAAAACTCATCTCCAACCTCCTTGGCTTTGGGCTCAGCTCCTCCCTCTACGACTGGATCCTGAACTTCCTAACCCACAGACCACAAGGATAGGCAACAACACCACCTCCACACTCATCCTCAACACCGGTGCCCCACAAGGCTGTGTCCTCCGCCCCTTACTATACTCCTTATACACCTATGACTGTATGGCCAAATTCCCCTCCAACTCAATTTTCAAGTTTGCTGATGACACTACTATAGTGGCTCGGATCTCAAACAATGACGAGATGCAGTACAGGAAAGAGAGAGAGAATCTGGTGAACTGGTACAATGACAATAATTTCTCCCTCAATGTCAACAAAACGCAGCAGATAGTCATCGACTTCAGGAAGTGCAGTGGAGGACATGCCCCTGTCTATATCAATGGGGATGAAGTGGAAATGGTCGAGAGCTTCAAGTTTTTTGGTGTCCAGATCACCAACAACCTGTCCTGGTCTCTCCATGCTGACTTTATAATTAAGAAAGCCCACCAATGCCTCTATGTTCTCAAGAGACTAAGGAAATTTGGCATGTCTGCTACTACTCTAATTTTTACAGATGTATCATTCTTTCTGGTTGTATCACAGCTTGGTATGGCTCCTGCTCTGTCCAAAAGACCGCAAGAAACTACAAAAGGTTGTGAACGAAGCTTGGCCTATCACTCAAACCAGCCTCCCACCCATTGACACAGTCTACACTTCCTGCTGCCTGAGAAAAGCAGCCAGCATAATCAAGGACCCCACGCACCCCGGACATTCTCTCTTCCACCACCTTCCATCGGGAAAAAGATACAGAAGTCTGAGGTTACATACCAACTGACTCAAACAGCCTCTTCCCTGCTGCCGTCAGACTTTTGAATGGACCTACCTCATATTAAAGTGATCTTTCTCTACACCCTAGCTATGACTGTAACACTACAATCTGCACTCTCCTATGTTCGGTATGCTTTGTCTGTACAGTGTGCAAGAAACAATACTTTTCACTGTATACCAATACATGTGACAAATCAACCCAAACATTACAAGCTCCAGGCAGCTTGAAGCACAGCTGTACAGATGTTGGATTTATGCACAACAGAAATGTGATGATGCGCTTAAAAGAGGGGTCAGCAGCTCTGGCACCACCTCCGGCTCTTTAAAATTTAATTTGTGGATCCGTCCTTTTCCAGTGGATTGCATTAGCATGAAAAAAAACCTCAAAAATAATTGTCACGATAATGAACCATATTTTAATTGTGGCGATAAAAAACTTCGTATGCTGACAGTTTCAAATGATTATTTTGAAGAAAAATGGTGCGCCCAAGTAAACCTACTCGAGTGATATTGTTGCAGTTTGTGCTACACCATGGTTATAGATAATGGCTTTGGTTCAAGATTTCATGACTGCGAGCAGTTCTAACATAGCTGAGGTGATAAATTATTCTGAACATACTCTTGTGCAAGAATCGATGGTGATAAAAATAGTCTTAATTCTACCCATTTTAAGTTTTAGATTGTTTTAAAGATAATTTCAATGACAAAATTATAATTTCAAAAAGTCAAGTAATGCAATAATCAAAGTTGGGTCAAGAATTTGGTTTAGAAATGCTAAATGTTTATCTTGCGATTCCCA
Source organism: Mustelus asterias (assembly GCF_964213995.1). Taxonomy (NCBI): domain Eukaryota; kingdom Metazoa; phylum Chordata; class Chondrichthyes; order Carcharhiniformes; family Triakidae; genus Mustelus; species Mustelus asterias. Next base: position 83,270,211 of record NC_135817.1, read on the forward strand.
ATAGTTAATTTCAGCAAATTTTTTTTAAAAGGTCCATTCAGGTAAAGGGGGGTTCCTGACCCCTGCACTATGAACAACAGATACTCTGGCCAGTGGCAGTGGGTCAAATCCTTCATAGGACTGAAATCAAGGATGTGCGGAAAACTTTTGCCCAGTTCATGCATGAACTTTGTAAAAGCCCTTTTAGATTTTTTTTTCCTCCCAAATTGGGCTACATCTTCAGGGCTTGTTCTGAGTGGTGTAATTTCAGGGTGGAGCATTTCATATTTGCAAGTAAAGATGATGACTTAAGAGGATTACATGAGAAGCATTGCTGTTGACAGGCTTAACTGGGTGTTTCTTGTTTGTCCTCTGCAATGTATTACCAGCAGGCCCAGTGACAACACTGCAGCCTGCGCTTCTTGACTATTTCTTTTGTGCCAATTGGTATTGGTTCCCAGGACACTGAGGTCTTCTGTTTGCTCCACTCCTATTAACACTAACATGAGATTATCATCTCTGTGTCCATGTAACATATCTTTTTGACGAGATTTTTAAACCAAGGTCCCTGTCTGTCTTTGGTAGATGTTAAAGATATCCGACACTATTTTTCAAAGGAGTTCTTTCCGATGTCCTGGGTCAGTATTTGTCCCTCATTCAACGTTATTAAAAACTGATACTCTTGTCATTTAACATATTGTAGGAGCTTGCTGTGTGCAAATTGGTTGCTGTGTTCCTACGTTACAATAGTGACTTTATTGTCAAGAGTAATAGTTGCACAGCCCTTTGTGATGTCCTGAGGTTATAAAAGGTGTTATGTAAATACAAATTCTACTTTTAACTTCAGTATTCGAGCCTATTTTTAGTGAGGTGGTCTGTAACTTGATGTAAAATGACAGACTTTGTGTTCCAAGCACAGAGTTGGAACTCCTGCAGACAAATCTACATAATCTCGGTTGGCACTTTGCTGAAGTACCGAGGGGGTTCACATTATCAGAGGCCTATGGATGAGTTATCAAACGGAGAGTCCTGTCTGTCTGAGGAGGAGGAAATGGAAGATTCACCTGACACTATTCATTAAAAAGCAGGGCAACATTTCTTCATCTCCCAAAATCAGATGAATTGGCCATTCATCTCCCTTGCAGATGTGTGCTTGTAAACACATGACCGTGATTATACTTCAATACCTAAATCACTGGAGGCGAAGCATTGTTGGACAAGTGAAGGGATACAAGACTTTGTGCACTGACACGCTTGAACGAAGCTAATGATTTAATTCTCATCACAGAATGACTAATGGGATCTCCAAAAGGTTGTATAACGAATCCCATCAATAGGAACTGGATTTAGCATTGAGTCACCATAAACAAGTGGTAGGCAACCCAGGCTAGTGAGTGGGTTGCATGAATGACCCTCCTTCATCTTAGTGGGCCAAAAGATTGAATCCAGGCTTGTTCACTAACCATAACTCTATGAATTAGTTTGAATATATTTAATACACACCAAATATTTTATGACAAATTATAAAGAATAATTGATCATTCATATATTAATAGAATTTTCATTTACTTTGAATAGTAAAAACAAAATAAATATTTATACTTTGGACACAGATTGAGTGCGCACGGCTCTCACAGTCGATGTGTGCAATCAGCACACACCTCACTTCACTTGCCTTTGCTTAACGTGCGTATCTCTTCAGTCATACCGGTAGGAAAACAACTACACGGATGGAAATCAGTGCGACGTGGTAATCCTGCACATGGATTAAACAAAATGTCTTAGTATGATTTTTGGCTGTACTCCGAACCCAAATGGCCCCTGGGCTGCAGGGTTGTCCACCACTGCCATAAACTACAGTAGACCCACGAATGCTGAAGTTAAAAAGCATTGTTCTTGTTCCAAGCAGATGTTGCCATTCGGGCAGTTTGCCAAACTCCCAGGCTCTGCAGTTTGTGTAAACTAATCTCTATTTGTCACTTCTAAACACAATTCCAGACTAATACCAGCTTTATTAAGGTTGTTCAAACAAATGAGGTTAAAGTGCAATGGGCTTTTATACAATGGTGCCAAGGGAACCTTGTTTCATCGGCACCTTCTAACACTCCATTTTAACTGCAAATTTGGTCCGTGCATTGAAATTTCAAGCTAAAATAGCTCAAGGCGATGAGTATGCGAGAAATGTTTTTTATTCTGTAGCGCCTGCATTAAAATAGTACAGTTCCCCACCAAACCTGCAGCACACACCATAAAAGTTGCTTTTTATTCAACAGGTGACATTGAGTGAGTCCTTGACATTCTTGTAAAACGCTTTCTGGGGATATATTTTTAATGTAACTGATGAAATAAGCCATGTTTTCAGCTCACTGTGACCTCGTCGACATTTTCAGTTGTCGTTGGGCAATTATTCTGTTCTGCTTGATGAACCGTGGCACTTTATTTGCTGTTTTCAGATTCGCTATGAACGAGGAGCAGTTTGTTAACATTGACCTAAATGATGACAATATCTGCGGAGTCTGTAAGCTTGAGACTGCGAGGGAGATGCTTTCCTTTTGCCACGTCTGCTTTGAGCTCAGCATCGAAGGTAAGGGGCCTTGGGCGAGAGGAAGCACTTGACAGCATTTTTGCATCTATATCTGCCAGAGACAACAGACACGGCCAATAAAATAAGGGTCAGGAATGAAGTCCAGGTCAATCAGTAGGTGACAAAAGGCATAGCATAAAAACAGGAGGAGGCTATTCGGCTTCACAAGCCCGTTCCACCATTCAAATGCTGATGGTCTTACATGTATGGCCCCACTCCTGGTCTTGTCCAGAACTCTCATGTTAAGGATGTAACTTGCAAATACTTAAGTTAACTGATCATGTTGGATAGGCGATGGTGTCGTGGTATTGTCACTGGGCTAGCAATCCAGAGGCCCAGCCTAATGGGGCCCGATTTTACCATTAAGTCGGGCGCAAAAACTTGGTAAAGTCGAGCATGAGGCAAGTAGTGCAATCCGCACCCGCCTCCGCGCCGGTTCCCCCTTTACCAAGGCCCGAAAATGGCCACGATTGGGACCGTGTCCTGAATGGCAACAGCCATTTTAATGCATTTGCATGCATTTAAATTGACTTAATGGACTGCACGCCCAACCTTACCGGCACTTCCCCCTTGACCACCGCGTTCGCCCATCCAGAATCAGCGCGAAACAGACATGCTCCATAAAAGTCTGATTCGGGCGCTCCAGTTAATGAGGAGGTAAGTGCCGGGCGTCCGACGGTGCTCTGCTCGAGATCGGTTGAGAGGGGTGGGTCCACTGCCACCTGCCTGAGATCAGTGAGGGGGAAGGGGGCTGCTGCCACTCTGCCTCAGATCAGTGTGTGGGAATGGGGGGAGGCTGCTGCCACTCTGCCTAAGATCAGTGAGGGGGAAGGGGGGGTGGAGGAGGCCACAATTGGTCTGGATGGTGGGAGGATAAGGGGGTCAGTAATGTTGGGGAGGGGGGTTGGAGCAATGTCTGTGGAGGCCGGGGGGAGGCATTATCTGGCCCAGGAGGGATGTTGCAGAGGAGCAACAGTCGATCTTTTTTTTTTCTGCGCATGCGCAGTTGGAGGTGTCACTCGGAGCTGCAGGGTTTCAGGCACGTTAAGCCTCGCCCACAGGCTTCCGCTGCACGATTCGGAATCGCTGATAATTTTTCAGGCAGTGTGCGTATGGGGACGCCTGAGAACAAGTCTGAAAGTCAGATCTCAAACATTCCTAGTTTCAAATCCGCCCAGCATTTAGCATCACAATGGTAAAATAGGGCCCATGGTGTGGGGACCTGAGTTCAAATCCCACCACAGCAGATGGTGAAGTTTAAATTCAACAAAACTCTGGAATTAAAAGTTCAATGCTGACCGTGAAACTATTGTCACTTGGTCTGGCCTACATGTGACTCCTGACCCACAACAATATGATTAACTGCCCTCTGAAATGGTCTAGCAAGCCACTCCGTTCAAGAGCCATTAGGGACGGGAAATAAATGCTAGCCCCGGTAGCAATGTCCACATCCCAGCAATGAATTTAAAACAAAACACACAATTGTGCAGGGTTACTGTGTGTATAGACACATACTGGCCCCTCAACACCAGGTAGGCTGAGCCCCAATGTGTCAGCTCCCACACTGGGGACAGTGAGACCTTGGGCTTCAATTCCAGGTGCAGGGATTCAGGGGACAAAAGAGCGGCCAAATTCCTTTTTAAAATTTCACTGACAGGGATGAACTGTATTATTGTCACTTTCAAGCATGACATTATTTGACAAAGATGTTGGGAGTTAACATGTCAACTGAGCAATGTGAAGAAAAGTGATGAGGCTCTTCTCTAGAGGAGTGGGATTGTGTTAAGATCAATCCCTGCTGTAGAAATGTTTTTGCTTATCCAAAATCTTCCCATTGAATATCACAAAGTGAAGATTAATGCACAAGTGCACATCTTTGGAGCTTTCTGAAGAAGAGCCTTACCTAGAATTTGGTCCCAAACGTCTCTCTCCAGGACCTCTTCAAGAGGCACAGTGACTAAAGGCACCTTCCCTGAAGCATGCAGAACCAAAGATCTAGGCATTAGCATTTCACCAAGGCAGTTGTGGTTGGGTCTCAGTCAGTGCAGCAGTTGGAAAGCTACAACTGACATCATATCTCTAAACTGGAGAAGGGTGGAATAAAAATAAGGTTCTTGCTGTCTGTAATTTTTTGTTTCCTGAGTGAGTGTGTGAGTTTATGCCAATATTTACTGGCCATCGCTGCCCTTGAATGTTGTGAAGATCTTGTGGTCTGTCGTATCGGTTTTATTATGTCTTAGTGCTTGCTAGGCCATTTCAGAGGGCAGTTAAACATCAACCACATTGCTGTGGGTTGGAAGTCACTTAGACCAGACAGTGGAAGGACAGCAGATTTCCTTCCCTTAAAAGGACATAAGTGAACCAGATGGGTTTTTATGACAAGTCAGCAGATATAAGGTCACCAATACTGGGACTTTTTAAAAAATTCCAGATTTATCCAATTGGCTGAACTTAAATTCCCCAGCTGCATGATGAGATTAGAATTTGAGTCTTCAAATTTGTAGTCCAGGGTTGGAATTTTCCGGTTGTTCATCCCCCCCCCCCCCCCCCCACCCCCACCCACCCCCACCAGCCGCTGCTGCAAGCAAGGGCGGATAATTTGGCACTCAGCCAAATCTCCATTCACTGCAGCGGCACCAGAGAAACCCGTCGGTGTGAACGGCCAGAAAATTCCACCCCAGCTCTCTGGCTTATTAGTCTAGTAAAACAACTACCATGCTGCAGTACTCTGTTCCTGTCTCAAAGCGATTCCCATAGCTGCTGCTGTTTATAAGATATGGATGCAATGTAGCCTTGCACACGTGGCTTCAGGCACTATGCAGTTGTATCTACTATATTCACCACTTGTCAGGCATGGAAGAATGCAAATTCACAGCAAAAACAAAACGCAGGTTTGCTTGGAATATATGAGGTCATTGGAGAAATTGGACTATCCTGTTTCAGTTCCTGGAATTTTACCTCCGCTTTTAGATTGTCACTCCTATTTTGTACAAGGTTAAATTTTGCAAACAGTGTGACCTTCTGTTGTATAAAGGGAGCTGATCTCAGAGTGATTGTGGAATTTGCGGTTTCCTGTTTTTCATAAATATTATTTGATACAATATTTCCACATTTTGCTGAAAAGTAACCAAAGTGGGATTGTGAGGTGTTGTCTGTGCAGTTTTAGTATTGGTATCTGCCACCCTCTATGACTTCCTACAACTATCTGAGATCTCTTCCAATTCCAACTTCTCGTGCATCCCTGATTTCCGCCGCTCCATCATTCGAAGCTGTGCTTTCAGTTCTCTCAAAGAACAAAGAAAATTACAGCACAGGAACAGGCCCTCCGGCCCTCCAAACCTGCACCGACCATGCTGCCCGACTGAACTGAAGCCCCCTACCCTTCCGGGGACCATATCCCTCTATTCCCATCCTATTCATATATTTGTCAAGATGCCCCTTAAAAGCTACTACTGTATCCACTCCCACTACCTCCCCCGGCAACGAGTTCCAGGCACCCACTACTCTGTGTACAAAAAAAATCTATCTCTTACATCTCCTTTAAACCTTGCCCCTCGCACCTTAAACCCTGTGCCCCCTAGTAATTGACTCTTTCACCCTGGGAAAAAAGCTTCTGACTATCCACTCTGTCCATGCCTCTCATAATCTTTGTAGACTTCTATCAGGCCACCTCTCAACCTCCATCGTTCCAGTGAGAACAAACCAAGTTTCTCCAACCTCTCCTCATAGCTAATGCCCTCCATACCAGGCAAAATCCTGGTAAATCTTTTCTGTACCCTCTCCACATCCTTCTGGCAGTCTGCAACCAGAATTGAACACTATATATTCCATGTGCGGCCTAACTAAGGTCTATAAAGCTGCAACATGACTTGCCAATTTTTAAACTCAGTGCCCCGGCCGATGAAGGCAAGCATGCCGTATGCCTTCTTGACTACCTTCTCCACCTGCATTGCCACTTTCAGTGACCTGTGTACCTGTAAACCCAGATCCCTTTGCCTATCAATACTCTGAAGGGTTCTGCCATTTACTGTATATTTCCTATCTGTATTAGACTTTCCAAAATGCATTACCTCGCATTTGTCCGGATTAAACTCCATCTGCCATCTCTCCGCCTAAGTCTCCAACCGATCTATATCCTGCTGTATCCTCTGATGGTCCTCGTCGTTATCCGCAAATCCACCAACCTTCGTGTCGTCCGCAGACTTACTAATCAATCCAGTTACATTTTCCTCCAAACATTTATTCTACATATATATATATATATACAAACAGCAAAGGTCCCAGCACTGATCCCTGAAGAACGCCACATGTCACAGCCCTCCATTCAGAAATGCCCCCTTCCAATTCTACCCTCTGTCTTCTTTGACCGAGTAAGAAGTCTCACAACACCATGTTAAAGTCCAACAGGTTTATTTGGTAGCAAAAGCCACTAACTTTCGGAGCGCTTGCTCCTTCGTCAGGTAAGTGGGAGTTCTGTCCACAAACAGGGCATTTAAAGACACACACACTCAATTTACAAAATAATGGTTGGAATGCGAGTCTTTACAGGTAATCAAGTCTTAAAGGTACAGACAATGTGAGTGGAGAGAGTTTTAAGCACAGGTTAAAGAGATGTGTATTGTCTCCAGCCAGGAAGAGTTAGTGAGATTTTGCAAGCCCAGGCAAGTTGTGGGGGTTACAGATAGTGTGACATGAACCCAAGATCCCGGTTGAGGCCGTCCTCATGTGTGCGGAACTTGGCTATCAGTCTCTGCTCAGCGACTCTGCGTTGTCGTGTGTCGTGAAGGCTGTCTTGGAGAACGCTTACCTGAAGATCAGGGGCCGAATGCCCATGACCGCTGAAGTGTTCCCCAACAGGAAGAGAACACTCTTGCCTGGTGATTGTCGAGTGGTGTTCATTCATCCATTGCCGTAGCGTCTGCATGGTCTCATGGTAAGAAGTTTAACAACACCAGGTTAAAGTCCAGCAGGTTTATTTGGTAGCAAAAGCCACACAAGCTTTCGGAGCTCCAAGCCCCTTCTTCAGGTGAGTGGGAATTCTGTTCACAAACAGAGCATATAAAGACACAGACTCAATTTACATTAATAATGGTTGGAATGCGAATACTTACAACTAATCAAGTCTTTAAGAAACAAAACAACGTGAATGGAGAGAGCATCAAGACAGGCTAAAAAGATGTGTATTGTCTCCAGACAAGACAGCCAGTGAGACTCTGCAGGTCCAGGCAACTGTGGGGGTTACAAATAGTGTGACATGAACCCAATATCCCGGTTGAGGCCGTCCTCATGTGTGCGGAACTTGGCTATCAGTCTCTGCTCAGCGACTCTGCGTTGTCGTGTGTCGTGAAGGCTGTCTTGGAGAACGCTTACCTGAAGATCAGGGGCCGAATGCCCGTGACCGCTGACAGCGCGTCGGGACTGTTGATCGATGAGTCAAGCGCCATATCCTGTTCTTATGAGGGCAACTTTCAGCGTCTGGAGGTGTCTGTTGCGATCCTCCTCATCCGAGCAGATCCTGTGTATACGGAGGGCTTGTCCGTAGGCGATGGCTTCTTTAACGTGTTTAGGGTGGAAGCTGGAGAAGTGGAGCATCATGAGGTTATCCACGGGCGTGTGGTACAGTGAAGTGCTGAGGTGACCGTCCTTGATGGAGATGCGTGTGTCCAAGAATGCAACCGATTCTGGAGAGTAGTTCATGGTGAGTCTGATGGTGGGATGGAACTTTTTGATGTCATCATATAGTTGTTTCAGTGATTGTTTACCATGAGTCCAAAGGAAGAAAATGTCATCGATGTATCTCGTGTATAGCATCGGTTGAAGGTCCCGTACGGTGAAGAGGTCTTGTTCGAACCTGTGCATGAAGGTGTTGGCATATTGAGGTGCGAATTTGGTCCCCATGACTGTTCCGTGAGTCTGGATGAAAAACTGGTTGTTGAAGGTGAAGACATTGTGGTCCAGGATGAAGCAGATGAGTTGTAGAATTGCATCTGGAAATTGGCAGTTGTCGGCGTTGGGTACTGAGGCAGTTGCAGCAATGCCATCGCTGTGGGGGATGCTGGTGTAGAGTGCCGAGACATCCATTGTGACAAGGAGTGCTCCTGGTTCAACTGCTCCCATGTGTGCTGAGTTTCTGTAGGAAGTCCGTAGTGTCGCAACAGTAGAGTCGTAGAGTCTCCACTCACATTGTCTGTACCTTTAAGACTTGATTACCTGTAAAGGCTCGCATTCCAACCATTACTTTGTAAATTGAGTCTGTCTTTATATGCCCTGTTTGTGAGCAGAACTCCAGACGAGTTCTGCTCACCTGACGAAGGAGCAGTGCTCCGAAAGCTAGTGGCTTTTGCTACCAAATAAACATGTTGGACTTTAACCTGGTGTGAGACTTCTTACTGTGTTTACCCCAGTCCAACGCCAGCATCTCCACATCACTTCTTTGACTGAGCCAGTTTTGTATCCACCTTGCCAGCTCACCTCTGATCCCATGCGACTTCACCTTCTGCACCAGTCTGCCATGAGGGACCTTGTCGAAGGCCTTACTGAAGTCCATGCAGACAACATCCATTGTTCTACCCTCATCAATCATCTTCGTCACTTCCTCGAAAAACTCGATCAAGTTCGTCTCATCTCAGGAATTCCCTCCCAAAATTCTCTCCACCTCTATGCTCCTTAAAACCCGCCTTTTTTGCTCTAATGTATCCTTAACATGCTTGGTGTGAAACGTTGTTTGATAACACTCCTCTGAAGCCCATCCATGGTTGCACGAAATGAAGCTACAACCCTTTTTGGGAAAATTTGCAAGTTAAAATGATTCTGAACATGTTGGTGAAATCACATTCTTCAGTCCCTGAATACCTTTCCAAAAAGTAAGGCAACCAAAAATGGTCTTAAGAGATTGATTTTATTTGCTTGCCCCTGTCCACAGTCAAATGATTCTTGCTGCCTAATGGCTCTGCATGGCTATCAGGGGCTCTTCAAATCAAGCGTCTATCAATTAACATACAGTTGTGCAGAATTGGCATGCAGGAACAGACCGGTTGGTGCATGGAACGTGCCTCACACTCATGGCTGGAGACTGAATGCTTCCTCCCTTTGTCCTTCCACAGCCCCTGGGAAACAAAGTCTCCAGCAAAAAACATTCTGGGGAAAAATTCTTCTCTGACCTCCTTGGCCTAAAGTGATCAAAATGAGTCCAGGACATCACGTGGACCAAGTGTATAGCTTATGACGAAGCTTACCTTTACATGGTGCAATCTTTCCCTTGATGGTGATATCGGGTTTGCATCTCCAGCACCAGCTAACAGCATTGTTTTATTCTTTTCATGGGATGTGGCCATCACTGGCAAGGTCAGTGGCGAGGCCTTTCAGAGGGAAGTTAAGAGTCAACCACAATAATGTGGGTTTGGTGTCAACATATAGGCCAGCCCAGGCAAGGGTTGCAGATTTCCTTCCCTTAAGGACATTAGTGTATCAGATGGGTTTTTATGGCAGTTTAGAAATTCAGTGATACTAACTTTCAATTTGAGATTTAATTAACTGAATCTTAAATTCCACCAGCACGTGGTGGGATTTGAACCCACATACTCAGAGCCTGGGCCTCTGGGTTACTAGTCTAGTTACATAACCGTTATGCCATTGTCTTCCCCCAAAATTCCATTGTGACACTGGACGATGACCTACAACTCAGTCCTTTTTTTCAAGAATTGGTGATCTGGTAGTGAGTTGTAAAAAAACTAATGAAATTGGTTGAAGGGTTTCATGTTGAATATCTTTCGACTGATCCTCAGTGTGTGCTACATGACATTGTTGGTATGCAGTATATACGACACATTGTGACTAGTCGTGCATGTTTAACATTGGCTGTTGGCTGACCCTGGCAATTTTTGTTCCATTTTGTTCCTAAATGGACATTGTGCATGCATTTGCATCTAGATTTCTTAACAATGGACTCTCTGGCATCTCGTAGATTCCTGCAATTGGCTGATTTGTTTTGCTATGTTTGGCAATAAGCCAGAAACAACGATCAAAGTTTGAAGAATTTACCTTGATTCAGTCTGTGAATACATGTTTTTTTTTCTCTTGCTCCTTTTATGACTGTGAAAAATGTAAACTAACCCCTCCTCATCCCGCTTACTGTCTGCGGCGGTTGGCACAGTTGAACCTTCCTCCTCAAGTGCTTTTCTTTCAGAGTCCAGTGGGTGGAACTGCACTTGGCTGGCTCTGTTCCTATCTATCGTATGAGGTCATCTAAAGCTCGGTGACCTACATTGGCTCCTGGTTAATCAGCACCATTTTTAAACCTCTTGTCTTTTTCATCCTTTCCCTGGCCTTGTCCCTCTGATTCTCAGTAATATGTTCCAGTTTTGCAGCTCTCCAGTATCCTTTAATTCTGGTTTCTTGAGCATCTCTGATTTTAATCACTTCACCACTGGTGGCCATGCCTTCTGCTACAGAGGTCCTAAACTCTGGAATTTCCTCCCGAAACCTCTCTGCTCCCTACCTGACTCTTATCCTTGAAGCGGCTCCTATCTCTTTAACCAAGCTTTTGTTTGCCTGCCCTGATATCTTCTTATGTGACTTGATGTTAAATTTTAATTTAGAATGTCCTTGTGAAGTGCCTTGGGACCCTATTATGTTGTGTTAAAACTGCTAAATACAAGCTGTTTCCTTTCTTTCTCTCCCCTGACATTTCCCACAGTTACAATTTTTAAAAATACTTTGCCCACTTCCAAGTCTATACAGTAATTTTTCAACCTTGCATCATTTAAACAAACTCTCCATGTTTGTCTGATAGGAGGGTGCAGTTGGTAAAACCTGCAAAGTGCAAGACCCTGCTGTTACTAGAGCAATGCTTGTTGGGTTGTCTGAGTGAAAGCAGCCATGGGATGATTCCGCGTTCTGCATTTGGCTACGTCCTTCTCATGTAAAAGTAGCTTTACAGTGGGCTGAAGAAAACAATTTTGTGCTGAGTGACTGAGCTAAGCAGGACAATTCAGCCAGTTGGGGAGGAAGTGAGAGACTTGGGATCACAGCACAGAAAGGCCATTCGGTCCACTACGTCCCTGCTAACTCTTTCAAAGAGCTTTCCAATTAGTGCCTTCCCCCTGCTCTTGCCATGGGGCTGCACGGTGGTACAGTGGTTAGCTCTGCTGTCTCACATCGCCAGGGACTGGGATTCAATTCCCAGTTTGGGTGACTGTGTGGGTTTTCTCCGGGTGCTCCGGTTTCTCCCACGGTCTGAAAGACATGCTGGTTAGGTGCATTGGCCATGCTAATATTCTCCCTCAGTGTACCCAAACAGGTGCCAGAGTGTGGCAACTAGGGAATTTTCACAATAACTTCATTGTAGTGTTAATGTAAGCCTATTTGTGACAATAATTAAATTTTAACTGTATTGCAATTCTTTCATTTTTAAAGTATTTATCCAAATTCCTTTTAAAGGTTGCTGTTGAATCTGCTTCTACCACTTTTTTTAAGCAGTGTGCTCCAGCTTAAAAAGAAAATTCTCATCCTCCTCCATCCTGGTTCTTTTGCCAATTATCTTAAGCCTGTGTCCTCTGGTTGCTGATCTGCTGGATTCTCCTTTCACTTTGCTGAAAACATTCATTGATTTTTCAACATGAAATCTTCCCTGCTCTAGAGAGAACAATTCTAATTTCTTCACAGATCAAGCAGCCTATCGTTCTGGAAGTATTCAGCTTCCTGAATTTGGAAGTTTTCCTGCATTGATGATTCAAAGCCTTTTTGTATCACAATCGTGTTGAGACTTGAAGCTTTAACCTATGACTGGAGGCAGGATGTTTGCGTTACATCAGGTAGACTGGGCTGCTCCATAAAGGTGGTGCTGCCAATATCTCTTGGCATGTTTGACATGGAGCCCAGATGGAACTGATTACAGCTGTGGAATACAGGAGAGCAATGCCTAATTCATTGATTTTTTACAGCATAGGAATTGGACATTATTGCCACTGTCTGCTCTTTTCCACCAAGCCCTGCATTTTTACTACTTATGAAAGTTACTGTTGATTCTTTGTCCATCATCTTTCCAGATAATACATTCCACAGATTATAACTTTTTATTAACTTATTCTTTCATGGGATTTGGGTACCCTTAGCAAGACCAGCATTTTTTTTGCCCCATCCCCAATCACCCTTGAACTGAATGGCATACGAACTGAAAGCAGGAGTAGGCCCCTCGTGCCTTCAATAACATCATGGCTGATCTGAACTTCATTCCTGCCTATGCCTGGATAACCTTTCACATTCTTGTTAATCAAGAATCTATCTGGCTCTGCCTTAAAAATATTCAAAGTCCCTGCCTTTTTGTTGAAGAAAGTTCCAGAGACTCATGATCCTATAAGTGGAAAAACTTTCTGCTCATTTTATCTTAAATGAGCGACCCCTTAATTTTAAACAGTGACCCCCTAGTTCTAGATTCTCCATCAAGAGGAAACATCCTCTCCACATCATCCCTGTCAATCCCCCTCAGGTGGCTAAAGTCACCTTCTACTCTTATAAACCCACGACCCGGGGATTGTTGGCCCTGTATTTTAACAGCTACAATACATTATAGAATCACCAAATCTTATTGAACAGAGGGAGACCATTCAGCTCAATATTCCTAGTCTGAATCTCTGATAGAGCGATTCAATTAGTCCAATTCTCCCTGCTGAGAATTTACAACCTAGTTTAGAGCTTCCACTGCAAAACTCAGACCTTGGTGAATTCTGCCTCCAATGAAGAAATTCCTCCTTATCATTTCCTAAATTGTCTTCCTCGTATTTTGAGGAATCGAAAAAGGTGATTGAAAGGTTAATTTTTAAAAGGCCGCCACATCCAACAAGGCAGCCAGTTCACAAGCAACACTGGAATCAGCAACCAACAATGAGATGAATGAACAGATGGCTAAATGGGCCAGAACACTGGGGAGAGCTCCCCTGATCATTTTCAAAATAATGGCTATAGGGTCTTTAAATCCATCTGAGAAGGTGGGCAAGGGCGCCATTTCAAGTCTCATCTGAAAGATGGCACCTCTGATGGCGGAGCCCTCCCTCAGTGCTGCCACTAAGAACGTCAACCTAGATTATGTGCTCAAGTCTTTAGAGTAGAAACTCTACCTTCTGACTCAGCTGTGAGTGTGCGACCCAGTGAGCCAAGGCTGACACAAAAGCAACTGCTTGAGAGGAAGGCAGCAACAACTCCATCACTGCCTTGAAGTGATTTTACTGCTTCAGCATTTCTTAAGATAATGAAAGCAGAAAATGCAGGCAATTCACAGCAGCATCGATGGAGAGAGAAACATGAAAATGTTCCATTAATTTTGATGAATAGACACAAAAGTTTTCACTTTGTTTATCTCCAAAGATGCTGCCTGACTCCTGTAATTCCAGCGTTTTCTTTTTTTTATTTTAGATTTTCAGCATCCGCAGTAATTGAGAATAATGATGCATTTGATTCTGTGATCAGCATGGGACTAATGTTTAGTTTTAAAAATTGGAATTTGCAAACAAGACTGACCAATACATACAAACTAATTAATTGCCTGGTGTAGTTTTTATTGTGTAAATTGAAGGCTGTTTTGATGTTGTAGTTTTTCATATGCATAAATAGAACATTATCAACACCAGCAGGAAGTTCTATTTTGGGTGTGTTTAATAGACATTGAAATTAAAGATGAAGGAAGCAACACACTTCGCACCTTTTACTCAGTTAATTTCTTTATGAGCTACATGTGGTAATTAATTTTCTTAAGGCCAGGCAGCTAATGAACGAACAATGTCTTTCCTGGCTGTTTTCAGTTAATGGGTATTTGAAGTTTAATTGTAGATGTACAAATATTCCTGTTTTCACTAAGGAAAATGGTTAGGGGAAAAGAGGGTTCTTTTGTTACTCTACTTTCACTGCAAGTGCCAATTCTTGGTACAACTCCATGTACTGGTTGCCCTCTGCTACCAATAGCTGCATTCAAGCCCAGGTGGTGAGCTTTTACCTGAGTTCAATGCTGGTTTTTAAAAAACTTTTTTTCCATGGGATGTGGGCCTCACCGGTTAGGCCAGATTTTTATTGCCCTTGAAAAGGTGGTGGTGAGCCACCACTTTTAAATGCTGCAGTCCATCCAACGAAGGTACATCCACAATGCTGTATGGGAGGGATTTTCACCCAGCGACAGTGAAAGAGCAACCATATAGTTTCAACTCGGGGCGGTGTGTGGCTTGGAGGGGAACTTGCAGGTGGTGGTGTGTCTGCCATCTTGTCCTTCTAGATGGTTGTGGTTGTGGGCTTGGAAAGTGCTGTTGAAGGACCCGTGGTGATTTGCTGCAGTGCATCTTGTAGTTGGAACACACTGCTGCTACTGGACATTAGTGGTGGATATGGTGGATGTGGTGCCAATCACAGCTGTGTTCATCCAGGCAAGTGGAAAGCATTCCATCACACTCCTGACTTTATAAGATAGTGGATAGGCTTGGGGGAGACAGGAGGTGAAATAGTTACCACAGCCTTTGATCTTCTCTTGTAACCAATATTTTTATTACTGGTCCAGTTCAGTTTTTCTGGTCAATGGTGACCCCCAAGATTTTGATAGCGGGGGAATTCCATGATGACAATGGCAGGCTTGGGGGAGTCAGGAGGTGAGAAACTCGCTGCAGAATTCCAAGCCTCTGTCCTACTCTTCACAGAATTGTTATGGCGCAGGAGGCCATTTGGGACATTATTTCTGCACTGGTTCTCCAAATGAGCATAGTGACATAAATACTTTTCCAAATACCCTTGCACATTGTTTATAATCAAATAATCATCGAATGCCCTATTGAATGCCTCAATTGAACCTATGTCAATCACGCTTTCAGCAGCTCAACACTTGTGTGAAAAACTTTGCTCATGTCACATTTACTTCCTTTGCAAATCACTTCAAATCTGTGCCCTCTTATTCTTGATCCTTTTATTCTCCTTATCTACTCTGTACAGCCCTTCATGATTTTAAACATCTATCAAATCTCCTGTTAGCCACCTTTTCTTCAAGGAGAACAGTCCGATCTAACTTCATTACTGAAATTGAAATAGCTATAGTGTTTATATGGCTGGATCCAGATTCTGGTCAATGGTAATGTCCCAAAATGTTGATGGTGGGGGATTCACCAATGATAATGCCAATGAACGTCATGGGGAGGTGTTGGATTCTCTCTTTTTGGAGATGGTCATTGCCTGACATTTTTGTGGCACAAATGTTTTCTTTGTCAGCTGACAGCCTAAGCCTGAAATTTGTCCAAGTCTTGCGGTATATAGGCATGGACTATCTGAGAAGTTGCAAATGGTGCTGATCGTGGGCAAATCACCTGCGAACATCTCCACTGCCAACCTTGTGATGGCAGGAAGGTCATTGATAAAGCAGCTGAAAATGGTTGGGCCTAGGACACCACCCTGAGGAACCCCTTAAGTAATGTCTTGCAACTGAGTTGATTGACCTCCAATGACCGCAACCATCTTACTTTGCGCCAGGTATGACTCCCATCCACTGGAGAGTTTCCCCTGATTGCCACTGACTCCAGTTTTCCTCGGGCCTTTTGAAGCCACAGTCAATTAACTGTGACCCTGATGTCAATGGCTAACACTTGCACCTCACCTCTTGAGTTTAGCTCTCTTGTCCATGTTTGGCCTAAGGCTACAATGAGTTCAGGGGCTGGGTTGGCCTGGTGGAACCCAAATTGAGCATCAATTATCAGCTTGTTTCTAAGTAAGTTACTGCTTGTGTGTGTGTTTGTGTCCGTGTGTGTGTTGCTGAATTGGTAGCTGTGCTGTAGGTGGAGTGTCATTAGTACAGCTTTATAAGTAAGCAGTCTTCGTAAATCAGAATTTTGTAGCTTCAAGCCCCATTCCTGGACCTGCAGAGAATTTGCAGCACAGAAAAAAGGCGTTCAGCACAACAGTAGTCCTTATGCCACACACACCTTTTTGTGATTCCTTTCTCGCTCCCCTATTTATCTAGCTTCCCCTGCAATGCAGCTGTTACTTGTTTCAGCCCCTCCATGTAGTAGCAAGTTCTGCATTTTCACCACACTTGAGCACAATCCTGAGAGGGATGCATTGTCGGAAGGTCAGTGTGAGGGACAGCTCGGTGGATAGGATATTAGGATGTAGATAGGCTGGAAAATTGGGTGGGGATCCTGGATTCAGGATTCAATCCTGGACCGGGGAGCGGCGCGGGCTTGGAGGGCCGAAGGGCCTGTTCCTGTGCTGTATTGTTCTTTGTTTGTTTGTCAGTACTGAGGTTGTACTGCCGTGTCAGAGGGTCGATACTAAGGCTGTGCTGCACTATTGGAGGATCAATGAGGAGGCTAAGCTGCATTGATGGAGAGTAGGTAATGAGTACAGTGGCTGTGTTGCATTGTTAGAGGGTCAGTACTGAGGGAGTGCAGCAATGTTCGAAGTGCTCTCATCCTAACAACCTTAAAATTCAAGTCCTGTCCATCTATTTGCATACGTGGATGTAAAGAGCGAACATCATTATGTGAGTTCTCCAGTTAATATTTTCTTACCCAAAACCAGCCAAAGCACATTGCCTAGCAATTCATTCACACACTGATTGTGGAATCCTGGTGTACAATTGGCTGCATATACTACTTACATAATGGTGACTGCTCTACAAAAGAATTCATTGCTAACAAAGCTGCCTTTGATCCTTTGAGGATATGATGTGATACAAGGACTGTTTTATTATTTCCCCCTGTGCCTTCAGTGACAGTGGGTACTGACCCTCACATTAAGTCCTGGTTTTATTAAGTGATATGAGATGGAGTGCTTCTGTGTAAATTGGAGACATGCAGGTTACCCACTTGTTTTAATAAGGACCTGGGACTGTAAACCCAAATGCATTGGACACCAATAGTTTTGAACTGCTTATTTTCCCAACTAACTGCAAGCACTAATTACAGAGGGACAAAGAAAAATAATAGAAAACACTCAGCTTGAGGTAGGTTTTCAAAACTTTTTTTAACATCAGGTCTGTTTTACTTTTATCTGATAGAAGAATTCTTGGCAAAGGATTTTCTGTGTTTCCACCCCCCCCCCCCCCAAACATCCTGCATGGTTCAGTCTCACCAGTGTTGAAGTATCTGGATGCATTGCCGTGGAACTGGAAGGGATGTGGCAGGGGTGTGGGTAGAACAGTCATCTTCCAAGACAGCAAGAAACTACAAAGTGTTGTGAACATAGCCAAATCCATCACGCAAACCAGCCTCCCATCCATTGACTCCGTCTACACTTCCCACTGGCTCAGAAAAACAGTCAGCATAATTAAGGACCCCAGGCACCCTGGACATTCTCTCTTCCACCTCCTTCCATCGGGAAAAAGATACAAAAGTCTGAGGTCACATGCCAACTGACTCCAGAACAGCTTCTTACCTGCTGCTGTCAGACTTTTGAATGGACCTACTTTTATATTTTGATCTTTCTCTACACCCTAGCCATGACTGTAACACTATATTCTGCACCCTTTCCTTTACTTCTCCCATATGTACTCTATGAACAGTATGCTTTATCTGTATAGGGCGCTAGTGACAATACTTCTCACTGTATATCAATACATGTGACAACTCAAATCAGAGGGAGCTTTCACTGTGCTTGTTGCTAATGTTGGACTTGTGTGCAAGTCTGATTATGTAGAGACTTTGTTGTTTTTTCCCCCCTTTCTCTGCGACCAGTTCGCTGCAAACCTTTTGTGCAGTGGTTTAAAAATAGCCTGATTGCTATCGGATAACAACTGGTCTGATGTCAACATTTTCAGACTGTGTGAAATGCTATCTCCATTTGACCAATGCAGGAACATCCAATAATACCATTACAAACTCTCTCCTTCCAACTTCAGCTATCTCTATTGACTTGAGGATAGTTGGTGCTGGGAACTTCTTGCCTGAAAGCAAATTGTAGGCAGAACCCTTAAAATGCCATAACCTACAAGGCTTGAAAAAGAGTTTGAAAGTGGAATGAGGCTGGATGGTCCTTTTACGAACAGAGCAGGCATAGTGGGCTGAATGGCCTCCTGCTGTATAGATATCTATGATTCTAGGAATTTTTAGTTGTTTAATATTTGGGAGTCGCTGGCTAATCGAACAAAATAATTCCATTTATAAAACCTTTCACCACCTCGAGACTTGATAACAAATGAAGTAATTTTTGAAGTGGGGATTATGTTAGCTCAGTTGGCTGGACGGCTAGTTGGTGATGTCTGTGTATTCTGCACTGTAAGATTCTATGATCCTGTGCGCAGAGTGGCAGCGGGACTCCCCACCCCCACCGATCACCCCACCCCCTTGGCACTGCCGCATTCCCGATGGGTAGTGCCAAGGTACCCCCTGGGCATTGGCACTTTGGCCCTTGGGTAGTGCTAGGGGGCACGTGCTGGCACTGCCAAAGTGCCAATGCCCAGGGGACACCCCCACCTGCTGTCCGATCCTCTGGGGGACCCCGATTGCTCCCCCTTCACCCTAGCAGTGTCGGGCTGCTAACTCCTGAAAGTGAGGAGCTACGATAAACCTCGCTGGAGTGAACCACTCCTAGCAGGGAGGGAGAGGCTAGTGGGCCCGGAGACTTCATATCCTGGCCGCTAAATTATATTAAAATACCCCCCCCTACATACCTAATACAATTCCACACCTATTTCTGGCAAGGAGCTATTGTGCCAAAAATCTGGCACTGAGGGGTGTTCAGGGTTGGACACCCAACATGGATCGCGCTAATCCGGCCCTGCTGAATCCACCCCCCTCCGATACATCTCCCCTCCTATTGTTCAAAATACTGCTGTGGGATATTCTACATTCGTCTGGGGTGGGCAGATTAGTTTAGCGTCTAATCAGAAAACACAGTGCCATTTAGTGCAGCACTGTCTGTTGTTCATGTTGACAACGGTAAGTGTGATTTAAAGGGATAAGTTTGTGATTTTGTTGTGTATTGGAGCCAATGCTCTGAAAAAGTGTCATGTGAAACTGTGCAAGTACATAGTCACAGAGCCAGATATAGAAGTAATACCACAAGATTCATTGGGAGCTCTACTGTTCACCCTGCAGAAGATACAGGAAAGACCAATGGAAGCATTGGGAATGATGGACATTGGCATACAATTACATTGTTTAAGTTTTATGTATTAGTGTCACAAGTAGGCTTACATTAACACTGCAATGAAGTTACTGTGAAAATCCCCCAGTCGCCACACTCCGGCGCCTGTTCGGGTACACTGAGGGAGAATTTAGCATGGCCAATGCACCTAACCAGCACGTCTTTCGGATTGTGGGAGGAAACTGGAGCACCCGAAGGAAACACACGGGGAGAACGTGCAGACTCCACATAGGCAGTGACCCAAGCAGGGAGTCGAACTCGCGTCCCTGGCGCTGTGAGGCAGCAGTCCTAACTACTGTGCCACCCTGCCATCATTGGGGAGATTTCTCTTCTTTCTTATCTCTTTTTTCTCTCTCGCTTCCCATTTCTTATGTGCTCTTTCTCCATCAGCCCTCTGTCTCTTGTCACATGTTGATGCAATTTCCCTTTTGTTACATGTGGTGCCAGTTTTTTGGGGGTCACAGCGATGATGGTGACAGATGTTTCCTGGTTATGCAGTGTGATTTGAAAAGAGCTGTTTCTTTTTGTGGTTTTTAAACAAAGAATCCTGCTGTGGTGATCCCATAGCTAAACAACTCTTGAACAATTGTAAAGTAAAGTAGGCAGTTGGAGAGTATTGTTTGGACATGACAAGCTGGATGATTTGTCACAGTATTTGTACCGGCTGTGCCAACAGTTATAATGTGGAGATGCCGGCGTTGGACTGGGGTAAGCACAGTAAGAAGCCTCACAACACCAGGTTAAAGTCCAACAGGTTTATTTGGTAGCAAATACCATAAGCTTTCGGAGCAATGCTCCTTCGTCAGATGGAGTGGATATCTGTTCTCAAACAGGGCACAGACACAGAAATCAAATTACAGAATACTGATTAGAATGCAAATCTCTACAGCCAGCCAGGTCTTAAATGTACAGACAATGTGGCTGGAGGGAGCATTCAACACAGGTTAAAGAGATGTGTATTGTCTCCAGACAATACAGCTTGTGAAATTGTGCAAGTCCAGGAGGCAAGCTGTGGGGGTTACTGATAATGTGACATAAATCCAACATCCCGGTTTAGACCGTCCTCATGTGTGCGGAACTTGGCTATCAGTTTCTGCTCAGCGACTCTGCGCTGTCATGTGTCGTGTGTACGACAGCATTGCTCCAAAAGCTTATGGTATTTGCTACCAAATAAACCTGTTGGATTTTAACCTGGCGTTGTGAGACTTCTTACTGTGCCAACAGTTATAGACAGAGTTTTCCGGTTACATGTAACCTGTGCAGGCATGACTCCAGTGGCTATTCCAATCCATGAGCAGTGCAGTACCACGCGTAATGTTGCAGTATTTCCAAACTGTCCGTGCTGCAATGGATTTGAAGGAAGTGAGAAGACTTCAGTGTAATAGTGGAACGGCCAAAGTGTTTGGTTTGCCAGAATTATACTATGCAATTTGGAAGAGCGAGTCCAGTACCATTGCTTATTAATTGGATTTGGTCTGTGTTTAACATCAGCTGTTTCTTTGATGGCTTTTTATTATTCACTCTGAGGATATGGACACTACTGGCAATTATTACCCATCCCTGATTACGCTCTGTGGTGGTTTGATGCCACTTCTGAGGGCATTTTAGGAGTGAACTGTATTCGTGTGGTACTGAAGTCACATATAGACCCAGGCAGGGTAAGGATGGTGGAGTCCCTTCCCTCAAAAGGACATTAGTGAATGAGGGAAATTGCACCAGATACTGCAGTCATACACAGAGGAGTGGTGTTGGGAACAGATTGCGTACCAGCTCTTGATCATGGGCTTGATGGGTGGGCATCAGGGGAGAGGATTAATGGTTGATTTCACTGGTGATCTTGAAATTAGTGGTGATTGTCATTGGTGAACCAGATGGGTTTCTATGTTCTTGAGGGAAGGAAATCTGCTGTCCTTACCTGGTCCGGCCTACATGTGATTACAGACCCACACCAATATTGATGACTCTTAACTGTTCTCTGAAATGACTCAGCAAATACTCAGTTCAAGGGCAATTGGGAATGGCCAACAAATGCTGGCCTTAACAGTGATGCCCAAATCACATGAAGAAGTAAGGGGGAAAAAATGATGGGTTGGGAGAAAACTGCCTGAATGCCCGGATTAACAATGGTTAAAATGTTCTTGGTTCTTCAGTTTTGTAAAGGTAAACTGGTTTGGTCAGTAGATGGCTCCTGGGTGTGCCCAGCTTCTCCATCAATCAATCTGATTAAGAGCACTAAAATGGCACAGAGAATCTACAGACCTCTTGATGGAGGGCTGACCAGATTCCAACCCCAGACTGCTAAGTTAGCTGATCACACTAAGCTGAAGGAGTGACATGGGTGTTACAATGTGATCACATTATAATAGAAACCCTACAGTGCAGAAGGCAGCCATTCGGCCCATTACGTCTGCACCGACAACAATCCTACCCCAGGCCCTATCACCACAACCCCACACATTTACCCTGCTAATCCCTCGAACCTACAAATCCCAGGACACTAAGGGGCAATTTAGCATGGCCAATCAACCTAACCCGCACACTTTTGGACAGTGGGAGGAAACCAGGGCACCTGGAGGAAATCCACGCAGACATGGGGAGAAGGTGCAAACTCCACACAGACAGTGCCTTGAGGCCAGAATCGAACTCGGGTCCCTGGCGTTGTGAGGCAGCAATGCTAGCCACTGTGCCATCTATTATTGGCATACCGTGGAGAAAAATCTGTCTGACTCTTGACTACTGATTGCAATCCAGTTAAAGTGCATGTCCATGAAGAATAACTAAAGAGAGGATAGGATTTGGTTGTGTTTTAAAAATTAATCTTCCTATTATCTTTTTGAACTCTGGTCTCTGAATGTTGTTGGAATAAGAGGAAGACCATTTAGGACTGCGATCAAGAGAAATTTCTTAATTCAGAGGCGGAATTCACCGAGGTCTGAGTGTTGCACTGGAAAGTCAAAACTAGGTTGTAAAATCTCAGCAGGAAGAATTGGATAGTTCTATCAAAAATCCGGAATAGGAACTTTGGACAGAATGGCCCCCTGTTCCATAAGATTTGATGATTCTATAATGGATTGTAGTTATTAAAATACTGGGCCAATAATCCTTGGGTCGTGAGTTCATAATTCTATCTGGCACCCTATTCGACCATGAGCTGAGTTTCCGACTCTGCAGAATTGGGCAGAATATGAGGAATGTCAAAGGACAACTGAAAGATTAATAAGGAGGGCAAAATTAGATTGCAAGAGAAAGCTAGCCAGAAGTATAAAAACAGATAGTAAGAGTTTTTATAAATATTTTAAAAAGAAAAGTTAACAAAGTGAGTGTTGGTCCTCTAGAAAGTGAGTCTGGAGAATTGATAATGGAAAATAAAGGAGATGGCAGATGAATTGAACAAGTATTGGCATCAGTCTTCACTATTGAGGATACAAGTAACATCCCAAAAATAGCAATAAAGCAGGAAATGGAAGGGAGAGGGGCACTCTGT
The DNA here is from genome assembly GCF_964213995.1 of Mustelus asterias. Taxonomy (NCBI): domain Eukaryota; kingdom Metazoa; phylum Chordata; class Chondrichthyes; order Carcharhiniformes; family Triakidae; genus Mustelus; species Mustelus asterias. Next base: position 83,293,364 of record NC_135817.1, read on the forward strand.
TAAATTACAATTACCAAAGGAGTGATACTGAGTAAATTGTTGGAGCTGCAGGTCGACAAGAGCCCAGGTTCTGATGCTTTTCATCCTAGCGGCTTAAAAGATAATGTCTAGTGAGATAGTTGATGCATTGATGTTCATTTTCCAAAATTCTCTCGATTCAGGGAAAGTCCCATTCGATTGGAAGGTAGCAAATGCAGCTCCACTACTTAAAAAGAGAAGACAGAAAGTGGAAAACTATAGGCTAGTTAGCCTAGCTTCTGTCATGGGGAGGTGTTAGAGCCATTATTAAAGAGGTAATAGCAGGGCAGGTTGTTAAGTTCAAGATAATCAGGCAGAGTCAACATGGTTTTGTGGAAGGGAAATTATGTTTAACCAATTTATTGGAGTTCTTTGAGGAAGTGACCTATGTTGTGGATAAAGGGGAACCGGTGGATGCACTGTAATTAGATTTCCAGAAAGCATTTGATAAGGTGCCCACATCAAAGGTTATTGTTGAAAATAAAAGCTCATGTTTCAGAGGGTAATATATTGGCATGGATGGCAGATTGGCTGGCTGACCGGCAGCAGAGAGTAGGCACAAATGGGTCTTTTTCAGATTGGCAAGGTGCAGCAAGTGGTGTGCGACACAAGTCAATGTTGGAATCTCAGCTGTTTACACTTGGAAGGGATGGTTTCCAAATTTGATGATGACACCAAGATAGGCAGGAAAGTAAGTCATGAACATGAGGCTACAAAAAATATAGATGGGTTAAGTGAGTGGGCAGAGATTTGGCAAATGGAGTATAATGTGTGCAAATTGAGTTGCATGCATTTTGGATAGAAGAATAAAAAATATGCATGTTATCTAAATGATGAGAGATTGCAGAGCTCTTGAGATGCAGAGGGATCTGGGTGCCCCAGTGCATGAATCACAAAAGACTAGTATGTAGGTACAAGAACTAATTAGGAAAGCTAATAGATGTATTTAATTTATCTGAGTGGATTGAATACAAAACTACACTACAGGGCGTTAGTGGCGAGACTTCAATTGAAATATTAGTCACCTCATTTAAGAAAGAATGTTAGAAGCAATTTAGAGAAGGTTTACCAAATTAATACCTGGAATGGTTGGGTTGTCTTATGAGGAAAGTTATACAAGCTAGGTGTAATGACTTTAACGAGGTCCACGATGTGGACCTCTTAGAATACGAGTTCCATGGCTTCACCTCACCTCCCCTTAACTCCAATTTCCTCCAGCCCTCTTGAGAAATCTTTGTTTCTCCAAGTCTGTCTGTCTTGTGCATTCCTGATTTCTGTCACTCTACCACTGGTGGCCATGCCTTCTACTGCCTAGTTCCTTGGTATTGCAAATCCCTCCATAAACATCTCAACTGCTCTCTTCTCCTTGAAGCTGACTTCTTTGACTGTTTTTGCTCACCTGTTTCCTTATGTGGCTCCGTTTCAGGTTCTATCTGATTACACTCCTGTGAATTGCTTTAGGGATTTTTTAATAACATTACAAGTGCGATGTGGATACAAGTTGTGGACGTTGTGTATAAATGCATGATGATGTTGATGAAGGAGATCATTAGCATGGAGGGCCATTCATTATTTTTCAAACCCTAGAAAAGGGAGGGATGTATGTTTTGAAAAGCTAAAGTTCAGGTAGGCACAGAGGCCGGTAGCTCATTAATGAGGCAAGAACCAAGATGCCCATGCATCTGCATGGGAGCACTGTTAGAATTAACACCTCCGGTGACCCCAGGTGAGCTTGTCATGAGCTGAACCGTAGCTTCCAGCCTAAGCCCATCATTATCTTTGAGGATTGAAAAGTCAAAAGTGCCCAGATGGCTAGTTTGGAGTTACAATCAGTCAAACACCAGCAGATAGCAAGCATCAATTGGCTCCAAAATATTACTAACCCTGAGGTTTCACAGTGGAAAAGATAAGCATAAGGTGCAAATACTTCAGGAATGCTGTAACTAATGCTGGACACTCTTAAAGCCCCTCCCCGCCTGGAGGAAATTGTAAGCCTACCTGTGGGTTTCCAACCTCTCCTCTATCATTGGTGGTTGGAGAGTGAACATGCTCCCCTCTCTCCAGAATCCTTCTTGCCTCCATTATGTCCCACTCTCCAAAACTTGGAATTTGCCCTAAAGTTTCCCCCCAATCTATTATCTAAGATTCGATGGGGGTGAAGTGGGAGCCCAAAGTGAGCGAATCAGCACTTGGTTCATATCACACTCGGTTTTTCTTTATCAGTCTATCAAAAACCCAGAAACTCGGCCAATTCTGTTCTGAGGAAAGATGTCTGATGTCACTCTGTAATGGCACTTTTAATCATTTATAAAATTGCATTTATTTGGCTTTTTATTTGAGAAGTCCATAATACAAGAAGTTACAAAAGACCAGAACGAGTGGAAAAGTGGAAGCCTAATCACTGTGTCACCGTTGTTCATTTAAGACTGAGATGAGGAGAATTTTCTCCACTCAAAGACTTGTGAATCTTGGAAATGTTCTATTCCAGAGGGCAATGGAGGCTCATTGAGGATTCAAAATGCAAATCAATAGATATTGAAGATGTCAAGGGATTTGGGGATAGCGTGGGAAAATGGAGTTGAGGTAAAAGATCAGTAATGGGGCTTAATTAAATGGTGGATCAGGTTTGAAGGGCTGAATGGCCTACTCATGCTATTCCCAATGTTCCTTTTTTTAAAAAAAATTATCTGCTGACACACTCTGTCTAGACACACACACACACACACACACACCCGTGCAACCCTGAGACAGTTGATATCTTGGGGAGAGAGCATGCTACAGCCTTCAATTAAAAACAAAACACCTGCCAAACAGAAAAACATAAAGAGCCCCTCTGTAGAACAATGCAAAGCCACAAATCCTACACTTTGTACGCTTCAGGCGACTGACTCAATCCCACCTAAAACCTGGTTTAGTTAATCATGTCGGCGATTGTGTAACCTTAGGTCACAGATTGGGAGAGTCTGGCCTCGTGTTTGCCTAACGCAGTGAAATTCAACAGCTTTTGAACAAACTGCAGATGTGGCAACTTGTGTGAGCAAACTTGCTACAACCTGCACAAATATGTGGTGCCTGACAGGAAGGGTGCTGGGGCGGAAAGTATGGAGGTTATCTTTAACCAGCAGCAGGGCTTTCGGTTGACACCCAACAGTAAATGGTGATCGTACACTGAGCAGTTATAAATATGGGGAAAAACTCAAAAAAAACCAAAGCGCTTTCCTCCAGAAGTGGTGACTTTGGGTTTGATTTTGTAAGAAGTTTAACAACACCAGGTTAAAGTCCAACAGGTTTATTTGGTAGCAAAAGCCACACAAGCTTTCGGAGCTCTTACCCCAGTCCAACGCCGGCATCTCCACATTTTGATTTTGTAGACATAGAGAAGAGGCTTCCACTGCTGGAGGAGACTAAAAATCGAGGCTGTGCGTATAAAATAGTCAGCAATAAAGCAGAGAAGAAATTCAGAAGAATGTTCTTTTTCCAAGAGAGTGCTGTCTGTGATTGTGAAATCCATTACCACAGGGAGTGGTTGAGGTAAATAGTACAATGCATTAAAGGAAAGACAGTTAAGTATTGGAATGAGAATAGGGTGAGTTTTATTTTATTTATTCCTGGGTTGTGGGCAGCACAGGCAAGGACAGTATTTATTGCCCATCCCTAATTGCCCTTGAGAAGGCGATGGTGAGCTGCCATCTTGAACCGCTGCAGTCCATGTGGCGTAGTTATACCCACAGTGCTGTTAGGGAGGGAGTTCCAGGTATTTGATCCATCATAGAACATACCAACCTGCATACACATTGAGAGCCAGAGTAGTCCGTTTGGCCCCTCAAGCCTGCTCTGCCATTTGATAAGACCAAGGCTGATCTGTTTTTGGCGTCCACTTTCCTGTCTATTCCTTACACCCTTTAACCCTCTTGTCAAACAAGGATCTATCTACCACAATCTTCAATATATTCAATGACCCTGCCTCCATATTTCTTTGTGGAAGGGAATTCCAGAATTGTGACCCCCTCAAATAACAATCTCTTCATCTCTGTCTTAAATGGGAAACCCCTTATATTTAAAACGTGACCATTAGTTCCTGTCTCCCTATAAAGGGAAACATAATTTCAGCATCCACCCTGTCAAGTCTTATCAAGATCTTGTATCTTTCAATAGGGTCACCTCTCACTCTTCTAAACTCCAATGGATATAAGCCCAACCTGCCCAGCTAAAGAGGGTTTAAGGGAGCCTCATGTGGAGCATAAACATTATCATTGTTCAGTTGGGCTGAATGGCCTATTACTCTGCTATGATTTGATGTAATTTTAGGGATGGGGAGTAAATGCCAGCCTTAACATTGCAACTCACATTTAAACGTTAAAATGGTGCAGCCAGCTCGCTTTTTAAAAAAATACATTTTTGTGCATCGTTTCACAAACGTTGTGCAATGTTGGGCTACCACCTCATCCTTGTTTTCAAATTCTACCTTAGCCTCTCGCCTCCCTATCTCTGTAATCTCCTACAGCCTTCCGGGTCATCTGCAATGCTCAGTTCTGGCCTCTTGTGCATCCCCAATTTTTAATGGCTCCAGCGATGGTGGCTATGCTTTCAATTGCCAGGGCCCCCAAGCTTTGGAATTCTCTTCCTACACTTGCCCCCCCCCACCTCCTTTAAAATCTACCTCTCTGATCACCTGGCCTGATAGCTCTTTCTGTGACACAGGGTCCTAATTTGTTTTAGAATGCACCTGTGAAACGTCTTGCAGCCTTTCATTGTACTAAAGTGCTAATGCTTTCATAAAAAGAAGTTGTTTGTTGCTGACTATTGTGGTGCCAACTGTGGAAGAATAGCTGGAGCACACCTGTTGGCTGGGAGAGGGATGAAGAAGTGGGCATGTTGTCAGCCCCATGAGGTTCTCACATAGTGTGATTTCAGTGAGGAGTGCAGAAAGTTTGGGGGAATTGGGTCTTGAGTGGTTTCTCTCCTTGGTTGGGCACCGTCGCTGTGGGTTTGAAGACTACAGTAAGAAGTTTAACAACACCAGGTTAAAGTCCAACAGGTTTATTTGGTAGCAAAAGCCACACAAGCTTTCGGAGCTCTTAGCCCCTTCTTCAGGTGAGTGGGAATTCTGTTCACAAACAGAGCTTATAAAGACACAGACTCAATTTACATGAATAATGGTTGGAATGCGAATACTTACAACTAATAAAATCTTTAAGAAACGAAACAATGTGAGTGGAGAGAGCATCAAGACAGGCTAAAAAGATGTGTATTGTCTCCAGACAAAACAGCCAGTGAAACTCTGCAGGTCCACGCAACTGTGGGAGTTACAAATAGTGTGACATGAACCCAATATCCCGGTTGAGGCTGTTTTGTTGTGCTTCACAGTCACTGGGACTCTGGGGCCGTTGTCCACGCTCTTCACCACTGATTCCATTTTCCTTGCTGGCCTCGGTCTCAGGCTAAAACAGATGGTTTGTGATCTCTGCACCCTGAACTGCACTTCAGTCCTCCTTATCTTCTCCGTCACCGAACCCATCTACTTTTGCTGCTGTGATATTGTCCTTCTGTTGGCTAATCTGGTGCTGGGAACCTCATCCACTCTTCAGTTACCTGACAATTCCAGACTTCTGCTTTAGATAGAATTAGTTCCACCCTCCATTAGCTCATCAAAGCTCTGCTACTAACTGACACAGTGGTTAGCACTGCTGCTTCACAGCACTAGGGACCCAGGTTCAATTCTGGCCTTGGGTGACTGTCTTTGTGGTGTTTGCACATTCTTCCCCCATGTCAGTGTGGGTTTCCTCTGGGTGGCTCCAGTTTCCTCCCACAGTCCAAAGATGTGTGGGTTAGGTGGATTGGCCATGCTAAGTTACTCCTTAGTGTCAGGGGGATTAGCAGGGTAAATATGTAGGATTACGGGGATAGAGCCTGGGTGAGATTGTTGTCGGTTCAGACATGATGGGCCGAATGGCCTCCTTCCACACTGTCAGGATTCTATGATTCGATAATCACAACTTTTACCAAGTCCCATTCTCCCATCATCCGTGTTGCCTGCGGACTTGCATTTATTCCAGGTTTGACAGTGCCTCAGTTTTAAAATTCCCATTGCTTTCGAATCCCTCCGCCTTCTCCTAATTTCTGTAACTATCTCAAGTTCTCGTATTTCCGTCTGCCACCTGTGTGCCTTTGTGCATGCCCCCTATTGTACCAATGACAGCTGTAGCAACCTTAGCCCAAAGCTCTGGGATTCCTCCCTCACCTCCCTTTCCCTTCCTGAAAACCTACCTCTTTGACCAAGCTTTTGGTCATCTGTCCACCCTAATATCTTCACCGTAAACCTGGTGTTAGCTTTCGCCTGGCAACGCACCTGCACAATGTCTCAAATTTGCTATTAATCTGACTGTTTTTGAGTTTTGGCAGACTTGTGTAAATGTTTTTGTTTTTCTGTTCATGTCTTTCAGGAGTGGCCAGGACAAACCTCCTCCACACAGAATCCATGCGTGGTCACAGAGAGTGCTTCGAGAAATTTCACCTCATCGCTAACCAGGAACTTCCGCGGCCAAAGGTGTCCAAGAGCACCTACAGGGACGTGAAGGATATCCTAAGCAGAAAGATCAGCCAGATTGTTCAGTATGCACAAAATCAGCACTCGCACGCTGACCTCCAGGGCTGCCGACAAGGGCAGGTCAAGGGCCATGACCCCGAACCGAGCTTGTTCACGGGACACTTACCCCAGCTGAATAGTTCACGGTTGCCCCGCTACTCCCCACGCTGGCTGGATGGGAGCTCGCCAGGCTATTCGGAATGCAGACAGGGAATCTTGGAGCAGGATACGCAAGGAGAATTTCGCCTGGGGGTGTTGGGAGCGGCTGCTAGCAGGTTTCGAGGTGGTGACATCCATTGGTCCACTGAGGAACTCACGCAAAGGACAGAAACTCAGCTAGCAACAGGGAATCGCAGCATGGAGGCCAGGTGTCATAGGCACTACACCCAGGAGGAGTGTAAGTACAGCGCTGGCTGTTTGACATTTATATAATGTCCTTCACAACCCCACTAGGGTCTGATTGCCAATCAGAAAAAGACCCATTTATGCCAACTCTTTGCTTCCTATCTGTTAACCAGCTTTCGATCAATCTCGAGACATTACCTGCAATCCCATGTGCTTTAACTTTACATTGTAGTCTGTCATGTGAGACCTTGTTGAAAGCCTTCTGAAAGTCTAAATATACGACATCCACTGGTTCTCCTCGGTCAACGCTACTAGTTACATCCTCACAAAATTCCAATAGATTCATCAAGCATGATTTCCCCTGTGTAAATCCATGCTGACTTTGTCTGATTATTACCACTGCCTTCCAAATGCCGAGTTATGAAATCCTTGATAATAGACTGTAGCAACTTCCCCAGTACCGACGTTAGGCTCACTGGTCTATAGTTCCCTGTTTTCTCTCAACCTCCCTTTTTGAATAGCGGGTTTACATTCGCTACCCTCCAATCTGTAGGAACTATTCCAGAGTCCAAAGAATTTTGGAAAATAACCGCCAAAGGATCTAATATTTCCAGGGCCACTTCCTTAAGTACTCTGAATTGAAGATTATCAGGACCTGGAGATTTATCCACCTTCAATCCCATCAATTTCCCCAAAACCGTATCTCTTCCAATGTTGATTTCCTGTAGCGCGCAAGAAGCAATACTTTTCACTGTATCCCAATACATGTGGGAATATTAAATCAAATCAAAGAAAGCAACTGGGTTGTGGGACAGTGTTTGGCAAATGTAGGAAAAGTTGCCTCTAATCGACATTCAGTGGTCTTTTAATATTGTCCATGTGAAGTGTTGATTTGCAATGCTAAGCAGAGCTGAAAATTAACATTGGGACAGGAGACGGTGAGACAGCCATTTCGCCCTTTTGAGACTGACTCCATTATTCAGTTTGCTCACGATGATCTTGACTCCATCTACACCTTTGGTTCCATATTCACTAAATCTTTTGCTTAACAAAAGTCTATCAATCTGAGTTTCTAAGGACAGCATTGGAAATTTCCTTGTGTGGCGGAAGTATTTCCTGACATAACTCTGAACAGCCCAGCTCTACTTTTAAGGCAATTTCCCAAACCCTTCTTCTTTTGGACTCCTTCCACCTTCCCCGGCTACCTGGACAGCACGGTAGCACAGTGGTTAGCACTGCTGCTTCACAGCTCCAGGGACCTGGGTTCGATTCCTGGCTTGGGTTACTGTCTGTGTGGAGTTTGCACATTCTCCTTGTGTCTGCGTGGGTTTCCTCCGGGTGCTCCGGTTTCCTCCCACAGTCCAAAGATGTGTGGGTTAGGTCGATTGGCCATGCTAAAATTGCCCCTTAGTGTCCTGAGATGCGTAGGTTAGAGGGATTAGCGGGTAAATGTGTAGGGATATGGGGGTAGGGCCTGGGTGGGATTGTGGTCGGTGCAGACTCGATGGGCCAGATGGCCTCTTTCTGCACTGTGATTCCTCCAGCCAGAGGAAACAATTTACAGTGGTTAGCACTGCTGCTTCACTGCGCCAGGGACCCGGGGTTCGATTCCTGGCTTGGGTCACTGTCTGTGCGGAGTCTGCACGTTCTACCCGTGTCTGCATGGGATTCCTCCGGGTGCTCCAGTTTCCTCCCACAGTCCGAAAGACGTGCTGGTCAGGTGCATTAGCCGTGCTAAATTCTCCCTCCGCATACCCGACTCGGGATTTTCGCAGTAACTTCATTGCAGTGTTAATGTAAGCCTACTTGTGACACTAATAAACGAACATTAAAAAACTTTTACTTTTTTATCTGCCTGAACATTGTTGACAGGAAAGATATGTTTCCAAAGCTTTTCATCTTCTAACCATCAGGACAAACGCAAGAGTGCGAAATTTCAAACAATCTCGAGAATTTATACGACAGGAGAAATAGGTGCTGATTGGTTGGCCAGTCAACCCCTGGCTGAGACATTGCCATGGAGAAAGCAATGGGGAGCTAGAGACTCTAAGCTGCTGAGTAATTCAAAAAAGGCACAAGACTTGAAAATATTCCTTTTATTTACAGTGAATGGTCCCTGCATATGAATGTATGTCACTTTAACCAGTGTAGATGAGCCATGTTACATGGTCAACTGATTACGTCAGTCCTGATTTCCCTACCTTATCAACTTCCTTAGTCATCAGATGGGTGACAGAAGAATGTTTCCCTTAAGGGCAATGATTAGTCATGTGTAGAGAGACGCTGGCCATCGTGATGTTTCTAATGCTGTTTGATGTTTCTTGCAGTGAGTGCCATGTCGGTTGATGATCTGGTGTCTTTGAACGAACAACTCCTCAAACAAATCAAAGGTATATTACCACATCTCTGTCATGGGAAAGTAAAATCAAAATTGGTGTCGCACTTTAGTAAAGAAGCTTGTTCAACTTGGGTTTTTTTTTTGTCTGTGTTTTTGTTGGAGTGTTGAGATATTAGAAACCATGTCGCACTGATAGCTATTGTCTTAGACCTAGTTCTCGCTTCACAAGAAATGGCTAAAGGATCTGAAATAGTTCAAGCTGTCATTAGTGTTCCAGCATGAATGTTAGATTGGGGTTGGGCTCCATGAGTGTGGAGGGGGGATGCTGATTCCAATGTTGGAAAATAAGATTCAAAAGATTCTGCTGTTTAAATTTTACTGCACCTCCCATGTTCTCCACCCCACCAACCAAAGAAAACCCGAATACCTATAGAAGGACTTGCATTTCTATAGCACCTTTCACAACCTATGATGTATCAAAGTGTTTCACAGCCAGTGTAATACTTCTGAATAATAGTCACTGGTGTAATGTAGGAAACACCACAGCCAGCTTTTGCACAGCAAGCAGCAATTTGAGAATGGCCAGATAATGGCTGGAATTTTACTCACCCACCCGCCACGGGAATCGGAGCGGGCGAGGAGGTGGGCCATGGAAAGGTCCATTGACCTCAAGCGGGATTTTACTGTTTCAGGACGAGTGAGGTTGTAAAATCCCACCCATTGTGTTTTTGGTAATGATTTGAGGGACAAATGTTGGCCAGGAGACTGTACACTCTCCCATCCGAGTCAGAAAGTTGTTCTAACCGTTCCATAATTCCAGTCCCGCACTGAGGGACTGCTGCATGGTCAGAGGAACTGCCTTTCCTTGAGTCAAACAATTAAACTAAATTAAATAAACTCAGGGACAAAGTAAAAGGGACAGTCCCTTAAAGAGGAGGCGATGAACTAGTGGTATTATCGCTAGACTATTAATCCAGAAACTTATCTAATGTGCTGGGGACCCGAGTTCAAATCCCGCCATGGCAGGTGGTGGAATTTTAATTGAATAAAAATCTACCGATGACCATGAAACCATTGCCGATTGTTGGAAAAACCCACCTGGTTCACTAATGTCCTTTAGGGAAGGAAATCTGCCGTCCTTACCTGGTCTGGCCTACATGTGACTCCAGAGCCACAGCAATGTGGTTGACTCTCAACTGCCCTTCAAAGGCAACTAGGGATGAGCAATAAATGCTGGCCAGCCAGTGACACCCATGACCCATGAATGAATAAAAAGAAAGAGAGAGCTGCCTTTCCAATGAGGCATCAAACTGAAACCTCATCTGCTCTCTCGGATCCCATGTGACTGTTTTGCAGAAAAGTGGGGGAATTCTCTGAGGTGTCCAGCCCAATATTTGTTTCTCAACCAACATCTAACTGCCATGGGTGCAAGGAATCAATGCCTCGAGAGGAGTCATAGAATGATACAGCACAGAAAAAGGCCATTCTGCCCATCTTATCTTTGCAAGCTCCTTGAAAGAGCTATCCAATTAGATCCACTGCTCTGCTTCTCCCTCGTTGCTCTTCAGATTTTGCACGTTCAGTTAAAGTTTATTTATGAGTCATAAGTAGGCTTACATTCATGGTGCAATGAAGTTACTGTGAAAATCCCCTAGTCACCACACTCCGGCGCTTGTTCGGGTACACTGAGGGAGAATTTATCATGACCAATCCACCTAACGTACACATCTTTGCACTGTGGGAGAAAACCGGAGCACCTGGAGGAAACCCACGCAGATGCAGGAAGAACATGCAGAGTTCACACAGACAGTGACCCGAGCCCCGGAATCGAACCTGGGTCCCTGGTGCTGTGAAGCAGCAGTGCTAACCACTGTGCCATCCCGTTCAGGTGTTTCATTATAATGGGATCTGTTTCCACTACCCTTTCAGGCTTCGCCAGTAATTTGTAAATGTAGAATGTACCCTCCTTTTCAACTTGAGATCACCCTAATTTTTTTTTCTTCCTTTTCTCTGCTTGAAGTGGTCTTCGAAGATCTGGCGCAAGAACTGGAGAAGAAGGACTCTCTCGCCTCTGAGTTACATGTCCGCTATATCGCTATTGAGCAGCTATTCAAGAACCGGGCCAAGCTGCCCTGGCTGCGGGTGGGGCGAGGGGGTATCAAACCCAGTGCCCCCCTCGACAACTGACTCACTGCCCGCTGATGAAGCACAGATCAGAAAACAGCTTTCCAAAAAAGATGTCCAACAGTATTAGATTGAACTCTGCTGTGGGAAACATTTTGTACGTTATTTTACATCTATATTTGCAAAAGAAAAAAAAAATAACTTATTTTACATACTTGTTTAGGTCGATTTTGTGTGTTTTTTTAAAAGACTTTTATTTTGAAACCCTGTGTGATTATTCAAACCTTTATTGGTTTGGTGGATTTTGGAACCTCCTACTGGACTCGTTATGCTACTAAATGTAATTTGAGACATCTTGTGTTCGAATTAGCGGGGAGTTTTATTGGGTTTCTCACTGGCTAGATATACGGCCCGACTTTTATCGTACAGCTGACCCAGCTCTGAAGCTTGGCCCCTGACCTGTTCTCAAGTTGGGGACCAGCTGATGAACGGGGGAAAGTTCCAGAACTGATTGTCATCCTCTTTGGATCTTCACCCCCTCTCATCTGCTGGGTCGTGGTGACGAGATTGGACTGGGCTGTGACGCACACTGCAGTTGAATGGCCTTGGGCCACTCACTTTTTTGAGCTTCATAGGTTAGAGATCAGCCACTTGAGACCCCTGGGGGACCAGGTGTGTGGAAATATTTAAGTTGGCGTGATAGTTTTGTTTATGGCGTTCTTGCATTGCAGGCCCTCCTCAATGGGATCGATGCTGGAGTCAATTATTTTGGTCTCGCTGGCACGTGCCGTTTGATTATGTATTCAGTAACATTGCAGTCAGTTCTATTCTGACTCTGCATAAAATGGGGCAGTCACAGGATGCTGATGTTACCTGGTACATTTCACAGTGCGCTCACACTCCTGGGGTTAACATTGGTGTGAAGCTGTGCTCAGCAAACACTGTGTGTAAGTCGACAGTGAAGGTACAATGGGAAACTCTCTCCAGTTTTCTCTCTCTCTCTCACCGAAGCTGGCTCAGACACCCTGACCTTTTGAGCTGTGTTAACCCTGGAACGGTGGTATCATCAGGAAGTGAAAACCCCCATGTTTTGAACTCCACTTTTTTTTTAAAAACCATCTTCCAAAGCCACACTTGGGCATTTTAAACCCACAAGGTGTGAGGTAGAATATGTAGGGGTTAATAACCAAGGCCTACAGAACGGATAAGGAAAGTGTTGTAGTTAGATTCTGAGATTATAGCCCCCTTCACAACCTCAGGACATCCCAAGTCACCTTGCAGTCAATTCAGTATTTCAATCTGTAGCCCTTTATTTACAGTAGGAAACTCGCCCAGTAAGTGAGTTTGTAATGAGCATCAGGTCAATTTCGAAGCGTATTCCAGTTTTATTGGGGATTTTTATCAGATTGAGCCGACTTCTTGGATCAGAGGTTGATGAATGAGGAGTAGAGGAGTGTAGGGATCGGTGAGTGGAGTGTAAAGGAGAATTTTCCTGCTCCTTTTCCCCTTTTTATATTGTGCTGCAAAAACTGCCGACAGCTTTTTATGCCTGTCACCGCCAATGCAGCAAAATTGGTTTCACCAAGTCTACATTCTGCAAACAGTGACTAGGAGGGAGCTACTGATTGCACTGGCAGCTGTAACAGGTTAGTGCCCTACCTGGGTAACTCGATCACCGGTTAGCTATTGGCACAAATAGTATAGAATCATAGAATGGCTACAGCACAGAAAGAGACCATTCGGCCTATTGCGTCTGTGCTGGCTCTCTGAGGGGCAAATTCACCTAGAGTCACTCTCCTGCCTTTTCCAGTAGCCCTGCATGCTTTTCCTTATCAGATACTAAGCCGATTCCCTCTTGAATGTCGTGATTGAGTCTCTGCCTCCATCATACTCAGGCAGCACATTCCACGTTCTAATGCACTCACTTTGTGAAATGGTTTTTCCTCATGACGGTATCTCTTTAACCAATTACCTTAAATTTTTGCCCTCTGGTTCTCGGTCCTTCCTTCAATGGGAACAGTTTCTCCCTGTCCACTCTGTACAGACCTCCTCATAACTGTGAACACTTCGATCTAATCTCAACCTTCTCACTCTCTCCAAAGAGAACAGACCCAACTTCGCCAATCTACATAACTAAAAAGATTCAGATCAGCTCTGATCGACTCGAGTGGCAGAACAGGCTGGAGGGGCTGAATGGCTTCCTTCTGTTGCAAGTGGTGTTTGCTAAATGTTGCACCTGGAGGGAGGGGGGCCAAAAGACAAACTTATTTCTGCCACCTGTTTAAACGCAATCCTTTTACAAAATTCTGGCATAGTGTGAGCTTCTGACCAGTTTTTTAACCAACCGGAGTATTGAGTTTCACATTTCAATGTTCTTTTTGTACAAGGTGATGTAGGTAAATTATTTTGTGCAGCAACCCTGTGCAGTGTTAAGTGTGGGTGGGAATGAGGGTTCGTAGATATTCCTGTCGGGATTTAATGTAGAGAATCTCCTTTTATTCCAAAATGCAAGTGAACTACTGTGGATGCTGGAAATCTGAAATAAAAACTCTTTAAAAATACTGGAAATGCGCAGCAGGTCGAGCAGTGTCAATGCGAGAGAGAACCAGGGTTAATGGCCGGAAGTTTACCGGTGGGCCCACCCGCCCTCCAGAGCGACATTCTCTGTTGGCCTCGGGTGGGATCGTGCGAACCTTGGGTGGACGCGTCGGTAAAATTCGGCCCAGTGTTTCAGTTTGATGGCCTCTTCTGAAAATGCTAACGTTCTCCACAGATGCTGCCTGACCTGCTGAGCATTTTCCAGCATTCTTTGCTTCGCTCTGTCATCAATTTCAGAGGATTTTTTTATCTGAATCTGGAGTGTTGGATGTTTTTTATTCCTATGTTTTGGGGTGTGGGTTTTATATTGTGAAAACCACGTGGATGTAGTGGTTTTAAGATGCAACATTTACCCTATGCTAGGGAATTAAAATCCATTTGCGGTGAATATTAAGTCTGCTGAATCAAAAGCCCTCATGAGGAGTATAATGGTTGCAGATACTGCAGTGTGTGTGCATGTTCTTTTGGATTAGGGTAGTAGTGCAAAAACTTGGATGCCTTAATCAGCTTGCATTGTCCAAGGACCTGACACTATCAGGGATTATCGAAACCCAGCCTGTGTGTACACTTCTGCTATCTTATTTAAACAGACTCTGCGACCAGTGTTCACATTTACAGTTATCCTCCTCAGGATCGTCCTGTCATATCTGCAGCTCTCTGACCACGTGCGATTTCCTCTGACTTTGTATCGGTCTGAATTTTCACTCCGTTTTTTCAGTGTTCATCATTGTCTTATGTCATTTCTAGGTCTGGTTTTTTTTTTTGATTTTGATATGACTGTGGATTTAAGTCCAGATATAGTACCGAGCCCCATAGTGACAATATCCTGGGCCACTGATGGTTTGGCCAGACGGCAATGTCTTGTCGGCTCGGGAAACCCAGCCTGTGTTTTTTTTTTTAAGGCCAGGCCAAAAGTAACTTTACAAAAAAGAAACCAAGTCCTTTTCGGACATCATTTTTTTTTTTCAGACGTTGTAAAGCAACCTGTTAAATTTCAGCGCAGGGAGAAATCTTGAACGCAGCTCAATATTCTGAGCTGCCTCTTCCATTGGGAGCACTCCACCAGCAAAGACTTCAGAAAGAATAAAGCTGCATAGATTTTACCAGAAGCTCTCCAGCAATGAGGACTGGAACGTGCTGCATTTTTACTGCCATCTCCTGCTGTGACACTGCCATTTCCTCCAGTGTGTGTTGCCAGGTTATTGCTGGGGTTTGTTAACCTGCGTTGACTAGACTATGCTTTAGGTTAAATCACTTGTGTTGCCTACTCAACAGGCTTTCCAAGGTTGCTCTCCTGCTGTTGGGGATGATGTGGCGATTTGCATTCTATCGTCTGGCAAGTCTTTTTACACTTGCATTGTATAAAATAAAACTCTATATACCGGAAAATAGATTTTAAATAAAGAATATTTTCTTAGCCTGCCTCTGTCGTTTTCTTTTGACCTGGCTTTTTCACTGGATAGTTTTTGTGAATGTGCTTTCCCCCCACACCCCCGCCCCCCCCCCCCCCCCACCTCCTCCCACAACAGCCCTTGCGAAAATAGTCTGCAAGTTCAATTCACAGTTTCTACTCCATTGACTTGGGCCCTATAATTAGTCTGAAAATCTCTCCACCTCTTACTCTCTTCCTTTAAGATACTCTCCACAACACCTACCTCATTGACGAAGCTCCCCTAATATGATCTATTTTGGACCAGTGTCTGAGGCCTGGGCAGCTTGAAGCTAAAATCAGGGTTGTGCAAGAGGCTAAAAACTGGAGGAATGCAGAGATCTTGGGAATGTTGTGTGGCTGGGGGTTACTGAGATAGGCAAGGGGGTTGGGGGAGGGCCATGAAGAGCTTTCAAAACATGGCTGAGAATTTTGAAAGTATGAGATCAAATGAGCCAGATTTCCTGTTCCCAGGTGCTCTCCAGTATTTCCTACTGTGGAGTCTGCACGTTCTCCCCATGTCTGCATGGGTTTCCTCCAGGTGCTCCGGTTTCCTCCCACAGTCCAAAGATGTGCAGGTTCGGTGGATTAGCCATGGTAGGGGGTTGGGCCTGGGTAAGATGCTCCTCCCGCACTGTAGGAATTCTATGGACAACATTGAGGACAGTGGGTCATCACAGTCAGGATTGTCTAATCTGTTCTTCATGGTATAACAACTTGCTGATTATACACAAACCCAGACAGTAATAAAGAGGTGGGGTGGCACAGTGGTTAGCACTGCTGCCTCACAGCACCAGGGACCCAGGTTCGATTCCCAGCCTCGGGTCACTGTGTGGAGTCTGCAAATTCTCTCCGTGTCTGTGTGGGTTTCTTCCAGGTCCTCCGGTTTCTCCCACAGTCCGAAAGACGTGCTGGTTAGGTGCATTGGCCATGCTAAATTTTCCCTCAGTGTACCCGAACAGGTGCTGGAGTGTGGCGACTAGGGGATTTTCACAGTTACTTCATTGCAGTGTTAAGGTAAGCCTACCTATGACACTGATAAACAAACTTTACTTCGAATGGTCATTTAGGGTAAAGAAAACAAACAAAACATGGGTTTTAACCTGATCTGCTGCTGCCCTCTGGTGGTATGTTTGTAATCTGCAATTCATCAGTTATAGGAGTCCAAACATTTTCATTAAAATGCATTTTTAATCAACTAATTTTTAATACTTTACCTCTATAACCCTAAATACAGAACTAGATAGTTTCCTTCTGGAATTGTTTCCATTTTATACTTTTCAATTTTTTAAAATCTCAACACTTTTCAGAGGAAATCTCCTTTTCTTACTTCGTGCTTTCAATATTGTTAACTTTCCTTTCTAATCTTGGTTCCAATGATAGTTCCAGGAGTGGAAGGGAGGGTCAGAAAGTTTTGTGTTTTTGAGGCCAGAATTAGGTTTTATATTGCCAGGTGCATCCTGAAAATGTGCCATCCTGTGGTAGCATTTGGTACTGCAGATCAATGTTGTGTGTGTGCGACTGCAGTGGACAGTGATGTGACTTCATATCGCACATTAAATACAATATTGACTCGAGGTGTTTCTCAGAAATGATATGAGACAAATATTGACACTGGGCCAAAGGTACAGATCATAGTACGGTTGACTCAAATCTTGGTCAATAGAAGTAGGTTTCTAAGGAACACCTTTGAAGGGATAGAACTGATGCCCGGTGCTATGGGTCTAGACAGCTGAAATCGGTGCATCCAATGGCACGGTGTAGGAAGTGGGGCATGCACAAATGGTATGTGTCGGAGATATGTTGGACCTCGGAGACTTGAGGTTAGAGTCATACCCGGCACAAAGGAAGATGGTTGTGGTGGTTGGAGGTCAATCATCTCAGCTCCAGGACATCTCAGCAGGAGTTCCTCAGGGTCAATGTCCTAGACCCAACCATCTTCAGCTGCTTCATCAATGACCTTCCTTCCATCATAAGGTCAAAAGTGGAGGTGTTTGCTGATAACTGCACAGTGTTCAATGGCATTTGGGACTCCTCAGATACTGAATCAGTCCATGTCCAAATGCAGCAAGACCTGGACAATATCTAGGCTTGGGCAGGCAAATACATAAATGCCAGGTAGTGACCACCTCCAGCAAGAGCATCTATCACCCCTTGACATTCAAAGGCTTTCCCATCACTGAACCCTCCACCATCAACGTTCTGGAATTATCATTGACCAGAAACCTAAATGGACTCGCTATATAAATACTGCAGCTACAAGAACAGATCAGAGGCTAGGAATCCTGGGGTGAGTAACTCGCCCGCTGACACCTCCAAGCCTGTTCACCATCTACAAGGCACAAGTCAGGAGTGTGATGGAGTATTTTCCACTTGTCTGGATGAATGCAGCTCCAACAGCACACAAGAGGTTTGACACTGTCCAGGACAAAGCAGCCCGCTTGATTAGCATCCCTGTCCACAAACATCCACCCGACCGATGAATAGTGGCAGTCGTGCACACCATCTACAAGATGCACCGCAGGAATTCACCAAGGTTGTTTAGGCAGCACCTTTCAAATACACAAATGCTACCATCTAGGACACGTGCAGCAGATACATGGGAACACCACCACCTACAAGTTCCCCTCCATTCACTACCTTGACTTGGGAATATATCGCCATTCTTTCACTGTCGCTGGGTCAAAATCCTGGAACTCCCTCTCTAACAGCAGTGTGGGTCCACCTCATGGACTGCAACGGTTCAAGAAGTTGGCTCACTACCACCTGCTGAAGGGCAATTAGGGATGAGCATTATATGTTGGCCTAGTCAGCAAAGCCCACATCCTCTAAAACAATATAAATAAAAAGAGCCGGAGGTGTTGACAAAGATGGGGAGGGGGTGAGGCCAGAGAGGGATTGGAAACAGAGATGAGGATTTTAGCTTTGAGGTGTTTGTGGACCAGGTGACATGTGACATAGGTCACCGAAGAAAGGGGTGATGGGTGAACAGAACTATCTGGAGGGTCATTTTCCCAATCTTCATTCATCCACTGATGCGAGTGTTTTCTGACTTGCGCACACTCTTCCAGATGTTTCTCATGTGTGAGAGGATTTGGATGATTGGTGGCTGGGCACTGTCGATGTGAGGTTTGGCCAGATTTAAATGGGGTTGGTGGACTGCACCCTGGGACTAATTGATGGATTTGAGATACACAATGGGGGCGATTTTACCATTTTCATTCCAAGTGCTGAATCTGGGCGCAATTCAGATCCGACTTGGGAATCTGCTCTCAGGCGCCCCCATACGCACTCAGCCTGAAAACAAATTGCGAGTCTGAATCACGCTGTGGGCGGGGCTTATCACGCCCGAAATGCTGCTGCTCGATCGGAACCTTCAACTGCGCATCCACAGTGAAAAGAAAATTTGAAAAACACGCCCCTGTCACATCGCTCCTGGGCTATAAAAAGCAGATAAAGCGGCCCGGGAGTGAAAAGCACGAGCGATGGCCCCCACAGACATCGCCCCACCCCCACAACATAACTATCCCCCTTATCCACCCACCCCTCCCGCTACCCAGACCGATTGTGACCCTCTGCCCCCCTTCCTCCCCACCGATCACCCGCAGAGTAGCAGCGGACCTCCCTTCCCCCGCATCGATCACCCGCAGAGTGGCAGTGGACCCCACACCCTCCCCCCCCCGCCACCAGAGAATGATCGGGTCTCCCTCCACCAACCCCCCACCCCCCGACCCCCGCACCAGAGAGAGATCTGGCTTCCCTCCTCCCCCCCCCCCCCCCCTCAGCCCACCAGAGAATGATCGGGCCTCCCTCCTCCTCCTCCCTCCCCCCCTCACCAGAGAATGATCTGACCCGCTTCCCTCCATACCCCCCCCCCCCGCCCGCCACTAATCTGAGCCAGAGAGCCGCTGGAAGCTCTGAACTTCCCTGTTCAGAAGCTGGAGCGCCCGAAATAGACCTTTGCCGAGCATGTCTGATTCGCGGCGAATCTGGACGGGCGAACGCGATGGTAAAGGGGAAATGCTGGTAAAGTTGGGCGGGCCGTTCATTAATTCAATTTAATTGCTTGTGAAAGTATATAAATTGATGTCACGCCCATTTCGGGCACGGTTCGGATCACGGCCATTTCCGAGCCTTGGTAAAGTGGGAATCTGCGTGGACGTGGGCGCGGATCGCGCTATTCGCCTCACGCCCGGCTTTACCAAGTTTTAGCGCCCAAAAATGGGCGCAACGCAATGGTAAAATCAGGCCCGATACCTGGGCCAGAGCAGCCACTGGGATGGCGAGGGAAATAAAGAGACTCACTTCTGTTAGCCTGGTACAACCCCCTGGGTCTTCTTGCAAATAATGCCTAGGGCTCTTTTATGGCAAAGGGGCTGCATTTCCAACACTGCAGTAACTCCCTTGGCCAAAATCAACTCCCCTCAACAAATTAATATCCAGCACAAGTGTCACAGGCAGCAGTTTTTAAATCTTGGTTTAACTCCATCGCCTGCAGCCATTGTTCAATTTCAAAATAAAACATATATTTCAATATCAATAATACAACTGAGCATCCAGAATTTAAACAAAAACTGCCAGCCCTGCTGAATCTGTAATAGAAGACAGGAACCCGTGACCAAGCTGCCTTTGGGGAGGTTCCTCTGTTTGATGTTAATATTAACGATAGAGGGTTGGCAGCAGGAGAAATACTTAATACGATTAATGTTACCAGAGAGGCAGTGCTGGGTAGACTAATGGGACTGAAGGTGGACAAGTCCCCGGGTCCGGATGGAATGCATCCCAGGGTATTGAAAGAAATGTCAGAGGTAATAGTGGATGCGTTAGTGATTATTTATCAAAACTCGTTGCATTCTGGGGTAGTGCCGGTTGATTGGAAAACGGCTAATGTTACGCCGCTGTTTAAAAAAGGAAGGAGACAAAAGGCGGGTAACTATAGGCCGGTCAGCTTAACGTCTGTAGTAGGGAAAATGCTGGAATCCATTATTAAAGAGGAGATAGCAGGGCATCTGGATAGAAATGGTTCGATCAATCAGACGCAGCATGGATTCATGAGGGGAAAGTCGTGCTTGACGAACATGTTGGATTTTTATGAAGATGTGACGAGGGCGGTTGATGGAGGAGAACCGGTGGATGCGGTGTTTTTGGATTTCCAAAAGGCGTTTGATAAGGTGCCCCATAAAAGGCTGCTGAAGAAGATTAGGGCACACGGAGTTGGGGGTAGTGTGTTAAAGTGGATTGGGGACTGGCTATCCGACAGGAAGCAAAGAGTCGGAATAAATGGGTGTTTTTCCGGTTGGAGGAAGGTAACTAGTGGCGTGCCGCAGGGATCGGTACTCGGGCCGCAACTGTTTACCATTTATATAGATGATCTGGAGGAGGGGACGGAGTGTAGGGTAACGAAGTTTGCAGACGACACAAAGATAAGTGGAAAAGTGAATCGTGTGGAGGACGGAGAAGATCTGCAGAGAGATTTGGACAGGCTGAGTGAGTGGGCGAGGATATGGCAAATGGAGTATAACGTTGATAAATGCGAGGTTATACACTTTGGAGGAAATAATAACAAATGGGATTACTATCTCAATGGAAACAAATTAAAACATGCTACCGTGCAAAGGGACCTGGGGGTCCTTGTGCATGAGACGCAAAAGCCCAGTCTGCAGGTACAACAGGTGATCAAGAAGGCAAATGAGATGTTGGCCTATATTGCGAGGGGGATAGAATATAAAAGCAGGGATGTCTTGATGCACCTGTACAGGGCATTGGTGAGGCCGCAGCTGGAATACTGTGTGCAATATTGGTCCCCTTATATGAGGAAGGATATATTGGAATTGGAGGGAGTGCAGAGAAGGTTCACCAGGTTGATACCGGAGATGAGGGGTTTGGATTATGAGGAGAGGCTGAGGAGATTGGGTTTGTACTCGTTGGAGTTTAGAAGGATGAGGGGGGATCTTATGGAGACTTATAAGATAATGCGGGGGCTGGATAGGGTGGAGGCGGAGAGATTCTTTCCACTTAGTAAGGAAGTTAAAACTAGAGGACACAGCCTCAAAATAAAGGGGGGTCGGTTTAAGACAGAGTTGAGGAGGAACTTCTTCTCCCAGAGGGTGGTGAATCTCTGGAATTCTCTGCCCACTGAGGTGGTGGAGGCTACCTCGCTGAATATGTTTAAAGCGCGGATGGATGGATTCCTGAGCGGTAAGGGAATTAAGGGTTATGGGGATCAGGCGGGTAAGTGGTACTGATCCACGTCAGATCAGCCATGATCTTATTGAATGGCGGGGCAGGCTCGAGGGGCCAGATGGCCTACTCCTGCTCCTATTTCTTATGTTCTTATGTTCTTATGTGGTGATCAGGAAGCTTGGACTGAAACTTTAACCAGTCTCTCCCGGCACTGTGTGTGTCTCGGAATTTGTGCTTTCCACAGTCACATACAGTCCGTGTTAAATTTCATTCCCCTTGCTCATCTTCCTCTGCAGGTTTCTGTATACGACAGGACACAGCTGTTCACTTGATTAACACTCCCTCCATAGAATCATACAATCCTACAGTGCAGAAGGAG